>NC_134364.1:85944754-86276897 GCF_048569485.1 Anomaloglossus baeobatrachus | reverse complement strand
TCTTAAATATACAAATTCTTAGATTATTAATATACAGTTATAATTATAAAATCTGGTTAATATGAGGCGGTTTGGGTTAAGTAACATTTGGTAAAACTTTCTGACTGCTTTCGTGTGGTCAGTTTGAATTTATATTTCCATGTGAGTCAAAATTGGTTACAATTTACTACGGTAGGGGATTTGTTTTACCCTTTTCTACATCAAATATCCAGACCTGACAAACTCTGAAATTGACATACTAGTGTCTGTATTACTCAATACTATATGAAGCAAATGTAGTTTTATCCGTGTAGTTCTGCAGCCAGGGCATTGCAGTGAAATATATTACTGAGTAATATGACTGTCAAAGTACGGTGGATACAGGGATTTCGTTCCAAAATGTGTTTATACTAAGCTTCTCATGCCCTAGTTGTTGTTGGAGCAGTTCTATTTTAGGACAGCAATGATATTTTAAAATGTTTTTGCAGATGATTTATGGATCTCCAATTGAATGACAATGTGCAGATGACAGAGAGCTTACATAGCACTAGATCACCATGCAGCACAGTGGCTCAGTGGTTAACACTATTACCTTCCAGTGTCGGGTCCTGGTCTCAAAGCCCACCAAAGAGTTTAGATGTTCTCCCCATATTTGTATGGATTTCCTCTAGATAAGACACTGTCTGTAAAGCACTCTGCACTGTACTGTGGGATATACTGCTGCTACAAGTGAATCTCAATAAATTAGAATATCATCAAAAACTTAATTTATTTACGTAATTCAATACAAAAAGGGAAACACATATATTATATAAAGTCATTGCACACAGTGATCTATTCCTATATATTATATAGCGTCATTATACACAGAGGGATCTATTCCTATATATTATATAGTCATTACACACAGAGGGATCTATTCCTATATATTATATAGCGTCATTATACACAGAGGGATTATTCCTATATATTATATAGTCATTACACACAGAGGGATCTATTCCTATATATTATATAGAGTCACTACACACAGAGGGATCTATTCCTATATATTATATAGCGTCATTATACACAGAGGGATTATTCCTATATATTATATAGTCATTACACACAGAGGGATCTATTCCTATATATTATATAGAGTCACTACACACAGAGGGATCTATTCCTATATATTATATAGAGTCATTATACACAGAGGGATCTATTCCTATATATTATATTGTCATTACACACAAAGGGATCTATTCCTATATATTATATAGAGTCATTGCACACAAAGGGATCTATTCCTATATATTATATAGAGTCATTACACACAGAGGGATCTATGCCTATATATTATATAGAGTCATTACACACAGAGGGATCTATGCCTATATATTATATAGAGTCATTACACACAGAGGGATCTATTCCTATATATTATATAGAGTCATTACACACAAAGGGATATATTTCTATATAGTATATAGAATCATTACACACAGAGGGATCTATTCCTATATATTATACAGAGTTATTACACACAGAGGGATCTATTCCTATATATTATATAGAGTCATTACACACAGAGGGATCTATTTCTATATAGAATATAGAGTCATTACACACAGAGGGATCTATTCCTATATATTATATAGAGTCATTACAAACAGAGGGATCTATTTCTATATAGAATATAGAGTCATTACACACAGAGGGATCTATTTCTATATAGAATATAGTATCATTACACACAGAGGGATCTATTCCTATATATTATATAGAGTCATTACACACAGAGGGATCCATTTCTATATAGAATATAGAGTCATTACACACAAAGTGATCTATTCCTATATATTATATAGAGTCATTACACACAGAGGGATCTATTCCTATATATTATATAGAGTCATTACACACAGAGGGATCTATTCCTATATATTATATAGTCATTACACACAGATCGATTTATTCCTATATATTATATAGAGTCATTACATTAAGTCCCTTCAATCCTAACTTTCCTTCTGAAGAAAAATACAAAAACCAAGGTTAGTTTGTGTAAAAAAAATGTACTTCCTGACTTGTGTGACTGTTTAGCCATAACTGACAAATTTTTGGCATTTCTTTTTGTAGAGATTATTTTCAGGTTTGGCATAGACCACAGGCCTAGCAGGTGATGTCTGAGTTGGCCTCTATATGGGAAATTTAAATCATTCTCATGGACTTACAGGCAGTGACAGAATAGTGTGCACAAAAGATGAAGAAGGATAATTTTTGGACAAAAAAAGTCAGATTTTTTTGTTCCTGAAATAATGAGAAATATAGAAAAAAAATTACACTTTGGTAATTAATTTTCTGTTCTCAGGATTCAAACCAATGACTTTCAAATAATCCTGCAGCAGGCCTACCTGTTGAGCCACAAACACAGATGATGGTACATAAAGGATTTTCTATACTTGAAGCTGCTGACTCCACAGGAAGATTGCACTGAACATAGATATCCATTGTACAGAGCAGTGCATCTCTATGTCTTATATTTTAAGGGAATAAAATAGATTTTTTTCTTCTAATAAAATAAGACAAAAAAATTAAAAAAAAATGTCATTTTTCAAAACGCATGTGTTTTTCTGCCAGGAGATGCAGATTTGGTGCAGAAATTTCTGCAACGTATTTCTGCACCAAATCTGCATCTCTTGGCAGAAAAACACACCAAAAATGTATCGCCTTTGTGGTGCATTTTGCTGCCAAGATATGCAGATTTTCTGCAACCAAATACTCAAAATGTGCACATAGCCTAAGCTGGTAATCCAGCATTTAGTTCATAGGGTTCACCTGAGGTCACAGGTGGGTTACTGTAGGAACAACCAGCTGCGACCTCAGGTGAACTCACTGATGTCACTGCTCGCACAGCTGCAGCTCTGTCAGTGTGCCTTGAGCATTAGGGTATGTGCGCACGTTGCTTTTTACCTGCTTTTTACCTGCTTTTTTGCTGCTTTTTCTTCTGCGCTGTTTAATGCCAAAATGGATGTGTTCTTCTATTCAAGCAAAGTCTATGGGAATTTGGGTTTCTTGTTCACACTATGTTGTTCAAAATGCTGCCTTTTTGTGGCAGAACTTTGGTCAAAAACTCAGCTTTGCAGTGCAAAACCCAAATGGCAAAAACAATTGACATGTTGCTTCTTTGAAAAGCTGAGTTTTTGACCAAAGTTCTGCCACAAAAAGGCAGCATTTTGAACAACATAGTGTGAACAAGAAACCCAAATTCCCATAGACTTTGCTTGAATAGAAGAACAAATCCATTTTGGCATTAAACAGCGCAGAAGAAAAAGCAGCAAAAAAGCAGGTAAAAAGCAGGTAAAAAGCAACGTGCGCACATAGCCTTATAGTGCTTGGTCGAGTTTTCTAATGTGACCACACACTGCGACCTTAGGATGTAGCAGAGCCGGGATCATCGTGGGACTATTTGATAATTATATGACATCTGGTGTGCCCCTGGTCTTTTCTGCAGTGCGGTTTCTTTTCCTTTAGGATCATTGTGGGACGACATGGCATGGATTATATCAGACCTGCAGGGGTGCAGGGGTTAATAAACTGTAGAAAGAAGGTATTTTTAAAAAATACCTTTGTTTCTTTTTACCTACACAATTAGTAATGGGGGGGTCTCATAGACCCATTACTAATCCAGGTCTTCGTGGCAGCTGTGATTTGTTGACAAATCACAACTGTCATTAACCCTTTATATTACCCCGATCGCCAGTGCTCCAGGGCAATCGGGATGAGCCAGGTAAGCACCAGGTTTTGCGCATCTAATGGAGGCACCAACTCTGGGGTGGCTGTGGGCTGCTATTTTTAGGCTGGGGAAGACCCCATACCCATGAGCCTCCCCAGTCTGAGATATGCTTTATCTTGGCTTGGTATCAAAATTGGGGAACCTCATAACATTTTTTTTTTATTATTTATTTATTTATATATTTAAATAAGTAAAAAAAACCCTGCATGGAGCTCCTTTGTATTTTGATACAGAGCCAAGATAACTCACACAGCTGCACTGGGTATCAAAATTCGGGGACCCAATGTTATTTTTTTTCCAAATAATTAGTTATTTTTAAACTTAACTTCGAGGGCTCAGACAGCTAGTGTGAGGTCAACCAATCACAGATGCCTGCAGTCTGAATGCAACCAATTCCAGACGCCGGAAGTCTGACTGCAACCAATCCCAGACGCTGTCACAGAGGGTGGGCGGGTATAGCAGTGAATATTCATATGATTTAACGAGCCGATCCGGAAACAGTGTGACAGCCGTGCAGAAACTCGATAAGTATAATTGCCCTGCTTTAATCCCCATTTTGCTTCCTTTTTTTTATGTGAGTGGCAGAAACTAAACAGTAACACGGACATCACTGAGGAATCCATGTTCGGAGTATGTCCATGCACCGTTTGTGCCTGGTACGGACCCCAAATTTTAGAGTTCAGGGTCCCAGTCTGGACCCTTTGTATTTACTCTAAGGAGGTGGTGGTTGGAAGAAACAATGTATTTGATATGCAAAGTACTTGCCCCTAATTAGCCCATGGTCCAGTTACAATTATACAATTTTAATATTACAACCTAGCCCGTCCAGGAAGCTTGAGCTCAGGACAAGGCATATAAAAGATGGGTGACGCAATGTAAAAGTGTCCGCATGTGGGGGTCAGGTTCTGCTGGAGGTGATCCATAAACTATTTCTCCTACCCGCAAGGAAACAAAGTAATAACTTTACACAGAAACACTTAGAACTTCTGGTATTTCTCTTTATTTTATATCTGTTTTGATTATCTGTGTCACTTTATTTTTCACTTTTTATAGCTTTCATTGTAAGTACTGTATGTTTTGTATTAAAGCTTGAAACTTTGATAAGTGTGGACATTATATGCTCTAATCTAAAGAATTCATAACCTTTCAGAGAGTGTGTGGTCTTTTGACTGTTGGACAGTAGTATATATCTCGGGGACTCATCACCCATGTGATTGATGAGTAGTGGCAGCGTATAGTGTATTTAGGGTGTATGGACCATGTTGGGGTGTGATTTATGTTCACTTTATAGCCTGCAACATAGGGTGAGTGCAAGATTGAGTGAAAGAAGATAAATTAATCCTTGCAGGCGCCTGATGGCCGACCTCATCTCCATTCACAGTCTATGAGACTGCAGTAGAAAGTCAAGCGCTGTGCTCGGCTGTATCCAACAGTCCCATAGACAATAAATAGAGCAAAGGCATGCTCACCTTTGCTCCATTTAAATTGAACCAACCACCAAGATTTTCACATGCAAACTAAAGGTAGAGCCATACTGGCGCTAGGATGGTGAATAAAATGATACCTTCATTTTCCAGATTGGATGGTTCATTGCCGTAAAATGTTTTATCAAAGTTCCAGAAATCAGTGCAGCAGTTGATTGGCGTGTGCAGCAGGTTGGAACTATGTGGGTTGTGTGATGCTAAACCACTAGGTGTCACTAGCTATAACTAGTAAGTTGTGAATGTATGGGTAGCACAGGGATAATGTGAAGCCGAGGTCAGGGTACGAGCTGGAGGTCAGAAGCCAGGGAGTGATGTCAGGACACAGGGAGAAAGCAAAGCCAAGGTCAGGGTATGAGCCAGAGGTCAGAAGCCAAGGGGTAATGTCAGGGTAAGAGGAATGGTTGGAGAAGACTAACTAAGGTCCGGGGCAGAGAGACAGGATCAGGACGGTACCCTTATGAGAACCAGAAGCACAAACTGCAGAACAGGAACTATGACTGGCGGCGATCCAGGTGAAGTTGCTACCTGATGAAGGTGAGCAATCACCCGAAACAAGGCGCCAGAGAACAGGCCTCTCCCAGCATCAATGCAGGACTCGATACTGGAAGACAACCCGACCACCGAGCTCAATACGACAACAGAGTACTGGCTTTGCAGGAGAGCAGATCACGCAAATCAGAACCATGACAGGTTGAGTCTTCCTTTAGTATTCCTCTCTTGTGTGGTTTCATGGCCTCTATGTAAATAGACTGCCCCATTTGCCACGATTATAATTATAGTCGGCCCATGCACAGTATATATTTAAAGTTTTTCAGTAACTTTAATCAATGGAGTCGACGTCTGCGCATACTGCTATCTCTGGTGTCTTACTGAAGATGCTGTCCTAACACTTGTGGTGCACTGGAAGGTCTTTCTGAGAAAGGCATCCTCCTCTGAAGCATTCTGTGAGCTTCTTTGTGCGGTGAACTGCTGACAGGCGGGGTCTCCTCTTGTCTAGTGACCCCGCACGCTCCCTCAGTGTTTACCAGGGTAGAGGATGTGACGGTGCATGCGCTGCCCTCGGAATGAGCATCCAATGTGTCACAAGCCAGAGAACAGCATCTACAATAAGATGGCAGCGTAGATAGTGATATTCGCAGGCACCGACTCAGGCACCATTTTATTGAAGTGGCAGAAATACTTCAAATGTATACTGCACATGCGCTGACCATAATTATACTCATGGCGATGGAGGGAACTATTTACATAGAGGCCAAGGGAGAAATGATAAAGGAAGACCCAACCCACAAAGTCCCACTCCACAACACATGCCAATCAACTGCTCCACTGATTTCTGGAACTTTGATAAAATGTTTTACTGCCATCCAAGAATCCATTATGGAAAGTGAAGGTATAATTTTATTCGCCATCCTAGAGCCAGTATGGCACTACCTCTTTGTGTGCAAATGCTGGTGGTTGGTTTCCTTTAAGATGGGATTGCAGGGCTCCATTCTCGGGGATGAAGAATTGATTTTTGGATGGCTGGAGGACCATGTGATAAGATTCCAAGCGATAAGCAAGTTATTCTCTATCCACAATCCTATGGATAGGGGGAAAATTGATGTTTTAAGAATAACCCTTTAAATCTAAAAATGACTGCTCATGCCTAACATTCAAAAATAATATCCCTTGACATTAGAAGATTGCTTTTCCCAAAAATGTCCCAGTGTAGCCTAAAATCAACTATTTGCTTTTATTTAGTCTGTCACTGCAAATCTTGCAAAAGCAATGGTTTTTAGAGGTTAAAATGCTTTATTTACATGCAAAGAAAAATTAGAAGGAAAAAAGAAATTATGTTTTAATTGAGATATTTTGAAAAATGAAGGCAGCGTTTTAGGCAGGTGCAATGCAGGATCCCATTAATATAGGTAATTAACATTAGCCTCTGCTTTAATTAACATGCACACTTTAATTAGCAAAGCATTAGACAACATTAGAAAAAATGGATTTTCACACTGCCAAAGATCATTGGGAAAATCAGAACATTGTCTATTTGGGCCATATAAATTGCACATAAATACATTATAATTGTATAAGTATGACCATAAGATATTACGTCTGTTAGGAGCTAGTAATAGAAAACAAAATTTGTATCATAATTTGTAGTCAATTGCTGATAGAGATAAGATACATAATGGAGCATGTAAAAATATTTTTTATTACAAAGCACCCTCAGGGTGCCCTCACACTGATGATATGGCTCCTGCTGACAACAAAGTACCAGAAGCAAATCAAACAAATGGATCAACTTATTAGACGCTGTAATCTTTAAATGAGGAATATGATCCAATGTCATATGTCCATGAGTAGAAAAATATGTGATTTTTTTAGAATTAGCAGATAATTTGAAGATACAATTTGAGTCTAATGTTTTCAGTCATTATGATGACAATCAAGTATGATTGCTGACTTATTTGTTTTAAAGAGGACCAGCCACCAGGATTTTCCTATATAAGCTGGCTTTAGTCTACATATGAAAATCCTGGTGGTTGGTCCTCTTTAAGCAATCAGCAATCAGGTATCAGAGCCTGATTTTCACAGCTCATGTTTGTGGAAGTGTATCATACCATGCACAAAGGACATTTCTGAGGACTTCAGAGGAAAAGTTGTTAATGCACATCAGGCTGGAAATAGTTACAAAGCCATCTCTAAATTGTTTGTACTCTAGCAATCCATAGTCCTAAAGTTTGTGTACAAATGATGACGGATCCAAAGCAAAAGCCTCTCATATAGCCAAATGAGATGTCATACTTTGCACTGATGAGGGCCAATACCCTGAAACATCGTGTCTGCAGATTAAGATTCTAGTTTGAATATTAATCCTAAGTAATATGACAAGGTTCGTTAAAGCGTTGATATTGACTTTTACGATTGTTACTTCCAATAGGTGGCACTGAAGTTCAACTCCTCTTCCTCTCTAAAGAAGCGATTTGCATGTAAAAATGTAGGAAATTTAAGACCATTACGACCTTCCCCAGGAGCGGTTGACTAACAGAAATCAATGCAACAGTAAAGAGTGTAATAATCCACAATTCAAAAAGAAACTCAATGTACATTCTAAGGAGCTAAAGGCCACTGGCTAATGTTAATGTTCACGAACCCACAGGTTCAGAAGGACACTGAAGAACAATGGTCTGAATGGCAGGATTGTAAGGAGAAAGCCACTGCTCTCCAAAAAGAACTGCTTTGAGCCCACACCCATTTAGGTTTAAATAGTGCATTTTTCCCAGCAGCTTTTGCTGCTGTTAGAATTCATTCTATTCTGGCCATTGTGTGGAAGGAGCTGCTGAGGAATTGACCTGTGCCCATCCATCTGCTACTGTCTGTCTGCTGCCGTGAAGTTTGGTGTTTGTATCCTTCTGTTTATCCCCTTGTTTTTCCTTTCCTTCAATGTTTATTAGTGCAGCAGTGGGACTAGTGTCTCCCACCGGCCATTTCCCTAGCAAGGGTGTTTGCAAGGCTAGAGAGGAATTAGGTATCCGGCTCAGCGACAAATTGAAACACCCCATTAAGGGGCCCTTGGGAGCTCAGGAGTTAATTTGAGGTTAGTTCAGGAGGTGTCTCCTCACCCCTCTCCCTAGCCATAGAGCCCATCATTGTTAAAGTGTTCCTGGTGTTCCCCCTTTTTTTGTGGTGTTTTTGTAGTGTGTCAGATGCCCGTCAGTCTGACCGTGTGTGTCACGCGATACAAATGACATGTCCTACTCCGTACGTAACTAATCAGATTGCTATTAGAACAATATTTTGTGTATGGATGAGACCAAAATACAGCTTTGTGGTTTAAATGAGAAGCATTATACTTAGAGAAAGAAAAAGACTGCATTGCAGCACAAAACCTCCTACCATAGGCATCTGTGAAACTCGGTGGTGGTAGTGTCATGGTTTAGGCCTATTTTGCTGCATCTGGGTCAGGATGGCTGCCATCATTGATGGAACAATGAATTCTGAATAATAAAAGCAAATTCTAAAGGGAAACATCAGGACATCTGTCTCTGAGCTGACTCTTCAGAGAACGTGGGTCATGTAACAAGAAAATAACCGAAAGCACAAGAGTCATTCAACAACAGAATGGTAACATTTTGGAACGGTGAAAGAGGTGGTTCACCAATATTCATTAATGGACAGAATGATATTATGTTGAGAAACAAGGTTTCTCTCAAATACCTTGTGTTGCCAATAGTGCCTATGAGCGGCGCTATTGCAGACTGCTCTTCCCTATCACCTCACCTCCGTGCTCTGTGACCTCGGGGATCCAGTAATGTCACGTCAACTTTCTGCTCACCTGACATCACCGCTGTCGGCCCCAGTCTCCATGAGTGACTGGGCTGTGGGCGGCATTACCCGGCTAATGACAGTCAAGTGCAGCACCTCCCTGCTCCCTCCTCCCTCACTGCAGAGTGCGCAAGCAGGAGGGATGATGGGCTGTGACGAGCGGTGACATGCTGCCCACAGCCCAGTGACTCAAGGAGACTGGGGCCGGCCACGGTAATGGCAGATGAACAGGAAGTTGACGTGACATACCTGGATCCCCAAGGTCACGAAGCTCGAGGGTGGGGCGATGGGGAAGAGTGCTCCACAATAGTGCCACTCACAGGCAGTATTGGCAACACAAAGTACTTGTTTCTCAACATAATATCATTGTGGCCAATACTAAATATGCGTGACCCACTTCTTGAAGTCATAGCACTCGTCCGAGTTATGGGCCAGTGTGAACGAGCCCTTACGGAATGTATCGACTATACAAACTGCTGGCTATAATGTGCTAAAAAGAGACAGAATAGAACGGGAGTTGCAGATTGGCTTTCACTCATTTTACAGAGTGGTCAGTGAAGTCTTTTCCACCTTGGCTACAAACCCCTCTGGCAGCCAAAGGGTTATTTTTCCCCTTCCACCCTCACCAGTCATCACACGTGGTAAAATGACCTTGTATTTCATTAACTGATAATGAAATGGATTTATTCCGCTAACGGTTTTAATTAAAATGCTGGAAGTATTGACTCTGTCTTCTCATCCTGATTCCCCAAGATGAATAATAAAAAAAAGGGAAAATAGAGTGCTGAATGTGGGAGAGTTCCAGACAAGAGCGGGTGGAGGGGTGTAAAGAGCACGATACCATCTAACCATTTATATCCCATCCCTACTCTCTCGCCATTTCTCACTGCAAATCAGTTTGCTAAGGTTTTTTGATGTCTAATTGTTTTATTTTTTTTTTAATTCAAATCAATTTCTGCTTACCTGAGTGTTTAATTAAAAAAAATGTTATTTTTAAGTGTAATTAAACTGACTGTTTCTGGAAGAGAAATTCACTGCTTGCTGTAGGAAAATAGGACAATATTTTAGCTTGTTTGCATCACGGCTGCTGATTATTGTAGAATTTCAGGGACGTGCGGGAAATACTCTATTCTGTTACTGAAAGATGGGGGAAGTAATCCACCCCAGTGGAAGGGACAACAACCCCAAGCCATACAACCATTATGAGATATCGGACAGTTCAAGATGAAGAAATAACTTGAATCAAAGAGACACCAGGTGAGGCATAACCCCTTCACCCCCGGGCGATTTTCCATTTTTTTTTTTGCTCCCCTTCTTTTGAGAGCCGTAACTTTTATATCTTGCTATATAAGGGCTTATTACGAGATATAATTTTAATTAAAACCATACATTTTACTATATCGTGTACTGGAAAATGACTAAAAAATTGTAAGCGCGGACAAATTGCAAAAAAGTGCGATTCTATGATTGTTTTTGAGATATTTTATTCACCTTGTTGACTATATGGTAAAATTGATGTGTCAGTATGATGCATCAGGTTGGTACGAGTTTGCAGATACCAAACATGTATAGGTTTACTTTTATCTAAGGGGTTAAAAAAAGTTCAGAGGTTTGTCCAAAAAAGGGGCACACGTTTTGCGCCATTTTCCGCGACCCGTAGCGTTTTAATTTTTTGGGATCTGGGGCTTGGTTATGGGTTATTTTTTACGTATCGAGCTGATGTTTTTAATGGTAACATTTTGACGCAGATGCTAAGTATTAATTGCCTGTTATTGCATTTTGCGCAAAATTTGCAACAACCAAAATCGTAATTTTATTGTTTGGAATTTTTTTGTCGCTACGCTGCTTACCGATCAGGTTAAGTGATTTTATATTTTAATAGATCGGGTATTTCTGAATACGGCAATACCAAATGTGTGGATATTTTTTAATTGTTTTAACCCTTTGATTTTCATTGGGGCAAATGGGGGGGTGATTAGAACTTTTAGGTTTTTTTATTTTTTTTTAAAACTTTTCTTTTACTTTTTTTTATCTTACTAGTCCCCCTAGGGGACTATAAGGATCTGACTGCTCATTCATTTCTCCCGATCAGAGCTGCACAGCTCAGATCAGCAGAAAAGCTCATCTCTTGTAATAGCCGACAATCTGTCGGCTGAAACAGGAAGTGAGTCATAATAACACAGGATTTATTACAGGAGTCATCACATGAACGAATGCTAGCATGGCAACCATTGGCTCCCCGTGATCACGTCACGGGGCCTCTGATGGCGGCGGGTAAGTTCGCGTCACATTTTGACAGTGCAATTAAGGGGTTAACAGGAACAGTGGATTGTGGATTCACCTGCACCTGCGAGGCGCACGTCAGCTGTTCAAATCAGTTTTCTACAACTTTTGTGCTTCCTGTGCAGCATCTGGACCGGGGTGGGAGTCAGCTTGTGTCATCAGCTCTTTGACTAAGCGGACAGATGGGTCACTGTCTTGCGTTTCTTCCCATCTATGGTGGGACAACGAGTTGAAAGAGACCTCTTGCATGGCTTGTCTTTCACGTAATGCAAGCACTGGGATACACCACGCTGGTGGAAAGCCGGCAGTTCTATGTCCTCCAGCTGATCCTGGTCTTCTCCTGTTTCAGGAAAATGGGGCATCCAGTTTGTGATGCCAATTTGCCACACCCATCAGGGCCGTGGGGCACTCGTAACCGGGGCGGTTCTGTTGGGAGGTCACAGTGGCAGGGCCTTACTCCGTGATCCTGGCGGTGTCGTTGAAATGAGTGGGCAATGTTTACATGGGATGAGTTGTGACGCCACCTGTAGTATTAGTCAATGCATGGCCGATGCTGCTGGATAAGACCGCTGGGGCATATGGTGAAGTAACAATGATGGTACAGCTCCCCACAGGTGGAGCAGGGCCCCAGGGCAACCGGTATAGTCTATGATGGAGGAATTAACATTGGGGTGCAGGACCGAAGACGCAGGGAATAACTGGACAACACAAGGACCGTCGTTTCCTTTACCTTTTACTTGGTAGTAGATGGTACTGACCCAGGAGACTGGTCCAGATGGTAACAGAGGTCCAGGCAACCTGGAAGCAATTGAGGGCACCCACCTAGCTGGGTGGGTTCAGAGGCCTTCCTTCTGCGCTGTATCCTGTGGGTCCCCACTGCTTGAAGCTATGCTGGGGCCCTCATCCTTGTGTTAGTACTGGTTCTCACCTGTATGGCAGGCAGCGCGAACCTTCTACAGGTGCCGCTCCTCTGGTCACAGCTTCGAGCTCTACTATGCTGCTGTGCCCTGGGCGTTCTGTGTGGCCAGAAGACATACAGTATTCTGCCCTCCGGATTCAGCTGCCAGGCCAACAGCACATGCACAGCCTAGGACTCTGGTGTCCTATTCTTTGCACCCTGCTCTGGGGGAGCTTTGTCACAGCTGTCCCTCCCCAGAGACTCTCCCTAGACTCTCTGCTTAATTCTCCTCTGCTCCTTTCAGTTTCACTTCTGTGTCTGTTACTAACCCCTCCCCAGGCCAGAATTCACAGGGAAGCGCCCCATGAACTGGGTTTTAGAGGATCCCCTTCTGGTCTGGAGTTAGGACAGTGTTGATTACTGGTGCTACCTAGCATGGGGAAACCCCCTTCTTGTTTCCAGGCATAACGTCACCACCTGTGAGGAGGGCAGCATTACTCTGGACCACTGGGGTGCCCACTATCATAGTTTCGTAAGAGTTTGTAAGTGTCTAGTAGCATTTGTTTTAATCTATGCCATGGGTTCCTCTGTGGGCTCTTTAATATATAGAGATGTACTTATGCACTTTCCAGTATTGCTTTGCCCTCTCGGCTTATGAAATGTGATGTACTAACACTAGGTGTCGCGAGACTCACTAATGGAGGAGTAGTGAGATGTTCTAATACTAGGTGTTGCTACAAACACTACTGGAGGAGAAGTCGAAAAAGCCAAAAGGTCAGGAGCCGGGAAATCATGTCAGGTACATGGCGATAGAGCGGAGCTGAGGTCAGGGTACGATCCGGAGATCTGGAAGTCAGGAGGTCACGTCAGATACACAGGGAGAGAATGGAGCTGAGATCAGGATATGAGCTGGAGGCCAGGGAAGTCAGGAGGTCATGTCAGTTACACAGGGAGAGAGCAGAGCCGAGGTCAGGGTACGAGACAGAGGTCAGGGAAGCCTGGGAATCCAGTAACAGTCAGGGGAACGGGCAGAGAAGGGTACTTAGATTAGGCGTAGCAGGGACAAGATCAGGACAGTCACTTACAAAAGCCAGAGACGCAACTGCAATACAGGAACTATCACCGGCGGCATTCCGGGTGGAGTTGCTCTTAGATAAAGCAGAGCAATCACCCGGAATGAGGCTCCAGTGAACAGGCCCCTCCCAAAAGCAACACAGGGCCCGAGGCCAGGAACAACCTGTCTACCAGAGCATAACACAAAAACAAGAGCAGAGCACCGCCAATCAGGATGATGACATGTAACACTTGGATTAAAGGTGTGTTCTCAAGTTTGAAAGATATCTCCAATCCAGAGGATAACTTTCTGATTGCTTTGGTCTGACTGCCCCTGATCCTGAAAACCAAGGCTCTGACAACTCTGGCTGAACGGAGCAGCGATCAATCATGTTCACTGCCATTCTAATAGGAGTGCTGAGCGTCACACCCCGCAATTTTTTACCCTCCCATTGGGAATGAACTGTGCAGTATGATTGACTTCTGCTCCATTAATGGGAGGAGGTCACGGCAGTCAGACCCCCAGCGATTGTAAAGTTATCCTCTATACTGTGGATAGGGATTAACTTGAACTTGAGAACAACCCTTTAACTATACAGTGATGGAACTACTGTGTGCCTAAAGGTATGGAGAAGTTATTTTTTTCCTTAGAAACTATGAAAATTATTCTAACAACTAGATCAAAAGAATTAACGCACAATTACTTATTGCAAAGAGTAATAAAGAGAAAGAAAGCATAACTCCCAAACTCCTAGCCTAGTGCTTAAAAGAGGTAGATGAATATACTGTATACTTAAAATCCGCAAAAATCATTTAAAATTGAGGAGAATAGTCTAATCATTATATGATTTCCTA
This sequence comes from Anomaloglossus baeobatrachus, assembly GCF_048569485.1. Classification (NCBI taxonomy): domain Eukaryota; kingdom Metazoa; phylum Chordata; class Amphibia; order Anura; family Aromobatidae; genus Anomaloglossus; species Anomaloglossus baeobatrachus. The sequence goes on along the minus strand of NC_134364.1, from coordinate 86,262,253 downwards.
CAGGTTTCTATAAACCAGATCTAAGGAAGAATCTAAGAAATCCATAAAAGAATGGGGTAACAATGACTATATAAAATGTACAGTGTTAGTAGAATTATGTTTATTGATACAATATTACTCCTATATATGTTCTTAGTGTATTTTTGACAACTCGAATAGTCTTATAAGGAAAGATAAAAATAGAGGACAATACAAGGATTCAGCTAAATGTAAAGGAAGTGAAAACAGGTAAGACTGATCGAAAGGCAAGAATACACAGTAGATAGCCTGGCTAACATAAGCAAAAAGTATCAACAGAAAAGAAATTGGGCACATGAGTACCAGACCTACAAGAAAACAAATTAAATGGCTTGTCTTCACTAAGGATCTATTGGGTTTCCCCTACGGTATCTTGAATGTTAAAGTTGGAGGGTAAAGTAGTTGGCCAGGGAGGCATTGATACCTTTCTATGATATTGGCATGGTAGCTTGAAAATAAGTCGCGGAATGCAATTATATGAATACCAAATTTATCAAAAATAATCAGAGTGATCTTATTTTCTAGATCCACTGCTGACCGCTCCCGTTGCAATTGCCAATCAATGATGTCCCAGTTGTGCATGATGGGGGACAAGTTCGGAAACGCTGCAAGCCATAGTAGCAGGTTTACTCCACAAAGGCTGCTCACAGTAACACGAGCAACATGTGGCCTGGCATTGTCAGTGTCAGACAGGCTACCGGAGGAATCTCCAGTAATGCCAGGCCTGGATTCAGTTACCTGCATTGCACTCCGGAGCTCTCACCTGCAGCCTGGATTGATCTCAGAGTTTCCAGGACTCAACCGCGAGCACCAAGTGATTGATTCCCCGGCGATTGCGGTTCAGTTTATGACAGCTGCGGACAGGCCGGGCTGATCTCCGGAGTTCAGGTGAGAGCACCGGAGATCAGCCCAGCCTGTCTGCAGCTGTCATGAACTGAACCACAATCGCCGGGAAATCAATCACTCGGCGCTCGCGGGGCAGTCTAGGCTGCACTCCGGAGCTCAGGGGAGAGCTTTGGAGTTCAGTGCAGGTAACTGAATCCAGGCCTGGCATTACTGGAGATTCATCCGGTAGCCAGCCCGACGCTGGGCATTGTTGTGTTAAAAATGTCTCCTGGAGAGAGAAGGGACACCCATTGGACCGGACTGCCCCCCAGGTGGGTATTATAAGGGTGTTTTTTATGTTCTACAGATCAGTCTGGCCTCTTATATACAGTATTCTGGAATGCTGTATATAAGAGCTCACTGGTGGTGGCTGCGGCTTATAGTCCCCAAATCTGGTGACCGGTTCCCTTTAAATATCAATACTTGAGGTGAGACCATAAAGGCTGCCCTGTATACTGTACGAACATGTACAATGCGCCGGTATCCTTGTGTACCCTTAATGTTAAGCCTTAAATCTGTGGATCAGGCTGGGAATTCTTGAAAGGCAATCGCTCCGCTGCATTATGATTCCGAGGACACAATAATCAGCATTCAAAATATTTTACAGCTCTGACGGGGATCATTTAGGAGGGGACGAAGAGGAGGAGGGTGGAGGGGGAAACACCACACACAGTCAACAACAACAAGAACATATGCTGAAGGTAATAAGAAACAAGGTTTTATAGGTGCCAGGAGAGCGGAGAGCCGAGTATGTTTGTACAACTTTAATGACGCGGTATTGTTCATTGAGCATATATTTGAAATATATTATATGTCTAAGGAGGAAAAATGGTGTCCTCTAAGGGTTGATGTAAGCAAATAGTAAAGCCTTAACCCTTTACACTGGCGGGAAATCTGCATGCAGGTCTGCATTGCACCACCTGCACCAAGAGCTCCCCTAGACTCTCCACTGACAGCGCCTGGCGAGAACGGCCATTGCCCCCACCCATTTTTTCTTAATTAGTATAACTGCTCATTAGATGAAGTCATGTGACCAAAATGTGTCAGCGGATGGAATGATTATTATGATTTATTAGAGTAACACATGTTTTATGGCCGCGGTGTGTGACACCCACGGGACTCCACGCTTTGAGTTCTGCGCTCTCATGGCATACACACTAACACTGATGAATAGAAATCCCAAGGACATGGATGCTTTTGGCAGTATTTTATTTTACATTTCTGAACAATGTGACTTTTCTGCCCCAATATATCAATATACTCATATACAGTAGTTGGCTGCTGAATGAATGAACAGCAAATCTGCCAGTAAGCTCGCTCTGATGGCAAGGTTTAACCCTTTTCTGATCCGTCTTCTAAGCTGAATGAGTTAAACTCTATTCTCCTGTTTGAACTTTTAAGCTGATCTATGACTATATGGTCATAGATCATGTTATAAGTTCAAATAGCAGAATAGAGATCAGGATTACAAAGGACGAGCTCACTGATGGGTTTACGGTTACCTCAATCAGCAGTCTGCTATGTACTGTGATATGAGGAGGATTTAGAAGATAACAATTTTAATGAAATTATGTTGCCAAAATCCTCCCAGATATGATGGTATCTTATAAAGTGCACCAATCACCAGGATTTTCCTATATAACCTAAAGCCAGTGCTATACTGGCACTATCAGGCTGATTCTATACACACCTTTAGTTGTCAGCTCGGATGTATAGGTTTTGAAACACAAGCAAGTAAAGTATGTAACATGAGCAGCTTTTGAGTGGCAGCAGCTGCCGATCAGCTGATAGCTGGAGTGGGTATTCATAGTGATTCCTGCCCCCTTGCCTGTTGTTGCTCCCCCATCTGTTATTTATGCTAATTCTATTATAGAATCATTTTACTAACTGACTAGAAGGACCTGTGCTGATGTCACTCCCATGTCACCAGAAGGGGCGGGGTCTCATTCAACATAGCTGGTACCAGGAAGCAACATTATTTTTCTGTTGTCTGAGGCCCCGCCCCTTCTGGTCACATGGGTATGACATCAGCACAGGTCCTTCTAGTCAGTTAGTAAAACAATTCTATAATAGAATTAGGATAAATAACAGGGGGAGGACGGACAGGCAGAGGGTGGGAGTAACTATGAATACCCACCCCAGCTATCAGCTGATCGGCAGCTTCTGCCAATCGAAAAGCTGCTCATTTTACAATATTTACTTGCTTGTGTTTCAAAACCTATACATCTGAGCTGACAACTACAGGTATGTATAGAATCAGCCTGATAGTGCCAGTATAGCACTAGGCTTTAGGTTATATAGGAAAATCCCGGTGAATGGTGCACTTTAACTCCTTAGAGACCTTGAAAGATATATCAGTTGAATATAAATTACTTGCGAATTAGTAACATATAAACTGCTTGAATGTTGTTCTCGTAGCGTGAACGCCTCCTATCTCTCCATTTATATATGCGAGGCCTCTTCTTTCTCACCTGTGATTCACTTACAGCTTCTGGAAACTCATCTTTCTGAAGAATATCAGCCTTGATTGTATCAAGAGCCCCCATAATCCAGCCGTGCTGCCGCCTTATCTGCTTCTGCAGCTCTTTCCACTGTGCAGTAATCATCTGCAGCATTTCTTGAAATCCTGTATAAAAAAGGGCAAACATAACGATGGTGAGACAAAAGTCGCCTGTACGGTAGCGGCAACATAGACTGTGTCCCTGTACAACACCGCGGCTTGGTTCCCAGCACAGCCTGCAGTGCTCATGGGTCATAAATATCTGGATCATATGGGGGTTATTTAGTAAGGTAAATGCAATTAAAATGGTGTTTACCTGGAATGGCTATTTACTTCAAACAGCTGTGACCACTTAGCAAACATCTGCAGCAATGGCAGGACTGCGAGCACCAGCACAAAGGTGGAGGACACTTTCACCTCTACCGAGGCTCACATCTGCTGTGCCGTGCCTGACAGAGTCCATTAACAACGTTGTAAATCAGTTGTAGATAACTACCGGTGACAAAATGTGCCGGGATATGGAAAAAGCCAGAGCTGCCGTGTGTCCTGCCAGCTCTTCCCGCAGGAAACAGAGTGCCCGGCTGCTCCGTGAAGGTGAGCGCATCCTGCCTGCTGTTACCGTGTGCTCAGGTGGACGCAAACAAAAATGGCAGCTATTCAGGCCCAGATCTACCTGTGCTTTTCAGTTACACTAGGCCTCCTTCACACGTCAGTGATTCCGGGACGTAGGACGCCATTTTTACGTGTATCAAAAACACGGACATACGCAGACCCATTAAAATCAATGGGTCTGCACACACATCCGTGTTTTCTCACGGACAGTGTGTCCGTGTGGCATGCGTGGCCATGTGTTCGACACAGAGACAAGTCCATTTTTCCCCGGCAGCACTGATGTGCTGTGGTGTTATCCATGTGACACTTACCGGACAAAACACGTCTATACTCACCTGTCTCCAGAGCTGCTGTCTTCAGCGCTGATGTCACTTGTTTCCGGGTCCACTCATTATGGTCATGCATATTCACTGCACCACGGAACCGGAAGCAGTTGCAGCGCCGGAGACATCAGCACCATGGACAGGTGAGTATAAAGTTCCTGCTCTCCATGTGCTATCTGTGAACACACGTGCCAAAATCACGGCACATACGGGCCATACGTACCTTCAACACGTCCGTGAAACACATGTGTTTTTCACTGACGCGTGAAAGAGGTCTCACATTTTTTTCTCATAAGTGAAAAATAGTCCCTGTTTTGGCTCCTTCTCTGAGATTTTACAATCCTTGCTGCATCTTAGCTTCTCCTACCCGATAAATGGTAAAGCATGGACAGCACGTAGATTACTTTCATGTGCTATATGCTTTTTTCATGGGTTAATTGACTTCCATTAATGAGTTCTATGTGAAACAATTCTCAAAGTAGGACTTGCCTCCATTTTATTATTATTGCGGACAATTGGTCACAAAAAAAGGATATATGATCGGTGTGCAGTCCGATGATCTCCATGCACTCATAGAGTTGAATGAGTGCACGCCATCCGATATCCACTGCCACTCGCAGCATGCTCTACTTTTTTTTATGCAAATTGCCTCTTTAGAGAGGAAGATGACTTGAACTCTAGTGCCACCTATTGGAAGTAGCAATTCTAAAAGTCAATATCGACCCCTTAATGAGCCTTGCCATATGACTTAGGATATAAGCCAAACCAGAATATCAATTTGCCGACAGTGTTCCTGGGTATTAGCCTTCATCAGTGCAAAGTATGACATCTGATTTGGCTAGGTGAGAGGCTAAAACTGAGATCTAAGGGGTAAGGTTTCTCCTTGTGGAGAGTGACATGCGAGGTCACGAATGCTAGTATGAGAAGAGTTAAACGCCTTGCAATGCTCCTCATTAATACCATAATCATCCCAATTCTCTCGCATATGAGTGCTGCCTAAGGGCCCGGTTTATTATCACATTTGCACCTGTTTTTTGTCACATTTTAAGCGTTTTGTGCCTTTGTCTTCTTTGCACCAAATTCATCTTTCCATGTATGCCTTATTAAAGTCTTTTTTTATGTGTTCACCACTTGCTGAGTATTTATTTATTTATTTATTTATTTATTTTTTTAAAGTTCCGAATAGTGAACTGGTTTAAGTTTCCTAACTTATTTATGGTTTCATCACTTGAAATTTTTTTTAGAATTTTTGCAAATCTATTCATTATTACATAGTTACATAGGTTGTAAAAGACCTAGGTCCATTCTAGATCAACCTTACTCCTGGCCGCAAAGCTTTTTCCACAAAAATCCCCCCTAAAAAAACATCATTTTTGACTTTGTGCAAAATCCATGAACCCATTGCACCAATTGGATGAATTTGGAGCAGAAAAAAACAATGAATACCACAAGACAAAAAGAGAAAAGTGACTTAAAAAACCTGCAAATGATGAATGGGACCCACACGGCCGCCCTGCGTTGTTCACTCATGCTAAACAGGGCATTTGGAGAGAAGTCTAGTAGCAAATTCCTGCTGTGAAAATAAGACCTTCAGCTGATCATGGATTACTCCATGTTTGGGGACCGCGCTCAGCGGAATATTTTATATAGTCTGCTGAACATATTCCCTCGTCGTATTTAACTGTACGCCTATGAAGTGGAATATGTTTGTCATTGATTCCTATTAACAAAAACTATGTACCTCTTAATCATTTTTTTATACCATTCTATTGTGAAGACGACTGATTATCAACAGCTTTGACAGAACCGCACAACATACCCAACACACAAGTCGGAAAGAGAGGGCCGGAGCAGAAAAATGAGCAGAGGCCCACATGACAGGGGTTGGTGTTATGATCCGGAACCATGGAAGACCACCATAAATCACTGGTAAAAGGTGACAAGAGCACTGGCAACTAATCTGGCCGCCATCCCCTTACTAACCATCAACACTAGAAGTAGCCGAGGGGTGAAGTAACATCCTGTGCACCGCGAACCCAGCCGGAGAACTAGCTATCCTAAAGGAAGGAAAGATGAATAACTCTCTGCCTCAGAAAATAGATAAAGAATAGCAAGCCTCCCACATTCAAAGACTGCGGTGATATAGGAAAACACAATACACAGACAGATGATAGGATTAGCAAAAGGTGAGGCCCTACTGACTAAATAGGACAGGACAGGAAAGGGACTGATGGTGGCCAGAGAAAAACCCTGCAAAAATCCAACAACCTGATAGTACAAAAAAGCCCTCAGATCACTAGATCTGAACTCCATCCTATACCAGGCGCTCTTGTCATACCAATGAACAGAAAGCAGGAATCATTACACATTCAAGAAGAAACAAACACATGGCCTTATAGGAGCAATACTCCAAACATAGCTGTAGGGAGCTTCCCAGCTAAGCAACTGAGAGGGAAGATCCCTGCATGCAATTAAACTGAAAACAACCACAGTAAATGACAAACTCAGATAAGAGTAAAAGAACCAAACAACAAATAAAGAGCAAAGCACTTATCTGAGGTAGATGTGGTCTGGAGCAGGATGAAGCAGGCTGGTGAACAAAGAACAACTGACAACCGGCATAGCCTTCTATCAGACCAGGGTTTAAATAGGCAGAGAATTAGCAATGGAAACGCCCATTGCTCAACACACCTGGTCTCTGTGCAAACCATTCATGGCCACAAGAGGGAGCCTCACAGCAGCAAAAGCATAACTGACATTCACAACAGGTTGGTCTATGAGGGAATGTAAGGGGAGTGGTAGGACACAGGGCAAAAGGTGATGGGGGAGGAGCGTTGGACTTGGGTATATATAGGAAGAGTGCGGGAAGAGAGGACATTTTGGGGTGGCCAAAAGACTAGAGTCCCCCCCACGCACCCGTTTTTGGGGGGTTCTTTAAAATGTTATACAAAAAAGGAGGTGCAAGAGTTTCTTGGTTGGGAGGGTTGTTTTGAGGTACTTCATGTCACAGTGGTTGTTAAGGTTGAGGTGGGGTCCTTGGAGTTGGTCAATTTGCTGTTGGGGTGCATTTATATGGATAATTCCCTCCCGGATGAAATTGAGGTATTGGTGATTTGGCAGTTAATGAGGCTCTGGATGGGGGTGTGCCCTGGGAGATGCCTTGTAATTTGGTGGTATGTGCCAGACACTGGCGGACACAAGCAGAATAGACCCTTCTCAGGCCAATAATGCATCGAAATGGACAGTTTCACCTGTTTTGGAGGCATAAATGGACCCCCTGACCTCTAGTGCCCTTGTGTGGATGAACAGGTTGCACCAATGATATGTCCACCCCTGGTGCCAGATCTGGTAGCTTCAAAGACCTCCCCCCAATTTTGGTTATTTATATTTGAAGGAGTGACTAAAGGTGGCAGTCGTAGTCGCATTCGCAGGGGCTTCCAGGCCGCAGCGCAGCCATGCGGTAATCCCTTGCATCCCGGTCACCACTCCATTGCAGGGCTACTTTCGCAACAGTTCATTCATCCCTGAGACAATAAATCTGACACTGATATGCTTCTTTCAACCAGTGGCACTTTACTTGTAACCAACATATAGACATTTTCAATTCACATAAGACTGGCGCTGGTTCTGACTCCCATGGGGTTCCCTTTACACTCCGTTTCACAATTCAATTTACCGACCAACTGCTTTCCTGGCACCTGAGCTCCTTTGAATGCTTCTAGGCCCCTCATACACTTGTCTGACGTCATACCTCACTGGCGGATTCAAAATGTCCTTTAGCCACTCTGTCCCAAACACCGGGAATTAGATTGCACTATTCAAGGGGCTTATTACGATAACACTCCTCCGCCCGGATCTACTAGCCAGGACCTACTTTTCACCTTAAGAGCCCACTGACCTTCTGTCTTGCAAGGGGATATCTTGGGTATTTCTTCAAGGAAAGCGGACGCCACCTCGACTGTCCAAACTCAACCCTTTTTCAGGGACGCAGTCATCAGCAGTCCTCTTGAGAGCAGGACCCCGAGTGACCGGTGTCAGAGGTTAACCCTTAGGGTCTTTTCAACTCAAAGTTTAAAACTTCTAGCTTTTTAGTTCTACTGGAGCCACAGCTACTATTCTCTTCTCCTTCTTGGGGACTCTCCTCCCCTCCTACTGAATCTTGCCCTTTTTATACTCGTTACCACTCCCTGCCATAAAGGAAGGTCAGAAAAGCGGTTGCTGCGTCACATTGCCACTTGGTGGTCACTCACCAAGGTACACTGTTCTATATTATACACCTATCAAGCACCTATTCACAGCGACCACTACTTCAGGGGTGGAAGAGCCGCACGCCACCCTTACATATTGTTAATGTTATTTATGTTGATAAAATGGCCGCTGTGGACACATTTATCCAAAGAAGGTGTAGTGTGGTTATGTATATAGTATAAGTGGCTGGGTTAGTGATATAAAAGGAAAAAGGAAGGAGTGGAGGAAATTGGGCTGTACACTTTCAAGACTTTTTTAGCAAGAGTCTGGGGAAATTAGATGTGAAATTTGGTACATTTTGATGCTGCACAGGTGGGACAGTAACTACAAAGTGGTGTGAACTGATCAATTAGAAATCTGCAAGAAAGCAGACAAAAGGTGACCGAGTAAACAATTCCAGCCATTTTCTGTAAAACACGGATATCTGACTTGGCCGATTACTGTCGGTGAATTAAATGGCGACTCTACAAGATCACACTACAAGACTGAACTTTGAATCTCAATTTTAGGCTGCACAGATCAGCCCAGTGTTTAGCAGATGCTATTGTACGGGATTTACCAGTGGCTATATTGTATGCATGACTCAAGGGCAATATGTGTATATAACAATCTTTGTCATACTAGGTGGAGGTCTCGGTGTTAATGTAAATTTTAATAATACATCAGAAGTCAGCTTGTTATTTACCGACACACAGTATGATACTCAGCGTCACTGTGTGCCTTCCCTGTAACTCATTACTATTTCATGCAGAATTTCATGCTTCAGTAACAAGTCACAGCTGGGAGTCTCTCCGCATACAAAGGGCAGGCTGTGCCATCTTTACCCTCCCGATAGCCACTGACAGATGCTGCCCTCTGTAGGAATACACTGGGAACTAATAATTGTGGGTGGTCGCGGGCTGTTTGGCAAGTTCCTAACAAAATCACAATGATGATAAAACATCCCTAGATTCTAGAAATAGAAGGTTTTGTGTATCTTTATTTGTTATTCGATGACAAACCTGAATCACTGGTCCTTCCTACCTCTAGTATGGAGTCTCAATGGTCTAGTCACAATATGGAGAGCTAATTGAAAAAATAAGCTTGGTAGACATACTATGGGGTTATCACCTCAGGTCCAGAGAATCAGACCCACATCAATCACTGGAAAATGGCACTAGTTCCTCGACATTACGCTTAAGAGGAGTCTATATGGGGCGGTGGTTGAGCAAGTGACAAGCACAAACAGAAGAGTACAGCGCTCAAATGTTTCTGTCACCCCCCAGACACTGAATGGAGAGCAGAGCACATGCTCCGTTTCACTGTAATAGTGCAGTGTGTAGGAACACAACTTGGGTCGCAATGTTAGTGATCAGTTAGGTCCTAGCAGTTGGGCGCCAACATTGATTTCCTATGCTGGTGGACATAGGCAGAAGAGGACCCTGTGCAAGAACAATATAGGGGCCCTATCATTGCCTAACAAGATTTTGTATGCCACATTCACATGCCTGGGAAGAAAATTGTAACATTTGCTGGGTTCCCCTGATTGTGAACAGCAGTGTCGGAGGTTGGTGGAGAGGCTCCTGTAGTGATGGGAGCATTACCGGTGGAGGCAGCTGCAGAAGAGATGACCTGCTGGAGTGAGCTGCCTGCCAGGGAACAGAATGTGTGCCTATTTACTCTATTATGGGTGCCTGCTGCAAAGTTCCTGACTGCCCATATGAAATATGTATTGTACAACCATGAGTAATGAAGTTATCAAGCATCTGTAACACTTGCAGCGGATGTAGGGGCAGTGAGCAGGATTAGTGGAGGATTAGTGGACCCACTGGACCACAAGGGGGACCTGGGCTTACCCTTTACTGGGAGGGGCTTAACTAAACGCCCACTGTGAGGTGGAGGCCAAGTACCACTCCCAGGGAGGTGACTGGGACTGTCGCATCTAACCACCAGGACAGGTGACGGACTCAGGTACAGACAGGTACAAGCAGGGTGACTGAAGCAGGATGGACAGGCAGGTACGAACAGGAATGGGTGGCACAGCAGAGGCAGTCAGGTATGGGAAGGCAGTTACAGGAGATAGACACAGGGTTATCGAGATCTGACAACTAGATAGCAGACTGATATCCTGACTAACTGAATGTGTTGCGCAGTTACCTCCCCTAATAGGAGGATGCCTTAAACACACGTGGCTCTCAGCCATAGGCTGAGACACATTTCCTGGAGATACCACGCCGGCCCTTTAAGAGGAGGACCGGTGTGCGCGCGTGCGTCTTAGGAGCACTCCAAGGAACCCTGTGTACCATGTAAAGGTCCCGGGAGGGGAAGGAGACAACAGCACATGTAGATGGCCGAGGGAGTGCAGGGAAGGACGCTACCCAGCCAGGCGGTAAGCTGGCATTACAGCATCATTTACAGATAGATATTCCACCCCTCATTTATTACATTTACTATTACATAATGCAATAAGAACAGTTTTATTTATTATTATTTGTTCTTTAGAACATATCACTCCCTGAGATCTGTGAATAAAGAGGAAACATTTCTTCTATAGATTGTCTGACAGTTCTGATTCATGCCAGAGTCCTGATGTGTCAATGTTCTCCCTGCCATTCCTGGCCTCCAAGGCCAAGCTTAGTAAGTTGTTTTGCTTGCATAATTCCTGTTGCCCTTTTATTTGTTATGCGAATGCATTTTCCCTCTATTTTGTATTATGCTGTCCTCCCCTCAAGCTTAGTTTTAAATATTCCTTTACTTGATGATTATGTGTTTGTTATTTAAACATTTTTTCAATAAAAACTATTGAAACATAAATTTTCCTTGTTACCCGTCACCTTCAGACAGAGACTATGGTGTTAAGGCCCCGTCACACACAGAGATAAATCTTTGGTAGATCTGTGGTTGCAGTGAAATCATGGACATATTGTTCCATTTGTACACAGCCACAAACCTGGCACTGATTGTCCACAATTTCACTGCAACCACAGATCTGCCGCAGATTTATCTCTGTGTGTGACAGGGCCTTTACTCCTCCAAATCTGATGTTATGTAAGATTATATGTTTAGAGTTTCAACAGAATGGTATATCCATGTTATAGGTGTTCTTTAGGTGGAATTATTTTCTTCTTATTAGGCCTTAAAGCTATATCTATCTTTGTCATGTTTATTGCCATGAGTATGCTCAAGGCTGATTTATCATGTCACATAGAATACCTGTCTATAAGACCCAGGGTGGATGTAGCACAGGTGGCCTTTGGTATAGAACTGTACAAAGTAGAACTCTATCTTCATTCCTGCTATATATTAGCATTAATGGGAATCTTACATGCTGCCACAAGCAACATGTATCAAATTGTGGCTGTATGATCTCCGTATTACCAGTATTATATTTAACTCTGAAACTCTGCTGCATTTCAATCACGACTGTACCACCACAGACAGTGGTCCCTTCTATTTTAGGTGTCAGGAGATTGCAGCGCATGGCTACATTCACACTTGTAGGGGTTAACTCTGCTAGTTGTGCAGATTATCCTTGGTCTGGTTCTACAAGGGTTAAGCAGTTTGTTTGGTCTCCTAACTCAGGATGAAAAGCCTTATCTCAGCTGTTCTGATTTTCCCACTCACCTCTGTTATAAATACTCTCTTCTCAATTCAGGGAGTTGCCAGTGATAGCTTAGCTATACCTAGCCCTTCAAGTGGATTTGTGAGCTGTCAACTAAGCAGTCATCTTTGGATCTGTAGCTAGAGATTGCTGCGTGGAAGTTTGTGTGGTGTTTTCCATTCCTTCAATCTCTTTTCAATTTGTCTCACTTATCCATTCCCTTTACTCCTTCCTGTAATTTGGTGTGCTTTGTACGATTGCTGTTTTTTTACCCATCTGTCTTATCCCCTCTGTGTCTTTAAGCTAGAGCAGGACTAGTGTACCTGCTAACCTGCGCACAAGACAGGGTTGTGATCAGAGAAAGACAGGGATAGGAATGTGATTGCTGCACGGTGTGAAAGAACCCGTCTAGACACACCAGGGAGCTCAAACATTTTATAGCATGTTTTTATACTGTTACCAATTGTTCGTTCCTGATTCTTCTGCTTTTTATACATGAAAATGTTTTTGCTGCTATATGCGTCATTCTAACCCGCCAATTTTTTATTTGGGGGCGTGGCTTGACATTTTTTTCTTTTCTCTGTGTTGTATTTATGCTGGGATTTTTGGATCAACTGCAGATATGCTGTTTTTGTGCTGTATGTCCCGATGAAGGGAGCAGACCTCCTGAAACTCGTAGACACAAGCTACAATAAAGGAACATTGATCATCTCTCTGTCCTTCTTCCTGATGAACAGCGTGGCATAAACCCCTTTTCTATTGTTCTCTGTTATCAACCACGGGGGCTGCAGCAGATTTCATCCTAACAACATAAGCTTTCATAGGAGTTGTGACCGTCACAACTCATTGAGGTGAGTGCATTCCTTTTATTTTCCCCGGATATATACCGGGTAAGACCCTATTGCGCTTTTTCTCTCCACAGTTTTACCTCATTAATCTAAAAAATACTGTATGCTGTAACCTTCTAATATGGCCTTATTGTAAAAGCCAGTCCCCTAACATATCCATAGTGTCTGCAGGACAGGTGGAAACTGTAAACTGGAAAATGCACAAAATGTACATAAATATAAAAAATAAATATAAAAGCTTTAACTGCCAATCGATGTGTATGAGATGTAAAGCCTTTATCCAGTGATCTCCATTCTATTTTAGATATGGGTAGACATAAAATAAATTGTCGCTAAGCATGTTTTGCTAATTTTTACTATATTACGTTTTCTCTAGTTGCTCACCACTTTTCTTTGGGGTTTCTTTGGCTCATTAAATGCATCTTTTTGTTTAGTTGTTGCCGGTTCAGCCAGAGAAGTGAGCGCAGGAGATGTTACACACTGAATGATCCAACTGTAGCATATACAAAGGACTTAATACTCTCTGTGTGGCTTCAATAACTCTCGCCTGCAGTTCCAGATCATTGTCCCAAATGTCTTTTTCACAGGCATAGAGGTCTTTCAACATTGTTTTGTTCTGCTCGCACATTATAGGATTCTGAGTAGAGATGTAAGCTTATCTGTGCTGAATTACTGTCGGCTCCCTTGATACTTGTGGCAGATAAGTGTGTTGCTAAAATACTTTATTCTTCTATATTCTGGGACTTTAAATAATGGACTTTATTAATGTGGTCTATATTGGAAGGAAACAAACATGTAGCATGTCATTTACACATTTACGTGCACGTGTCACTGTATAACGGTCATCTCAATTGTTGGTGTAATGTCCAACAGGAGGTGGTGTAAGCTGTGTGATCTTTACTGTAACCCTGGTTTGGGGGAGTGCAAGCACACGGAAACGTCAGCTGCATATTACTGTCACGGAGTGTCATGGGAATCCCAGGGTAGCCTATACTGGCCCTAAAGCTGGGGCCCCTGCGCTCACCCTAACTCCTAGAGGTACTCTTGAAGGTAGGGAGGTCCAGGCCCCCAAACTAGGCCCTATCTACGGTCCTTGTCCCAGATGGTAAGACCCTCCTTCCACAACCCACCATCTGAGGATAAGGGGGCAAAAACAGAAGTAAACACCTCCCCGACAACAAAAGGCAAAACAGGGGTAATAATTACAACAACTTGTACACATGGCAACCACACACAAAGAAGACACTAAAAGTGCACGAGGCGAAACAACATAAAAGGGTAAAGGACAACTGACTGCTGGGTCACAATCATACCAAACAGCTACAAATCCCAGCAGTGCCAACCGTATAAAACTTCTGTGTACATGAAGTGACATCAGAAAAATTCGAGGGTGATCTACAACTGAGATAACAGACACTCCAAATCTGAGAGCTGAAAAAGAGCATCGTTCAGTGGAAGTCATGAACAGATATATAATCCTGTCTTCTCATCTGAGGATTTATCAGAGGAGAGATAGCAGGAAGCCAAGAAGCTCTGGATGTCGATGTGGGTTCTGTACCGACAGCCAAATAATAAACTGCCAGTGACCAACCACCTCGTTAGAGCAATCCGAGACTTCGATCCATCCAGATATTAAAGACAAAAGCTGATAATTCACACTAATACAGTAACTATTCAGCTCTGCAACCTGAAATAAGTGGTTCATCCCTTTTCATTATTGGCCACATTGATAATATGTTGAGAAACAAGGTTTCTCTCAAATACCTTGTGTTGCCAATTCTGCCTGTGAGTGGCGCTATTGTGGGCCGCTCACCTCCTTTGCGTGACCCCCCCGACTTCGTGACCTCTGATGTTTGGTGATGTCACATCAACTGAGGCGGCCGCGGTATTCCTGAGTGACTGAGCCGTGGGCAATGTTTCACCGCTCATCACAGCCCATCATCTTGCGTGCTCTCTCCTTTGCTGCAGAGCGCGCAAGCAGGAGCAGTGCTGGGCTGTAACAAGCGGTGAAACACCGCCCACAGCCCAGCCAGTGACTAACGGAAATCGGTGATTTTGTTGAGGAGGACCTTTCCAAATACTTAATTAACCTCTTGACAAGGGATTGTGGGAAATATGTCGATTTGCCTTACATAATTCAGGTTTCAGATCATATACATGACACAGATTTAAAGATGGCTGCCATTTCCTGTTCTCCACAGCTTGCCTGGAATGCAAGTAATGTCCAGATGTAAGAAGACCACCATATATGGAAGGACCACTGGCCAAGCTAGAGGACCAACCCACATATCAGATGACACCATGGATTCCTGCACTGAAGTCAGACCCGCCCATCAACAGCAACACGGATCTCCCCATTGGCTAGCCCATGAACTGTCCCACTAAATGGGTATATCTGAACTTGTGTACGCCCCTAGCCTATATCAGAAGACGCACACTCTGTAGTCAGTCTGTTCGGTGCCATTTTTACTGTGACCAAGAAGAGATTTCCTATCTGACTGTGTCTGGTGTGAATTCTTTACGCATGCACTTGGTCAATATCAATTAGGCCAGGCAGTAGGCAACTAGTGATCTCTGGTTAAGAGTTCACCCCAACAATGTCAGGTCAACAGGAACTTGATGTGACATCACCAGACATCGGTGGTCACTGCAGTCCGGGTCACGTGATGGGGAACAACGTTCTACAATAGTGCCACTCACAGGCAGAATTGACAACACAAGGTAATTGAGAGAAACATTGTTTCTCAACATAATATCGATGTGTTCAGTAATGAAAACTGGTGAACCACCCCTTTAAAGCTTTCAGACTGACACCAATTTATATTGACAAATTCATCAAGTTTATGTAAAGACTCAGTATTTATAATGTTGATACTTAAGGGCCCCATGAACATCAGACTAATGTTGGGTGAACTCACCGATATCAATGATCTAGTGTGTACGGGGATGCCAGCTGACTAATGCTTGGACAAGATGTTGATGTTGAATATTAAACTGCTAACCACATTGTTCTCCCTGACATACACCGCTGTCTGACATGTCAGTTGGCGGCTTTCTCATAGAGAACACTGGCAAGATGGCTCAGCTGAGTGCTCCTGTGTTCTCTACGAGAAAGCCGCCACCTAACATGTCAGACAGTGGTGTATGTCAGGGAGAACAATGGGAGTGTCGGTGTGTCTAGCCATCTAATGTGTATGGCAAGCCTTATTTTTAAAAACTTTCACAATTTGGCATGACTGATGACAACACATTCTGGTCTAATCAGTTCTTGGAGTTAATCATAACTTTTGTATTGTTTTATTTTTTCCCTTCACTTTTTGTGGACTGACCACAGGTGATTATCAAAGGGATTGAGATGTGAGGAGTTTCCAAGGAATTGTCTCAAAATTCCAATGTTTTGCTCACTGAGCCACCTACTTATTTTAATAAATAATAATAAAAAAGGAATAGTTTCCCACCCACATTTTTGATAACCAGCAACAGTAAAGCAGACAGGTGGGGGCTGGTATTATAAGGATGGGAGGAGCCATGCATATTGGCCCCCTCAACCTAAAAATGCCAGCTCACAGCTGCCCAAAATTGGCACATCATATTAGATGTGTCAATCCTGGCGCTTTTCCAGACTCAACTTTGATTGCCCTGGTGCGGTGGCAATCCGAGTAATATAAGGAGTTAATGACAGTTGTGATTTGTCAAGAAATCACAGCTGTCATCAAACCCTGGATTAGTAATAGGAGACATTTATGAGACAACCCCATTACTAATCCTGTAAGTGAAAAGAAATAAAACACAAACACCGAAAAAATCCTTTATTTTAAATAAAATACACACACCCTCTTTCACCCTTTTATTAACCCCCAAGACACTCTTGTAGATCCGATGTAACCTATAAGAAGTTCCACACTGATCCTCAGCTCTGCTTCGTCCAGGGGCTGCAGAGAGGGATAACATGCCTGCTCTCTTCAGACTTTGGGAATCACTGACAGCTGAGGGAGACACAGCTCTGAGCAGGTCATCACCTGGGGTTCCCATGGTGTGACCTCAGGTGACTGCCGGACTGCAGGACACGGCCATGATACGCAGTCCAACAGTCAGGTCACCTGAAGTCACACTTGGGGCTCTTTACTGGCCTCACTGAAAGTTAAAGCCGCTGCCAAACTGTTGGTTTTCAGGTCATGGCCATGTCCCATAGTCCAACAATCTGGAAGAACATTTATTGAGGGCAGCGGGGCTGCCCCCAATGTGACCTCTGGTGATCTGATTGCCGGGCGACCGTGTCTCGCAGTCTGACAGCCTGGCAGTCACCTCACCTGAGGTCACACTGTGGGAACTCAAGTGTGACCTCCAGTGAACTGAGTGATGCTACCTGCTGACAGCTGGGTTCCCCGGGGCTGTAGGTGATTCCCAGAGCCTGCAGAGAGCAGACTTATTTTCCCTTTTGCAGCCTCTGGATGTAGCAGAGCTGAAGATCACTGTGGGATTTCGTATGAATTACGTCGGTTCTGCAAGGGTGTTTTTGGGATTAATAAAAGGGTGAAAGAGGGGGTGTGTATTTTATTTCAAATACAGGATTTTTTCAGTGTTTGTGTTTTATTTCTTTTCACTTCCAGAATTAGTATTGGGGGTGTGTCATAGATGGCTTCAATTACTCATCCAGGATTTGATTGTAGCTGTTATTTTTTGACAAATCACAGCTGTCATGAACCCTTTATATTACGCCGATTATCACCGCACCAGGGCAATCGGGATGAGTTGGGTAAAGCGCCAGAATTGGCACATTTAATGTGATGTGCCAATTCTGAGCAGCTGTGGGCTTGCATTTATAGACTGGGGGGGGGGAGGCAATATCCATGGTTCCTCCCATCCTAACACCAGCCCCCACCTGTCTGCTTTACCGTGGCTAATTATCAAAAATGGGGGGGACCCGATGCCTTTTTTTAAGAATTATTTTAGTACATGTTGGTTCTGCGAACCCAAATATTCATGGGTTTGCTCATCACCAATCCTGAGACCATTCATGTGTGGGGGCATTTCATCCATTGAGGGGGCTCACTCAAAACTTTACCTAAGAACAAGGCCATGAATAAAGAATTGGATCTAAAGATCATACAAGAGCAACGACTTCTAACCAAGTCAGAAATTTGGTGATGAACAACGCTTCTTCTAGCATGACAGAACACCATTAAAATTTTGTGTCTATGGCGAGGTAACAGATCCCCAGATCTAAATTTTCTTGAGAACCTGTGGTCAATCTTCAAAAAGCCAGTGGGCAAACAAATGCATAGAAATTATGATAAACGTCAAGAGCTGATTAAGCAAAAATTAGTTGTCATCAATCAAGTTTTGGCCCAGAAGTCGATATCAAACATGTCTTTACATGTTTGGCGCCTTCCAGTAATACTTCCCTGCTAATTCACAGTGATTTTGGACAACCACCCCCTTTGAATAATGTAAAGCTCTATGCAACTAACTGAGCTCTCCAGCCATAAGGTTGGGGGCTGCAACTTCTCTAATTACTAGACAGGACTGATTAACAAGGGTACCAATAATTTCAGCACAATGCAAACCCCTTACAAGATCCTGCACAGTCGCTAAAAATGTCTGAATTTGTTAGTGTCTGTGATATTCTATGAAGTCGGAGGACATTGTGAACATATTGTGATTTGTAATGATCATCATTTTATCGTTCACAGTAAATGCTTCTAATACATTCAGTTTAGTATTCTGGACTGTCGCCATATATAAGTAATAATCTCAATTAGTTATTTTGGCTTTCTAATTTATCCATAAAAATATAAAACCATCCATAACCTTTTGATAATTTGTATAGAAAACAAGAAATAATCAGGTTGGCAGCTCTGAGGTCCAGTCAGAGAAGTGATAAATAGGAGTGCAACAAGTACAGTTGAAACCAGACGTTTCCCTCCTCTCTCTATTGAGACACATCTGCAGGTTTTTCCCTCCACTCTGTATAAAGACACATCTGCAGGTTTTTCCCTCCACTGTCTATAAAGACACATCTGCAGGTTTTTCCTCACTATCTGACATGAAATCAGAATAAACCTTTCCCTTTTTAGGTCAATTGGGAACAAAAAATATTTTTATTTGCCAAATGCCAGAATAATGAGAGAGAGAATGATGTAAGACATTTATATCACTTTCTGCAAAGTCAAAAGTTTACATACACTAAGGGTACTTTGCACGCTGCGACATCACTAGATGATTGTAGCGATGCCGAGCACGATAGTCCCCGCCCCTGTCGCAGATGCGATATCTTGTGATAGCTGCCATAGCGAACATTATCGCACTTACCTGCCCTGCGACGTCGCTCTGGCCGGCGAACTGACTCCTTCGTAAGGGGGCGGGTCGTGCGGCGTCACAGCGACGTTACACAGCAGACGGCCAATAAAAGCAGAGGGGCGGAGATGAGTGGGACGTAAACATCCCGCCCACCTGCTTCCTTCCTCATTGCAGGTGGGACGTAGGTAAGGAGATGTTCCTTGCTCCTGCGGCTTCATACACAGCGATGTGTGCTGCAGCAGAAATGAGGAACAACATCGTACCTGTCGCTGCAGCGAAATTATGGAAATGACCGACACTACACAGATCACCGATTTTCGGCGCTTTTGCGATCGTTTATCGGTGCTTCTAGGCTTTACACGTTGCGACGTCGTTACCGGCGCCGGATGTGCGTCACTTTCGATTTGACCTCGACAAGATCGCAGTAGCGATGTTGCAACGTGCAAAGTACCCCTAAGAGTATGGGACAATATGGGACACCCCATTTGATGATGTCATGTCTTTGGAAGCTTCTGATAGGTTTATTGGCAACACGTGAGTTAATTAGAGACACACCTGTGGATGTATTTTAATGCACACCTGAAACACACTGCTTCTTTGTGTAGCATCATGGGAAAGTCAAAAGAAATCAGTCAAGATCTCAGGAAGGAAGAATTGTGGACAAGTCTGGTTCATCCTTGGGTGCAATTTCCAGATACCTGAAGGTGCCTCGTCCAGCTGTACAAACAATTATACACAAGTACAAACAAGATGGGAATGTCAAGCCATCATACAGCTCAGGAAGGAGACAGGTTCTGTGTACTAGAGATGATTGTGCTTTGGTCAGACATGTGCATATTAACCCAACAACAAAAACAAAAGCCCTTGAGAAGATGCTGGCGGAAGCTGGTAAGATTGTGTCAATATCTACAGTGAAATGAGTACTGTACCAACATGAGCTGAAAGGCCACTCTGCCAGGAAGAAGCTGTTACTCCAAAAGAAACATAAAAATGGTACATTAATATTTGCAAATGCACACAGCAACACAGAGCTTAATTTTTGGAGATATGTTCCATGGTCTGACATAACTAAAATTGTACTGTCTGGCCATAATGATCATTGTTACGTTTGGAAGAAAAAGGGAGAAGCTTTGAAGCCTAAGAACATCATCCCAACTATGACACAGGGGGGCGGCAGCATCATGTTGTGGGGTTGTTTTGCTAAAGGAGGGACTGATGCACTTCACAAAATAGATGGAATCATGAGGAAAGAAGATTATGAGGCAACACTGAAGCAACATCTCAAGACATCAGCCAGGAAGTTAAAGCTTGGGCAGAAATGAGTCTTCCAAATGCACAATGACCTGAAGCATACTGACAAAGTGGCTTAAGGATAATAAAGTCAATATTTTGGAGTGGCCATCACAAAATATCTAACAGTATTTTTCCAGTTTTGCTAGTTCTTTCTGCCCCTGTCTGCCTGCCTGACCTTCCTCCCCCCTGTCCTTTATAACTCCTTCCTCCCAAGGTAATAAAAAACAAAGACAGGAGGATGTAGGACAGGCAGGCAGATAGTTGTTCCTGCCCCTAACAAAACCCAACCCTCCTACTAGATATTCCGTTGCACCTATCAATCAAGTAGCAGTGCATTTCACAAACTTTACTTGCCTATATATCAGAAACTATACATTTGATCTCACAACTAAAGGTATGTATAGAATCAGCCTGATAGCACCAGAATAGCACTGGCTTTAGTTTATATAGGAAAATCCTGGTGGATGTTCCTCTTTAAGCAACTTGTTCTTTTGGGGCAAAATGGGCCAAAAAACCCCAGATGTAACTGACTCTGTAAAGGAAAAAATGGCTAATCGTCTTACAGAAGGATGCGGCACTCTTGAAATTGCTAAGATATTTGGACATGATCACAGAAACATCAAATGTTTTGTTACAAAAGTCAACAGGCAAAGTCAAAATGTCCTGTGATAAAAAGGAGCATAATAACTGTCAAAGATTTG
Source organism: Anomaloglossus baeobatrachus (assembly GCF_048569485.1). Lineage (NCBI taxonomy): Eukaryota > Metazoa > Chordata > Amphibia > Anura > Aromobatidae > Anomaloglossus > Anomaloglossus baeobatrachus. The sequence goes on along the minus strand of NC_134364.1, from coordinate 86,240,945 downwards.
TGAATAAAAGGTAAAGCTGCCTGGAATCCATCATCCTCCAGTTCTGTGATATTCAAGAATGGAAATCTGACTGGAGAGCCCAGAAATACAAGGTGTTCAGTGTTCAGATACACGGCCGAGGTAAGGGAGACTGAAAAGACGACCACCACTGAGCAAGTCTTGGCAGATGAAACCTCAAGACTAGGCCAAGAAATATCTAAAGAGACTGATGAGATGAGTGACTCTTTATAGACGAGATAAATGGGCCCAGATGAATGGGCCCGAGACTGGATCAGTAACTGGCTCAACATTGGCTCAGACGCCTGCAAGGTGGAGGTGGGGTACTGCTACGGGCTGGAATTGTTAAAAATTAGCTAGTTGGACCTTTTGGGTTAAAGATGGAATCAAAATCAACCCCCAAACCTACTGCCAGTTATTAACAGACACTTTAGCGGGCTTTACACGCAACAACATCGCTAACAAGATGTCGTTGGGGTCACGGAATTCGTGACGCACATCCGGCCTCGTTAGCGACATCGTTGCGTGTGAAACGCACGAACGACCGTTAACGATCAAAATTACTTACCTAATCATTGATCGTTGATGCGTCATTTTAATCCCAATTATCGTTGCTGTTGCAGGACACAGGTTGTTCGTCGTTCCTGCGGCAGCACACATCGCGATAGGTGACACCGCAGGAACGAGGAACATCACCATATCAGCGGCCGCCCGCAATGAGGATGGGAGGAGGTGGGCGTGATGTTCCGTCCCGTTCATCTCCGCCCCTCCGCTTCTATTGGGCGGACGCTTAGTGACGCCGCTGTGACGCCCCACGAACCGCCCCCTTAGAAAGGAGGTGGTTCGCCAGCCACAGCAAAGTCGCTAGGAAGGTAAGTATGTGTGATGGGTGTTAGCGATGTTGTGCGCCACGGGCAGCGATTTGCCCGTGACGCACAACCGACGGAAACGGGTACTATCACTCGCGACATCACTAGCGATGTCGCAGAGTGTAAAGCCCGCTTTAGTCTAAGCAGTTGTACAGGAAAAAAAATCTACATCTTTCAAGACAACCATGATTTTTCTGCGCTATCCACTGCATGTATAAATAAACATTAAAGATGGAAAATTTACATTTTTCATTAAGTTGCATAATAATTCTGCACACAGAAGGTTTCAGGTTATTAACCTTTTGGATTGACTGACAGATCTGTAGTTGTTCAATAATAAAATTAATTATAAAAAAATCAACAATTTTCACCTTTAATCTTTAGGAGCCCAATGCTCCCCAGTCTCCCACTTGCCGGGAGGCTGATGATTGATAATTCGGATCAGCAGCAATGACTGAGCCATTGAGCCAAACTCTGCACTCCTGTGATGCTACAAGCAGAGGCAGCATAGCCCACCTTACTTTCACAGATGCAGGGATAGCAAAGAGATTGCAAGGCTAGTGCTCCTTGCCCAGGAAAATGGACTGCAGAGGTGGCCGGTAACATGAGCAATGGGGAGTCAACTATAAAATTAAATGGAGCTTCTCACCTTGGAAAATGCTATTTACTTGCAGATATAGTGCTAACCTGCAGGTAAGTAGTGTTACAATGCTACATTAGCCATCTCTGCAGTACATCTGTGCAGAGTGAGCTGTCAATCCAAGTGCTGGTGTGTACTCTGTATTGCAAATATAAAAATGGCTATTTTGAGTTCATACATTATGTTAAACTGTAACATATTGTTGATTCAGACAGACAATGGTTCATTGTGACAAAAACCTTGTGCATTCTTGAGGGTTTTTGTGCGTTTGAGATATATGTATATGTGGCGCCCTGGACAAGCCAGGACGTCACAGGTACTACACCAACACACTCAACACCCCGGTCAGGGGTCAAACAAAAATCCTTGTTGCCTCCCTCCAGGGGCTGATGTTCACACCAGGGGGTGAACCAGGTGGTTGGTCCCGCCCACCGAGGAGTTCACAGTCCTGGAGGCGGGAAAAGCAGAGCAGATTAGTTTGGAAGTGAAGAAGTGAGGTTGTAAAAGCAGTCTGAAGTTGGTCCGGGTGTGTGGCCCGGACGGAACAGCAAGGTTGGCAGACGGTGGTGACCGTCTGCAGGAGATGCCTATTGGAGCTAGCCGTAAGGACCGTAGACGGGCGGTGGCCCAGCGGTACCGGACCGGTATGCAAAGAGAAGCCAGCACCAACCGGCAGGGCTTACGGACCCCAACAAGGCTAGGAGTCGCTGCTGAAATTGTCAAATCCGTTAGCGAAGGGAACCTCCGGGGTTTCCCAGCAGCCAAGTCCCGATAGAAGGCAACAGTCCAACCGTTAGAGGGAAACACAGTCACTGCCAAGGCTACAGTTCCCAGGGCCAGAGCCTGCGGGCAAAAGGGGCTCCTTCAGCACATATCCAAGCTGGGGAGTGGGTTACTGGTGGGAACCCATTGGAACCGTCTACACTACACAGGTGCAGGGAAAGGCAGTCACCATCAACCTGTCGGGAGGAGAAACACTGCAGCCGTCTGTGGGACCCGTCCATCCAGCCGTTTGTTTTACCGGAGACTTTGTGTTCATGATTGGCTGAGTGAGTACCACTGTGCCGTGCAGCACAGCGCTGCCCCCGTGACCCTGCACCTCACCAGGCCCCGTAACCCGCCTGCCATCCATCCCTACCCCATCACCGGGCCCCGGGACAACCAACCCCCTACCCACGGAGGGGAGAACCAAAATCCAAGCTGCTCCCTGTCATCGCTCCCGGGATCCCCGTCCAGAGCAGCGGTGGTGTCACCAATCTCACCACAACCGTGGGTGGTGTCACGGACAATAAATCCCCAAAACCAAACCCCTTTTCACTCACGGGCGAGGAACACCGCTCGAGTCCCCGGGATCCGGCCCACCGCTCGAGCCACCACCGAGCAGCAGCAGCAGCAGCCGGACCCGAGCAGTGGGTGAGCGCAGCGTCCCCTCCTCCGCCCGCGGCACATTATATATATATATATATATATATATATATATATGTATATATATATATAAAATGTGATGCCCTGGCGCCACCAGGTGGTCACAGAAGTACACAACACCCCACACAAGGTCCCATCAGCCACAAAATCCTAGCCACCCCCTCAGGGTAAGAAGGACACACCAGTGGGCAGGACCAGGTGGATTGGGAGCGCCCACCTAGGGGTCTTGAGGATTCGGGGGCGGGAACAAGTTAGTCTAAGTTGAAGTTTGGAGTTTGAAGTTGGAGGTCAAGTGGAGAGGAGTGACAGTGACAGACTGTCAGAGGAAAGCTAAGCCTAGTGGAGAGTAGACAGGGTAGTGGCCCTGGTCTACTGGCTAGGTGACAAGCAGTGGACCGTGTCTAAAGGCAATGGGAATACGGTCGCGGGAGATCCAGAGTGGACCGGGACAGGGTTGGAGCCCGCCGGTACCGACAGCGGAGATCCGGTCCAGAAACCATGCACAGGCAGGGTACCTGGACCCTAGCTAGAAGACGGTCGCAAGCCCTTTCTCTAATTCACCAGGCCGGGAGCAGGTTTTAGGCCTAGCTCCAGAAGTGTTAGCCCAGATAGAGTGAAACGTCAGCCCACCGCGGGGGATAGGGTATCCGCAAACACCCACTGAAATCCCAAGGGTCAGTTTTTATGGGCATGTCTCCCAACCAGAATATACTGGGAGTGGACTTCCCCGTTCCAGATGGAGTCGTCCAAAAATGAGGAAAATTACAGAGTGCCGGAGAAAGGCACATCGGTACACCAGCCAGGTATGGGACCCGAGTACACCCGGAAGTGGCAGCCGGCCACTGACACCTTGGTTTATCAACGGCCTTGTGTGCAATTATTCCACAGTGAGTACACCAACATTCCCCAGTCCGGCCCGGCGCGCCACCTCCGGCCTACATCACTCCCCGTGTACTGGACACTGAGCCCAGGGGCAACCATCTCTACCCACGGAGGGGTTAACATCCAGCTGCTATCCCATCGCCCCCGGGTGCTCCCCAACAGCAGCGGTGGTACCACATCTTGCCACACACCGTGGGTGGCGTCACAAAGTATCTACAGCAATCCCTGAACATATACGTCCCCTTTTATTTGAGTGTCCGCGCGACGCCCGGGTCCGGAAATCCCTCGAGCCACTGCGGATCTGGATCCGAGCAGCCCGACTGCTGACGTGGGGGCGGCACATATACAGTTAGGTCCAGAAATATTTGGACAGTGACACAAGTTTTGTTATTTTAGCTGTTTACAAAAACATGTTCAGAAATACAATTATATATATAATATGGGCTGAAAGTGCACACTCCCAGCTGCAATATGAGAGTTTTCACATCCAAATCGGAGAAAGGGTTTAGGAATCATAGCTCTGTAATGCATAGCCTCCTCTTTTTCAAGGGACCAAAAGTAATTGGACAAGGGACTCTAAGGGCTGCAATTAACTCTGAAGGTGTCTCACTCGTTAACCTGTAATCAATGAAGTAGTTAAAAGGTCTGGGGTTGATTACAGGTGTGTGGTTTTGCATTTGGAAGCTGTTGCTGTGACCAGACAACATGCGGTCTAAGAAACTCTCAATTGAGGTGAAGCAGAACATCCTGAGGCTGAAAAAAAAGAAAAAATCCATCAGAGAGATAGCAGACATGCTTGGAGTAGCAAAATCAACAGTCGGGTACATTCTGAGAAAAAAGGAATTGACTGGTGAGCTTGGGAACTCAAAAAGGCCTGGGCGTCCACGGATGACAACAGTGGTGGATGATCGCCGCATACTTTCTTTGGTGAAGAAGAACCCGTTCACAACATCAACTGAAGTCCAGAACACTCTCAGTGAAGTAGGTGTATCTGTCTCTAAGTCAACAGTAAAGAGAAGACTCCATGAAAGTAAATACAAAGGGTTCACATCTAGATGCAAACCATTCATCAATTCCAAAAATAGACAGGCCAGAGTTAAATTTGCTGAAAAACACCTCATGAAGCTAGCTCAGTTCTGGAAAAGTATTCTATGGACAGATGAGACAAAGATCAACCTGTACCAGAATGATGGGAAGAAAAAAGTTTGGAGAAGAAAGGGAACGGCACATGATCCAAGGCACACCATATCCTCTGTAAAACATGGTGGAGGCAACGTGATGGCATGGGCATGCATGGCTTTCAATGGCACTGGGTCACTTGTGTTTATTGATGACATAACAGCAGACAAGAGTAGCCGGATGAATTCTGAAGTGTACCGGGATATACTTTCAGCCCAGATTCAGCCAAATGCCGCAAAGTTGATCGGACGGCGCTTCATAGTACAGATGGACAATGACCCCAAGCATACAGCCAAAGCTACCCAGGAGTTCATGAGTGCAAAAAAGTGGAACATTCTGCAATGGCCAAGTCAATCAACAGATCTTAACCCAATTGAGCATGCATTTCACTTGCTCAAATCCAGACTTAAGACGGAAAGACCCACAAACAAGCAAGACCTGAAGGCTGCGGCTGTAAAGGCCTGGCAAAGCATTAAGAAGGAGGAAACCCAGCGTTTGGTGATGTCCATGGGTTCCAGACTTAAGGCAGTGATTGCCTCCAAAGGATTCGCAACAAAATATTGAAAATAAAAATATTTTGTTTGGGTTTGGTTTATTTGTCCAATTACTTTTGACCTCCTAAAATGTGGAGTGTTTGTAAAGAAATGTGTACAATTCCTACAATTTCTATCAGATATTTTTGTTCAAACCTTCAAATTAAACGTTACAATCTGCACTTGAATTCTGTTGTAGAGGTTTCATTTCAAATCCAATGTGGTGGCATGCAGAGCCCAACTCGCGAAAATTGTGTCACTGTCCAAATATTTCTGGACCTAACTGTATATACACACACAGTATATCTCACATGCGAGACAATCAGATCACAGAGAATGACACTCGACAGCAGAATTCGAGCCCAGTATCATAGCTCTTGCATCATGCATGCTATACACCAGTGTGACCTCGGCCTAATAGTTCCATAATGTCCTACAAACCTTCCACGTGTGATCTAATATAATTGATAAAAAATGATGACATTACTGTATCATATGGGCTTCATTACCTGGTCGGTGAGAAACCAGCACTTCCATCAGTCGGTGACCTTCTTCCAGCACGGCATCCTTTAGTGAACAGTGACCATCTACGCTCTGCTTAAAGTTCTACGAGTGAGAAAGAAGTGTACGGTTGGCTGCAAAATATTAACTAACCACATTTATTGTAATACTTATTTAGTACAACTTTCTTTTTTTATATTAGGATTCATTTTTTATTCCCAACAAAACAGGAACATAAACATTACATTGAGTAAATTCCAGATGGGAATCAATAACCACTGGGGGGTCCACTAATGTACACGAAGCTTGGGAAAATTTGAGACATCCAAAATATGGTGGCACATGGGGGGCAATACTATAGATGTCACACTGGGCCCTGACCATAGTACTGCCCAACAGCGGGGAGCTGGCTGTCAATCAACATGACATCGGCAATGACATCCTGTCGACAGAGCAATTCAGAAGAGAAGGAACTGCTATGTTTATAGGATATCGGAAGATGCAGGAACAGTCTATGACCACTCTGAGCCAGAAGAGATTGCTACAGGACAGCACAAGCAAATAGTTAGCAACTACCCGGTTTCCTTTTAGACCTGCCTCGAAAATAAGCCCTGGCACGATTTTTCAGGATTTTGAGAGTTTGCTTGAAATATAACCCTTTGGGGTACGTTCACACAATGAGTTTTACTTGCATTTTTGATGCAACGTTTTACAGTCCAAGTAAAGAGCATTGCACTAATAGAAATCTCCTGCCCACTCTGCTTCTGTTTTATGCTACGTAAACTGATCTGTGGTACGTTTTTCCAATTGGCAGCATGTCAATTTCTCTTGCAGATGCGATGAATTTTCCCCATAGACTTGTATTAGAAGCAAAAATTTTGCAGGTAAAAAAAACACATGCATTTACACGGCAGAAACGTAGCAAAAACGCATGTAATCTGCACATAAGCATGTGAATACCAGGAAGTTTCAAAAACAAAACAGCTTTATGTAAAGGATAACACACTAAACAGAGACAAAAAACGCACCGTCAAAAACGCAATAACAAATGCACATAAAAATACATAGGAAAAAATGCAAATAAACTAAGGTGCGGAGATTGTGCTGAAATTCTGCAACGTCAGAAACTCAACGGATAAAGATTTAGCCTCACTACAAAAGTAAGCACTATTTACAATTCAATAAAAAAGTGTCCAGGCAGATACTAGTATACATGTAAAAAGGTAAATGGAATACAGCAGGACAGATACAGTAGACCCTTCATCAAGGAAGACAGGTATCCTTAAAAGAATCACACTCAAAAGTCCCTACAATAATAAAGCGGGCTTTACACGCAACGATATCGCAAGCGATATCGCTAGTGAGCGTACCCGCCCCCGTAGGTTTTGTGTCACGAGCAAATCGCTGCCCGAGGCGCACAACATCGCTAACAAGCGTCACACTATATTTACCTGCCTAGCGACGTCGCTGTGGTCGGCGAACCGCCTCCTTTCTAAGGGGGAGGTTCGGTCGGTGTCACAGCGACGTCACTAAGAGGCCGCCCAATAGAAGCAGAGGGGCAGAGATGAGCGTGACGAACATCCCGCCCACCTCCTTCCTTCCTCATTGCTTGCGGCTGCAGGTACGATGTTGTTCCTCGTTCCTGCGGTGTCACAGGTAACGATGTGTGCTGCCGCAGGAACGACGAACAACCTGCGTCCTGCAACAGCGACGATAATCGGGATAGGAACGACTGGACAACGATATGGTGAGTATTTTTGATCGTTGCCGGTCGTTCCTGCGGTGTCACACACAACGACGTCGCTAATGAGGCCGGATGTGTGTCACGAATTCCGTGACCCCAACGACATCTCGTTAGCGATGTCGTTGTGTGTAAACCCCGCTTAAGGGTTGGCTAGTGTTGGGCTCTCACACACAGATCAGGTAGTACCGCTGGCATTATTCCACTCCTGAGGACGAGTATTGTGGTTCCTTTGGGTCACCGAAGGAGCCTACACACTTGGTGATGTAGAAACCAGCTGTAGCGGCAGCCAAGGGACCTGACAAAGATGTGCCGGTGACAGGAGTGATGCAGATCTGTGTGTGACAGCCCATCCACCACCGGCACTTGCCAACTCTAATTGTTTTGGGTCTAACAGGGTCTTGTGAGTGTGATTCCTAAGCAAGTGTCTGCTTTCCTTGTAGAAGGGTCTACTTTATCTGTCCTGCTGTATTCTATTTACTTTTTTTTACATTGACCATAACAAAAGGAGCTTCAGAGAGAAAAGATATGTTTTTATATATACTGTAAAAGTATAATGAAATTACCATATAGGTAATGTATACCGTAGTATCAATAATGGCACCCTGGAACCTTTTACATACGTAACTATAAATGTGGCTATAAACCAATCAGCATTGAAAAAGACCTATTCACAAATGATATATAGCCCTGAAAAAAATATAAAAGTATATCTTTATTACTTGTATCAAATATCACAAAAGGTTAAAAACAAAAGGAGTTCACAGGTTTTTAACCTTTTGTGATATTTGATACAAGTAATAAAGATATACTTTTATCATTTTTTCAGGGATATATATCATTTGTGAATAGGTCTTTGTTACTTTTTTACATGTATACATCTTCCACCATGTAGCATGAGGCACAGCAGACGTGATGACGTCACTCCATTGTGTGTGCTGTGCGGAGCGTCAAGGGAAGGGGAGAGAGGTGACTTATGTGGTGGTTTTTTTCCATGTGTTTGGGATGTTTGCATGTATGTAGGAAGCTTTGTGGGGGCTCAGAAATGTATATAGGAGGCTATATGGTGCTGATAAAGTATATAGGAGGCTAATGGGGGCTGATAAAGTATATAGGAGGCTATGTGGGGGCTCAGGCTTTATATATGAGGCTATATGGAGCTCATGCTGTATATAAGAGGCTATGTAGGAGTTCAGAAATGTATATAGGAAGCTATGTGGGTGCTCATAAAGTATATAGGAGGCTATGTGGGGGCTCAGAATTGTATATAGGAGGTTATGTGGGGGCTCAGAAATGCATGTACTGTAGTAGACTATGTGAGGGCTTATAAAGTAGATAGGAAGCTATGTGGGGGCTCATGCTTTATATATGAGGCTATATGGGACTCATGCTGTATATAAAAGGCCATGTAGGGGCACATAAATATACAGGAGGCTATGTAAGGGCTCATAATGTATATAGGATGCTATGGGGGGGTCCCACTTTATACAGGTTGCTATATGGGGCTTATGCTATATATAGGAGGCTATGTGGGGGCTCATGCTTTATATATGAAGCTAAGTGGGGTTTACAAATATTTATGGCTATGTGGGGCTCATAATGTATACAGTAGGCTATATGGGGCTCATAAAGTATATAGGAGGCTATGTGGGGTTCACACTTTATAATGGAGGCTATATGGGGCTCATGCTGCATATAGGGGGATATGTGGGGGCTTATAATGTATGTAAGGGTCTATGTGGGGTTATAATACGGTATATATAAGAGGCTCTATGGGGGCTCATACTGTATACATGAGGCTATATGGGGCACATACTGTATATAGGAGGCTATGTGGAGCCAATAATGTATTTAGGAGGCTATGTGGAGACTCATGCTGTATATAGAGGGGGCTGTGTGTGGGCTCACACTGTATATAGAGGGATATCAGCATGGTGGCTCAGTGGTTAGCACTGCAGTCTTGCAGCGCTGGGGTCCTGGGTTCAAATCCCACCAAGGACACCATCTGCAAGGAGTTTGTATGTTCTCCCCGTGTTTGCGTGGGTTTCCTCCGGGTTCTCCGGTTTCCTCCCACACTCCAAAAACATACTCACGGGGAACCTAGATTGTGAGCCCCAATGGGGACAGTGTTACCATTGTATGTAAAGCGCTGTGGAATTAACAGCGCTATATAAATGAATAAATATTATATTATTACTTAATTCTGCTCAATATTAAGTGATACAATTAATATTAATATAAAATATTTCTAATTCATATATTAATATTGAGCAGAATTAATTTCAGCCTATTGGTTTGACCTCCACACGAGTCGCAGTCTCTCATGTGGCCCCCCAGGAGAATTAATTACTCTCCCCGCATTAGTGTCAGCCTGCCCTGGATTTGCCCGCCTTACATTTAATGTGTATGAGCATCGGAATTCTCCAAATAAGTAGACACGGAGGTAAATTAAAAGTAAACCACAAAACAGGATTCTCTGCAAAGTTGTACAAAAAATAAAGAAAATAGCTTGCAAGATTATTTGTATTGTTTTGTGTCCTCACCAGGTGTGTATGGAGATAAAGTTGTAGGGCTTCTGTTTCAGGCTGAGGAGGGGTCCAGTTCTCAGTGGCTTCCATAGCATCTTGCAACCAACGGATAAATTTATCAAGTTTGAATACAAAGCCCTGAGAATGAAATATACAGAGAAATATTGGTAATAGAAAATGCGGAATAACTCACACGCGCTACAATAGTGCCCTCTGCTGTTCAGTGCTGGAGACAAACATTTTATTTGTGTTCATTGTAACTTATTTCACTAGCTTCTGGATACTTAAGATCTAACAGGAAAATATCTACCTCAAAATAAACAAAAATCAAGAGGTAAAACAAACTAAAAAAAAAAATCAGCATTCAGGCTGCCCTATGTATAATATATCAATAATGCTAAAGTGTTTATGGACACTTATTTTCGAAGCAATGCTCCGCGAGGAAAGAAGAATTGCACACTAATAGCATCCAAACCAGAGACTTATGTATAGACAGCATGTTTCAGGGGCTTTACCCCTCATTAGTACACTGCAGAATACTGTTTGGCTGAATGAGATGGCTAGATTCACTTTGTATCATTGAATAGACCTAACTATTGATGGACACTTATGTTTAGGCCTAAGACACACAGCATGAAAATTGGAGCAAGTGGAGTGTGATAAAACATTGCATTCCACTCAGACCAATACTAGCCTGTGTGTCAGCGCACATGAGCGATTATTTTCTCAGCCCTAATCGGACCGAAAATACAGTCACAGCATGCTGCGGGTGTAATGCGTTCCTAGTTTCTCTCACACCCATTCAAGTCTATGGGGCAAGAGAAAAATCGCACTGCACTCGCGGTACACCAGAGTACCGCAAGTGCAGTGCGAGAATGGCAATAGCCGGCTACGGAGGAGAGAGGGAGATAAATCCCTCTCTCCCCTCCGCAGCACCGGCCCGCCCCTCCTTAGTGCCAGCCCTCCCCCCGCAGCTGAGGTACGCTCGCATGATCGGAACTCAGTCGCAGTGACACTCGCATGACACTCGGCTCCTGCTGTGCTGCCAGCGTGAGCCGAGTATCATGCGAGGATCGCAGTAGTCCCCCTTGTGGCCTCAGCTTTTAAGCCAATACTCAAGAAGAGAATATACAAATATATTTTTTTCTATGACGCATTGGTTTGAAAATAAGTCTCCATTATTGATGAGTGAGCACTACCATAATTGGGTGATCGGTACTCGTAATGAGTAGTGATGGGCGGACCCGGCCTGTAAAAGTTTGGATCTGCGCAGTTTCAAACGTATCCAAGTACCGTACCCGGGCATGTAATTCTCAGGGAACTCCAGCTAATGATCCCAGTCTGACAACTCGGGAAATAAAAAAATAAATTAAAAATAAAGAAAATAAGAATGAAGCAAGTGCTTTATACTTACCTAGCCTCCAGCGCAGCTGTAACTGCTCCTGCAGCCTCTCATTCTTCTTCTAGTACCGCTCATTATTGCTCATTCTTATACACTGCTTTCCCCATCCACCGGCCGTCATAGCGTCTCTGGTTGCAGTCAGACGTGCTCCCAGCCTGTGTGACTGCGTCTGACTGCCAGCAATCACAGGCGCTGTCTGCGGGTGAGTAAAATAAAAAATAAACATTTGGATTAGTAGAAAAATAGAAGAAGGGCAGCACTCTGCGGTATCTCAAGACTACTTTATTTTCCGATGCTGAGAGGTGAAACAGACATGAGGGAATGGAGGGAGGGGAGCCGGCGGACGACGGTACCGTTTCGCACCTCTAGGGGTGCTGATGGACCCGTTAAAGTACCCCTAGAGGTGCGAAACGGTACCGTCGTCCTCGTGCCCCCCTCCTTACATACCCTCATGTCTGTTTCACCTGTCAGCATCGGAAAATAAAGTAGTCTTGAGATACCGCAGAGTGCTGCCCTTCTTCTATTTTTCTACGAATTTGAATGCTTTGGCTGGGCACTAGCACCACGGTTGGAGACTCCATCTTCCATCATATCAGGAAAAGATTCATGATTATACCCGGCACGCCAAGAAAATTTACAAGGCAAGAGCTACACTGAATATTGTGGAACGGGATTACCGAACCAACTCCTGAATGGGTAAGCAGTACTGTGCACATTCCTTCTAAAAATATTTCAAACATTTGGATTAGGGTCCCCCCATATTATGATACCCAGCACAGATAATGTATACAGCAACAAGCTGCGGCCTCCAGCTGTGCACTTATCTTGTCGGGATATCAAAATAGGAGAAAACACAGTTGTTTTTTTTTTTAATTTATTTAACTAAATAATTTTAAAAAATAACGCGCGGTTCCTCCCCAATTTTGATACCCAGCCATGATAAAGCCTGACAGCTGGTATTCTCAGGCTGGGGAGACCCATGCTTATTGGCCTCCCCCCAGCCTAAAAATAGCAGCCTGCAGCTGCCCAGAATTGTCGCCTCCATTAGATGCGACAAGCCCGTTGCTTTACCTTGCTCTTCCCAATTGCTCTGGTGCGGTGGCAATCGGGGTAATAAGGTGTTAATGTCTATTTAATACAGCAGCGCAGCCCACCTAGCATGTTTTCATACAACTGGATAAAGTGATTAACCCTTACATTAGGTCATCAATTTTATATTGGTGAAGTCTGACATCCAGTTTCCCCATGATTAGCCATTATTAGCTCTGATGACAGCTGGATATAAACCCTGAAGGGAGCAGAGCAGCCCTGCTTCCTTTAGCAAGTAGTGTTGGCTGGCGAGGACTGCAGATCAGCTTCTTTTCTAGGTAGGTAAGCTGGTCTGCAGTACCTGGCACTATAGAAAGCTGTGCTCCACTGCCTCTCACTGGAGGAACGCCCACCAATCTGATATTCATGACATATCCTACGGCCATCAATATTGAATGATATGTGAAGCCCCACAGGTGTTGTGTCGGTGCATTACCTTCAGGGACTCCACTCGGCTGGATCTTGTCACAGGTAGGAGATCTTCTATTTGTCGTGACGCCACTCTCAGTATTGCGGTCAGTGGGGACCGCCACTGCAGGTTGAGGGACGCCTGGGGCTGATGGTGAGTGCAGTTAGTTGGAATAGCCTCCTGAGAGTGAGGCAAGCCCCAGGGCCCTGTGTAGGTGCGTAGTACCACAAGGCGCAGAATAACTCCACACACGCAGAATGTCTTTCAGGGGTTTTACTCACTTCAGATGGCAGGGTGAGTAACCCGGGCGTAGCTGGGATGAACCAGGCTGGAACCAGGTATCCTTCAGGCTGACTTCTGATGGTGACTACCAACTCGCCTTCCTTAGCCCTTGGTGGTTTGGGGTAACCCCGACTTTTAGTCCCTATGGGGGTCACCCAGGGAAGTTGCTGAAGTCTCTCTCCCCTTCGTTTGCCGTTTGCTTGTTGCCTGGGCCAGATCACTCCAGCTGCTTGCCTCCTGTGAACTATGGGCCCTAACTGTGGCTACGTGGCTGCGGCTTTTAGGTGTTGTGGTGTGGGCTTTGAGGGCCCCACACCGGCAGGTTTAGCAGAGAAAGGTGGATCTATCCCCGCTCCGGGATCTGCCGCCCGTTTGGGCCTGGTTCTCCCTAGCAGTCTCCTTACTTCCCACTCTGTGCTCTCTCTCTAGCTGGAGATGGGTTTCGGGTAGCCCTCCTAGGTGACCGTTCTCCCCCGTCGGTAGCCACTGCGCGGACGCTGCCAGACTACAGCAGCCCACGGGATCTGCTCCTCTCTCGAGCTCCCTGGACTCTGCACTGAACCGGCTCACTGCTCCTCCTCTCCTGTTCTTGCCTACGCCACCTAGCAACCAGGCTCTCTTACCACACCCCCTGAGAGGAGATGGAGGCTTTTGGCCCCCTCCACTATTCCAGTGGAGGTGAAGGCTTTTCCCCCTCCTGGGATCCCCAGGGGTCCTCTCATAGGTACATGTGTGAGACCTGATCACTATGCGCCTGTGTAGTCACACCTCGGTCAGCCTTCTGGATTACCTGTATTGTACTGTCCCCAGCATGGGTGCAGTACTCAGTGGTGCCTGACCAGGTCAGGGGCGCCACATCCCCCCTTAGTTATCACCAGCACGTCCTCGGGCTGCAAGACAACATTTTAAAATGCATAAAACATTAAAACATGTAAAACATTTTTAAAAGCACCAGGTACCATACATCACCACCCTCCACCCACAAGTCCGTTAACCCACCCAAAACCCTCTCACGTTGGCCGCGCCTTCAGCCACTTCTGGCAGGATGTAGAGGCGGCTTTCATGGGCTGGTGGTCTTCAGGGTATACCTGGCCTGGTGGAGCCGCGCCTTCAGCCACTCCTGGCAGGATCCAGAGGCGGCCTCCACAGTTGGTGCTGACCAGGTACCCTCTTTGTGGTGGAGAGCCAGGCCCCATAAACAGGCATGCTCTCTGGTTGCAGGTGAGCCAAGGCCCTATATACGGACGTGCTCCCTGGTTGCAGACGAGCCAAGCCCCTAAACAGGCTGACTCTGGTGGCGGTGGTGCCCTCTGGTGTAACTATTTACACTGCGAGAGTTTGTGGCTATAGCCAGTTCATAGCCTTAAGGTTCATTTCTCACATTAGTTTATGTGGGCACATCTCTTAAACAGTAACGTTGCAAAAACTTCAAACTGTCAAACTGGGAACTTCTATGCTTCTTTCTGTACTTTATGTGGATTCCTCCTCACCAGGGCTTGGGCCTGTAGGGCTGCGGCACCTGTTGCTTCCTTGACCTTTTTCTTCATCTGTGGTAGTCTCGTCAGTAGGTCCTTTGTCTTTTCTTTCTTTATCGCTGTCTTTCCTTTCTTCTTCTTTGGGACATGGTACTACATCTAGCGCATACCAGCCTCTTTCTCCTTGATGCATGGTAAATTGTACGGAGTCTCCCATCCTCAGGTTTCTTCCTGGATGTCCTCTGGGCAGGTGGGCTCTGACGTCTCTTCTATTGACAAAAATGCCCTCTTTCATACCTGGTGCCACTATAAAGCCATATCCGCTCTTCAAGTTAAAGTCTTCCACAACTCCTCTACAAAGGGGTCCTCTGACCTGTGCTTTGGCTCTTCTCAGGAACCGTTTTTCTTCTAGGTCTCGGGCCGTGACTTCTCTCTGCTCTGGGGATGGCGGTGCAGGGAAAGACTGGGTTCTGCTACGGCGCCGTGTCTTGCGGACTGTATTCTGCGAGGTACAACTTACAAGCTCCCAGGTAAGGCTTTTAGGCAAATCTTCTTCAGCAGACGGTGTCAGGTCTTCTTCATCCCAGCGGGAGTATGGCAACATCTCTGGCTCTGGGCATGGATCCACTGCTGGTATCTCCGTGGTCAGCTCCTCAGCCTCCTGGCCTCCTCTCCCCCTTAGTTCTTCTGAGCACTCCTTCGGTGGCAGTGCTGGGGATGGGCTTTCTTCAGCAGACCCAGACGGGGAACTCTTTGGCGTGGTTGCTGGAGGAGTTGTCGGAATCCTCTTGGGGGTGTGCGGAGGGAGCATGTACTGATCCACCATCTCCTGTGGGAACTTGGCCTCCATGTCAGCCTTCAGCTGCCAGTATGCAGGGTCCTCCCCCAGCGTGGGCTTCCTAGCAGGGACCTCCTTGGACTGGGGAGCGGAGTCTGCTCTGGCCTTGCATGCCGGGGTAAATGGTGATGCAATCTTATCTTGGCGGGCCGCGCCTGACATGGCGGCGGCCTGGTCTTGGCGGGCCGCGCCTGGCATGGCGGCGGCCTGGTCTTGGCGGGCCGCGCCTGGCGTGGCGGCGGCCTGGATTGGCGTCGCTGTCGCGATGGGATCGGTGCAGGCTGGGCTGGGCGTCGCTGCAGCGATCGGAGCTTGGCGGGCCGCACCTGGCGTGGCTGCGGCCTGGTTCAGCACCTCACTTGCGGCGCGGACGAGCATTGCTGCTGCGGTGGGGTCTCGGCGGGCCAGGCCTAGCAAGGCGGCGGCCTGGGTCAGCGTCACACCTGCAGCGTGGATGAGGGTCGCGGTGGCAGCCGGTTCTTTGCGGGCCGGACTGGGCGTTGCTGCAGGGACCGGGTCTTGGTGGGCCGAGCAGGGCATCGCTGCGGCGGCCTGAGCTTGGCGGGCTGCACCTGGCGTGGCTGCGGCCTGCTTCAGCGTCGCCGCGCCGGACGCCTCCTCAGGGACTGCGGGCGTGGCAGCAGGGGTCGGGGCACTCGCGCTGGCAGGGGCATCACTGGACTCACCCATCGGTGGCAGCATCGGGGTCGTCACCGCCCGGTCTGGCACTCGGCGCGCGGCTCTCCCCTCATAGGCCTGAACCGCCGCGGTCATCCACAGAAACTCCGTCCGTCCCTCTCTGATCAGCCTTCCGACCCTGGCCTCCAGTTGATCGCAGAACTCGGCGAGCTCCCGACACCACCAGGCAGCGGAGCCTGGCTCTGGGTCTCTGCATTCAGACGCCATTTTCGCTAACAACAAGCTGCTGGCTTCTTTTCCGTTCCGCCGTCTCTGGACGCTTCCGCTCTCTTCACAAGCGAGGTCAGAACTCTGCAGGGGATCTCTGGGTAGCCACACCTCTTCGTGGGCGGTAACTTCTTCCAGCGCGGGCTGCTGTTATTTTTCAGCGCGCTTTTCATGGTGGCAATATGGCGGCGCTTCCAATTTTTCAAGCGGACCGCCCAGGCACATGGTCACCTGTCTGGACAGGTCTAGTCCTTATCCTGTTCGTGACGCCAGATGTGAAACCCCACAGGTGTTGTGTCGGTGCATTACCTTCAGGGACTCCACTCGGCTGGATCTTGTCACAGGTAGGAGATCTTCTATTTGTCGTGACGCCACTCTCAGTATTGCGGTCAGTGGGGACCGCCACTGCAGGTTGAGGGACGCCTGGGGCTGATGGTGAGTGCAGTTAGTTGGAATAGCCTCCTGAGAGTGAGGCAAGCCCCAGGGCCCTGTGTAGGTGCGTAGTACCACAAGGCGCAGAATAACTCCACACACGCAGAATGTCTTTCAGGGGTTTTACTCACTTCAGATGGCAGGGTGAGTAACCCGGGCGTAGCTGGGATGAACCAGGCTGGAACCAGGTATCCTTCAGGCTGACTTCTGATGGTGACTACCAACTCGCCTTCCTTAGCCCTTGGTGGTTTGGGGTAACCCCGACTTTTAGTCCCTATGGGGGTCACCCAGGGAAGTTGCTGAAGTCTCTCTCCCCTTCGTTTGCCGTTTGCTTGTTGCCTGGGCCAGATCACTCCAGCTGCTTGCCTCCTGTGAACTATGGGCCCTAACTGTGGCTACGTGGCTGCGGCTTTTAGGTGTTGTGGTGTGGGCTTTGAGGGCCCCACACCGGCAGGTTTAGCAGAGAAAGGTGGATCTATCCCCGCTCCGGGATCTGCCGCCCGTTTGGGCCTGGTTCTCCCTAGCAGTCTCCTTACTTCCCACTCTGTGCTCTCTCTCTAGCTGGAGATGGGTTTCGGGTAGCCCTCCTAGGTGACCGTTCTCCCCCGTCGGTAGCCACTGCGCGGACGCTGCCAGACTACAGCAGCCCACGGGATCTGCTCCTCTCTCGAGCTCCCTGGACTCTGCACTGAACCGGCTCACTGCTCCTCCTCTCCTGTTCTTGCCTACGCCACCTAGCAACCAGGCTCTCTTACCACACCCCCTGAGAGGAGATGGAGGCTTTTGGCCCCCTCCACTATTCCAGTGGAGGTGAAGGCTTTTCCCCCTCCTGGGATCCCCAGGGGTCCTCTCATAGGTACATGTGTGAGACCTGATCACTATGCGCCTGTGTAGTCACACCTCGGTCAGCCTTCTGGATTACCTGTATTGTACTGTCCCCAGCATGGGTGCAGTACTCAGTGGTGCCTGACCAGGTCAGGGGCGCCACAGATACATCATCAATATTAAAAGCCCTGATGATCTATATTACTTTTTATGCCTGACATTTTGTTACAAATGTCTATAATACAATTTAAATATGGAAATAGTCTCTTCAGAGAGGCCGAGGTTAGGAACTCTACTGCCACCTGGAAGAAGTCATCCTAAATGTTAGTATATTAGAATGCTACACAATTTACAATGGAAATAATACAATGCAGTGCTCTCAAAAAAAGGCTCCAGGTATGTTTATGTACTAAAACAGACAAGTCCAGAGAGCTGACAGGTCCTCTTTCATATTTCTTCTCTTTGGGAATCAATACCAGTTTTGTTACATAAAAAAAATGAATGCAGCTTTGTAACAACATCTATATCATTGTATAACTAATGTAACAAAGCGGCAGCTGTCTACGCCATTGTAGCAAATAGGAAATGGATGAGAATCAAGCTTTGCCTCTGTAAGTGATCTGAAACTGACAGATATCGAGGGATTGTAGTCAGATCACAAGCAGTCTGTTCAGGAGACATAACCCTCATATAGTGCTTCCAGAACGTAGGAGAAAATATACTCAAAATAATTAGCATTTATATATTACGAATTAGGAGAACCGATATCACAGATGAATTTTCGCATTGTTCCTGTTCATGTTCTACATCCAGAAAAAAAAAAAGGAAAAAATTGCAAGTGACTCATTTACAAAAAACGCATCAAATACGGTAATTGTATTGCAGTACATTGCATCCCGAGCATTTCCTATCTGATAAAATGTCAACCGGAAACACAGGGCTATTTGGCAGTAAAACAATTAGCAATAACTCTAGTGTCTACACATTATATTTTGCAAATGTAGAACAAGATCTTTTTCAGTCTGAACTTTGATTTTGATGAGCAATAAAAGCATGCTGGAGGCAGTCATGCACCAAAAACAGTCAGTACATAAAAATATTGTCCTTTAGGTAACGCGGAGGACTACCTCCTGTGTCCTTTACAGTTTGGATCCCTTCGCTTCATTTTCCTTAAACTCCTGGAAATTGGAATGCCCAAAATTAGAGGTCACTGAAGTCTCCATCAGTAGAAAAGATGAAATATTGGGCAACGCATTCACCTGTCAAAAGTCTTAAGAAAGTGTCAGAATACCACTAGGTGGTGAAGACACTGAGGCAGGAAAACTAACCTGAGTTTAATACTACAGAAACCCACCAGAGGTCGCCAACGTAATCGTCAGAGAAGTCAAACAGAAATGGGTCAATGCTGGGAAGTCACGTCTTAGAACAGGGAGTAAAACTATTCACAGTTAAGACCGGAGCCGAGGTCGGATACCAGAAATCAAACTACACAGGAGAAACATTGGTGAGGAGAGAAGACCGGGTAATTAGAGAAACATAGAGGTAAGACTGGGCAGGACAGACGAACGATGGAGCAAGCAGGGAGAGCGAAGATCAGGCAGGGCTGGAGGTCGGGAAGGTCAGGGGTCAGAAGAAAGGTACCGGGTAGCAGGGAAACAGAGCAGAATACTTCTCACAGGAGTAGCATGACGCCAAGCTGGATATACCGTATCACTGACGATGTCCAGGAGACATCAGCCCCAATATATAGCAGGGAGACCCCCGGAACGAGGCAGAGCAAACAAACCCCTCCCGGAGGCAGGATACATGCACCGGCTCAAGAACGGCAGAGCTGTGCATGAATCATGACAGAAAGCCTCTCTATATGGGATTCCTTATCTACTGTAACAGTCTTTCCTCTGTTGCAGAGTTTGGTGACATGTTCTGGGTCAGAGTCTCACTTTACCTTGGATTCCCTTTCCTTTGGGAAGAGAGGGGTAATGTCAGTTTACCTTCCAGCAGCTCCTGACTTCTGGCCGGTGTTTCCGGTTGGGACCATGCGCCCAGGTTCTATAAGTACCCTCTACTTCCACCAGAGAGTGCCGGTTATTTTCATCATTTGGTAGCTTGGCCAGGAAGAGACAGGAGCTGGAGAAACCCTCTCTGAGACTCGTTTTGTGGGCTGCAGCATTGGTGCTTGCTGCAGCAATTCTAGGTATACTGGTTGTATGGTATGGATATTATCAAGGAGTCTGTTTACTTTCGCCCCTTTTACGTTGTTCCCCCTTGTGCACTTTTAGTGGCTCCTTTGTGTGTGGTTGCCGTGTGTGCGAGTTGTTGTCATTGTTATTCCTGTTTTGTCCATGTTTGTCAGTGGGGTGTTGACTTCTGTTCTTGCCCCTCCCCCCGGGTGGTGGGTTGTGGAGAGGGTCTTATCATCAGGGGCAAAGACAGGAGATAGGGTCTAGGTTGGGGTCCCGGACCTCCCTACCATCAAGGGTACCTCTGGGTATTAGGATGAGTGCATGGGCCCCAGCCTTAGGGCCAGCATAGGTTACCCTGTGTCCCCTTGTCACTCAGTGACATCTACAAACTTAAATTTGGTACTGTTGGCTGTCAGAGAAGGCTCACTTCAGTGCGAACATAATAAAGCTATTATCATATGGTGGTGCCATTTTTTGGGATTCTAATAAGATTTTAAGGGCAATACAGTATCATGTAAAAAAAAAAAACAATTCATGGTGGACACCAACAGTATATAAATCGTATTCTTATGCTGGCCATTTTAAAGTTATATCCTCCCCGAATCCGAAGCTCAACGGATAACTTTCTTCTGTGGCCTTTACAAGAGTCCTTGGTAAGAAATAATTGCTTGAAGGCCTGAATATAAATAATGGGCGCTATTCTGATAAATATTTATCTTGCCATACAATGACTATGTACACTTACTATATGTAGACAACTGGTCTTGTTCTACATATGGAGTCATGGCCTAGGCTGAAAAAACTGAGCAGATTAGTAATTTAGGAGGTTTTCTCATAGCTTGAACCTTCTGATTATGTTCTTGTTGTTTTTAAACAGCTCTGCTTCTATGAGCATCTTGAAATAAATATAACTGCGGTTTTGGGCAGTACAAAGCTAATTACCCAAGTGTTAAGAAACATTGCTAATATGCTCCCTCGTGCACTTGATTGATTCCAAAAACCGTCAGTAATAGTCCCTCAGATATTACTAAAAGCTCAACAAATTTGTTTTCCAAATGAGTCTGTAGTCAAAATGAAATCAAATTCTGACCCATTCTACCAGAAAACCAACCCGTATAAAATAATATTAGGCAGGAAAAAAAATGATTGGTTTTACCATTATTTTCTAGCAGTACATATGGATATTTGTTATCTGACACAAGAACTAGTGGAATTCTAGGTTCACATACACTGGAGATCAGAATTAGAGAACAATGTATGATCACTTGCTTTTTTCAGAAATAATGTAATTGTAGCACCCCTGCGGTACCAGGTGCCACAAATGTAACCCGTGGAAACCCAATCCCAGAGTATCCATGCCAGTAAGTGCACCAGCACCTTCAGGCCACATACACAACCCCGACACTAACCTGGGAGACTGCCTAGTGAAAGGTAAAAGGGGAGGACACTCATTGGATATAGCCACCAGCCTATAGGGAGAGACCCAGTGAGGGGGAGGGGCCAGTGGTCAGTTGGGAAGCTGGCAGGAAGTGGTGTTTAGTTTTAGTGAGGAGTGAGTAGAGAGAGGAGTGAAGTGAAGGAGTAGAAAAAGTAAAGTACTGAAAGCAGACCTGTAGAGACAACGGAGAGCTGTAAAAGGAGTGAGAACTGTGGAGTACGGAACCAGGACTCAAGGCACCGTGCGCTGCCTGTGGAGGCATCAGACTCCAGGAACCACGGAGAGCCTGTGGAAGTTCGGAACCAAGACTCAAGGGACTCAGCACAACAGGTGCAGACCCTAGGACAGTGGGACACTTTATGGTCAACTGTTAACTCTGCCGGGCGACAAGGTCTCCAAGGTCAATCGGCAACCTAAGAAAGCCTGAAGCACAAGCAGCAAAGAGGGGACCGGGTTATGAAACTCTTAAATAGTCCAGACTGCCTGCATTAGGGCCCAGACTGAAGAGAAGGAACTTCCAATTAGCTTCAGGCCACGGGAGTCCAATCACAACGAGTATGCACAGAGGACAGCCATCCCAGGTCCAGCTGGCATGGAGAACAAGGGGAACCGTCACCCGTGGTTCCATCACCAAAAGTAAACAAGGCAAGCTAAACTGCAACTCTGGTGTGGACTGTTTCCTTGACGGTGTGGACTCACATAGACTGCTCCCTACTACTACCACCATCATCCACTGCTGGGGCCTGTCCCTGCTTTCAGAGGGCTCTAACCATCAACGTTGCATCACTCTATCAGCCCCAGCAGAAACCTGCAGTGACGGCCCCAAATAACCTGGCCGCACACCGGCGTAGTCGACAAACACTTATATTATTTTCTTTTATTTTTACCAAAAAAAACTTTTTTTACCTCAGGGACGGCACACCAAGGGCCACGGTACTGGGCCGCGACCACAACTGACCCCACCGAGCACTACAGAGCCCGGGACCGAGTACTCCACAGCCCTGGGGCATCACATAATCTACATTGATCAACATATGAAGGTTTTTTGTAAGGGGTACACCATGCCACTACAACAGTGTTTTCCAAACAATCTAGAGTTTATCAGCATTAAACCATTATTTTGCCCAAAACGTGATGATCATAATTAGAGAACAGCAATGACTGTAGCACAGAGAAAGATGATAAGTAAATTTTCTGAAGGTAACAACAGTCACCAATCAGTAGGATGTGTACCGGCCGTCGCTGTAAATAACTTCAGCACATCTGCAGCCACAGGACATCACTACTCTCTCAAACTTTCTGGTGGGATTTTGGTCCACTCTTCTTCCAGTCTCTCCCACAGTTCTTTGAGTGTTGTGGGTTTCTTGGCTATAACTTAGTCACCAAGGATTTTCCAGAGGTTTTCTATTGGGTTTACATCAGGACTTTGGGCAGCCATTTCATTGTTTCAACATTGTCTGTTTCAAGGAACTGCTTTACCCGTTTTGCTGTGTGACAGGGGGCAATGTCCTGCATGAAAATTGCTGCTGATTGAGTGATGAACGCAAGTAAGGAACCACATGTTGTTGAAGAAGGTTCTGATCTACACTTGCATTCACTCAGCCATGTAGCTGTATGAGAGGTCAAACTCCTGCTGCAGGAAACCTTTTATTATGTACCTTTGAAAAAAAATCAATTTATGAAATAAGCGGAAAATACTGCGAGTTTCCTCATGTTAGGATATAATCACATAGGAAGACACAATTACCACAACATATCTCCAGTGTATATTATTACTTGTGAATGTATAGAGCTTTTTATTTTCACATAGTTGAAGGGAATAATATCCTGAGTAGAGTTGAGCGCGGTTCGTGGTTCTCCAGTTCGCGGTTCGAGTGATTTTGGGGGGTGTTCTAGATCGCACTAGAACTCGAGCTTTTTGCTAAAAGTTCGTTAGCTCGAGTTACGTGCGAGAACGGTTCTATCAGCAAAAAGCCAAGCTAATTACTAGCTGACTTTTCACTGTAATAGTGTAAGTCACTCTGTGACTCACACTATTATGAAATTTCAGCGTATAATGTGCGGGGACTGCGCGTTCAGATCACTGCTGCTGGGATAATGGCGATCACCATTTTTTTTCTTTTCTTCCTTCCCTAAGCGCACGTGTAGTGGGGCGTGCCAGCATGTCAGCCAATCCCAGACACACACACAGCTAAGTGGACTTTTGGCCTGAGAAGCAAGGGCATGTGTCATAGGCTGTCCATGTCACATGTCCTTGCATTATAAAAATGGACATTTTGTTCCAGCACGGCATTATCTGCCTTCTGTGTCTGGGTGTCAGTCACCTCTCACGCAGCTCCTGTCGCCGATCCTGCTGTGTACGCTATACACACAGCGTTCTACAGATTAGGGACAGAATTTTATTTCAGCCCTTTTAAGGGCTAATTACAGCAGGCTCAGAGCCATAAGTGACAGTCAGGTCCGTGGAAACAGTTTTTAACAGCTACAGATAACAGCGTCTGTGTAGCTAAGCTCAGGGACTTCCTTGCTGCATTTCACCATTAGGAGGGATAGAAAGTGAGGCTTCCTTTCCTCTACACGGACCCACAACCCGGCCACTATACCCTCCTGCCCTTTTTAGCAAAGCCATTTTAAATGCAGAGTGCTGCCAGTTAGTGCCATCCAAAGAGTGGCTGCTGTCCTCCATTATTGTGGCACTTGTGCCAAGCAAGTCCCACCACCTCTGCATTCTCCCCTCCTGCACATTTTTACAAAGCCATTTTAATTGAAAAGAGTGCTGCCAGTTAGTGACATCCAAAAAGTGGCTCTTGGACTCCATTAGTGTCCCACTGGTGCCAAGCAATTTCCAACACCTCTGCATTGCACCCTCAAGCTCATTTTTACTAAGCCATTATAATAACAAACACTGAGTAAACTTAGTGGCATCCTAAAGGTGGCTGTTGGACTTCATTAGTGTCCCACTGGTGCCAAGCTATTTCCAGCACCTCTGCATTGCACCCTCAAGCTCATTTTTACTAAGCCATTATAATAGCAAACACTGAGGAAACTTAGTGGCATCCTAAAAGTGGCTGTTGGACTTCATTAGTGTCCCACTGGTGCCAAGCAATTTCCAGCACCTCTGCATTGCACCCTCAAGCTCATTTTTACTAAGCTATTATAATCGCAAACTGTGCTGCCAGTTTAAGGGCCATAGTTGCATTGTCAGTGATAGTCTGTGTTGTTTCTTCTGCTGTCAATAAAGCTAGACCACCTCTGCAATCTACACCACCTCTCAATTTTTACTACCACATTTTAAGTGGACAATCTTGTCGCAATCAAAATGAGTGGCAAAATGACAGATGCTGGTGGAAAGGGGAACAGGCGTGTTGGAAAAGGAAAAAAAGTGTTTGTCCGTAGGGAAGGTGGCATAGCTCCATTAACATCTGCTGAAGATAGGCCATCTTCCAGCAAAAGTAAGATGTCTACTACTTTCCGTGGACAATCCGATGTGCTCCCTTTTTTATGGACACGAATAACTGGAACAAAGGTAGATGGTGCCCAAAAAAAGAACATGCTTGAATGGATCTCGAGTGGTCCAACAAGTGCCCTCTCCTACACCTCAACTACCGCATCCAAAAAACACCAGTCCTCTTAGTTGTCATCCCAATCACACTTGCTTTCTCACAGCTCTCAAGTCTCCATCTGCCCTGCACAGTATGGTGGAACAGAGATGGCTGAGTCTGCAGAGCTGTTCAGTCACACTATAGACTTGGAATCAGAGGTATGCTCCCAAGCTACAGTGAGTACAGACCAGGAAATTGTCTGCAGTGATGCCCAGAACCTTTGTGACTCATATTCAGGCCGTGATGACCAGGTTTCTGAGCATAATGTTGACCCATATTCACAAACTGTAACACCTGTTGTTATAGACAATGAGGAACATACTGATAACGATGAGACGCAGATACCAGATTGGGATGCCAACTTAAATATTCGGTCAGGGCAGGAAGAGGCTCGATCTGAGGGTGAGGGGAGTGCAAACACAACGCTTGATGAGGAAGTTCTAGATCCCACCTAATGTCAACCCACAGTCAGGCACTTAAGGAGGTCAACAGAGGCGGTGGAGGAGGACGCAACTGACGACGAAGTTACCTTGTGCCTTCCTGGACAAAGGAGGGGTACTGGTAGCACGTCTACAACTGCATCCTCAGCCGGGGTGGCTCAGCAGGTCGCATGTCCTCTAAGCCTTGCCTAGCCTGGTCCTTTTTTGACCTTGCAAAGGATCGCCCAAATCATGTGATCTGTAAAATTTGTCGGGAATCTGTTATTAGAGGAAAAAATCTCAGCAGTTTGACAACTTCTTCCATGAATCGTTACATGAATAAATATCATATGTCCCAGTGGAAAGCTCACCGTGCTGCAATGCGGCCTAACGGAGCGGACCATCCACCGCCTCCCCCTTCCAGTGCATCCGCGCGCTCTTCATCTTCTAGGACTGTGGGGACAGCTGTCACACCTGGTTTTCCATGCACAACTTCCACCACTGTAACCGCAACAGGCAGTTTGCTTGGTAGGTCGTCAGTTAGTTTGGAAGGGGAAACAAGTGCGTGTGTACAGCTCTCTCAGACATCGATAGCACCAACGTTGGATGAAGGCAACATCATGTCTACGCCTGCACTTTCCTCACAAACCTGCATTTTTCCAGGGACACCCTACTCACCACCGTCTACACACAGCAGCCAGATCTCTGTCCCTCAGATGTGGACAAATAAAAGGCCATTTCCTGCGACCCATGACAAAGCTAAGAGGTTGACTTTATCCCTCTGTAAGCTCTTGACTACCGAAATGCTGCCTTTCCGTCTGGTGGACACACAGGATTTTAGAGACCTTATGTCTGTCGCTGTGCCCCAGTACCAGATGACCAGTCGCCACTACTTCTCTAAGAAAGGTGTGCCTGCGCTACACCAGCATATCGCACACAACATCACCGTTTCCTTGAGAAACTCTGTGTGTGAACAGGTGCATTTCACCACCAATACTTGGACCAGTAAGCATGGACAGGGACGTTACATGTCGCTGACTGGGCACTGGGTAACTATGGTAATAGATGGTGAAGGGTCTGCTGCACAAGTCTTGCCGTCCCCACGACTTGGGCGTCAATCCTCTGTCTGTCCAAGTTCCTCCACTGCTTCTGCCTCCTCAACCTCGTCTGGGTCCTCCACCTCCGCCCCAAGCCTGCCTGGTCAGGCCATGAGCGTTGTAACTGCACAGAAGGAATCACGCACCCCTCATTACTATGCTGGCAGCAGAGCGCAACGGCATCAGGCGGTCTTTATCTTGAAATGTCTTGGAAATAAGAGTCACACAGCGGCTGAGTTGTGGGCAGCTCTGGAGACTGAGTTTGGTAAATGGTTGTCGCCACTCAACCTGCAGCCTGGTAAGGCCGTGTGCGACAATGCTGCAAACCTGGGTGCGGCCCTTCGCCTGGGCAAGGTGACACACGTGCCTTGTATGGCTCACGTGTTGAACCTTGTTGTCCAGCAATTTTTAACACACTATCCCGGCCTAGATGTCCTTCTGAACAGGGCACGAAAACTGTCTGCTCACTTCCGCCGTTCAACCGCCGCAGCTGAGCGACTTGCATCGCTCCAGAAGTCTTTCGGCCTGCCGGTTCATCGTCTGAAATGCGATGTGCCGACACGCTGGAATTCGACTCTCCACATGTTACAGCGACTGTGGCAGCACCGCCGAGCCCTAGTGCAATACGTCATGACGTATAGCCTCGGCCAACGAGATGCAGAGGTGGGGCAGATCACCCTGATGGAGTGGTCTCAGATCAAGGACCTATGCACTCTTCTGCACAGTTTCGACATGGCGACGAATATGTTTAGCGCTGACAATGCCATTATCAGCATGACAATTCCAGTCATTTACATGCTGGAGCACACGCTAAACACTATTCGGAGTCAGGGGGTGGGACAACAGGAAGGGGAGGAAGTACAAGACGATTCATATGCGCAAGGGACAACAAAATCACCGAGGTCCAGATGTTCATCATCACCAAGGCGGCAGGCATGGGACCATGGGGGACAGGGATCAACAAGGGCGCATGGTAGCAGGCGAAATGTTGAGGAAGGTGCAGGAGAACATGAAGAAATGGAGGACGAACTGTCCATGGACATGGAAGACTCAGCGGATGAGGGAGACCTTGGTCAAATTTCAGTTGAAAGAGGTTGGGGGGAGATGTCAGAGAAAGAAAGAATGGTTAGCACCTCTATGCCACAAACACAGCGTGGACTTGGTTCATATGGCTGCGCAAGACACATGAGCGCCTTCTTGCTGCACTACCTCCAACATGACCCTCGTATTGTCAAAATTAGAAGTGATGATGAGTACTGGCTTGCCCCACTATTAGATCCCCGGTACAAGTCCAAATTTTGTGACATAATTGCAGTCATAGAAAGGGACGCACGTATGCAGGAGTATCAGCAAAAGCTGTTACTCGATCTTAGCTCGGCTTTTCCACCAAACAACCGTGGTGCACGGAGTGAATCTCCCAGTTGTAACTTGACAAACATGGGACGGTCTCGTCATATTCAACAGTCTACCCGTACCAGCAGCACCGTATCTGGTGCTGGTAACAGCAATTTTATTGAATCTTTTCATAATTTTTTTAGACCATCCTTTGCAAGGCCACCAGAGACAACAAGTCTGACACATAGTCAACGGCTGGAGAGGATGATACAGGAGTATCTACAAATGAACATCGATGCCATGACTTTGGAAATGGAGTCTTGCTCATTTTGGGCTTCAAATCTTGAAAAATGGCCTGAGCTCTCCACTTACGCCTTGGAGATCTTGTCGTGTCCAGCTGCCAGCGTTGTCTCTGAACGTGTCTTCAGTGCTGCTGGGTGTGTGCTGACAGATAAGCGCACGCGTCTGTCCAGTGACAATGTGGACAGACTAACGTTCATCAAAATGAACTAGTCATGGATCCACAAGGAATTTACTACCCCTGTGTCATCCTGGGAAGAGTAAATGCTTGTGTATTTTGAATGTGCTTGATGCAAATCTACCTGTGAAGTGTACAACTGGGGCACAAGTGCTGCCACTGAGGGGGTGTCTGTGTGGCCCAATTTTTGGAAAAAAGGGAGACTCCACTTGGCTTGGAGTAACCCTTGCTTGCAGTGTTTCTAAAAATGATCCAAGATGAACAAGTCATGGTTCAGCAAAGACTTTGCTACCTACCCCGGTGTGATCCTGGGGACGGTTAAGGATGGCGTATTTTTGAATGTGCTTGATGCAAATCTACCTGTGAAGTGTACAACTGGGGCACAAGTGCTGTCATTGAAGAGGTGTCTGTGTGGCCCAACTTTTGGAAAAAAGGGAGACTCCACTTGGCTTGGAGTAACCCTTGCTTGCAGTGTTTCTAAAAATGATCCAAGATGAACAGATCTGGGATCAGCAAAGACTTTGCTACCTACCCCGGTGTGATCCTGGGGACGGTTAAGGATGGCATATTTTTGAATGTGCTTGATGCAAATCTACCTTTGAAGTGTAAACTGGGGCACAAGTGCAGCCACTGAAGAGGTGTCTGTGTGGTCCAATTTTTGGAAAAAAGGGAGACTCCGCTTTGAGTCACCTTGCGGTATTTACATCATTTTAGAAGGGCATGACATGCCTATATCTGTCTCCTCCTCTTTTTCCTTGTCCAGCTCTTCTGTTTTCGCATGAGTATTTGTCCTTGTCACTTTCCCATGTGTTTGTGTTGTGTTGTGAGTTGTTGTCACCTTTTGGACACCTTTGAGGGTGTTTTCTAGGTGCTTTTATGTGTTTGTGATTGCCTCTCATTGTTTCCTATGGGTTCGAGTCGTTCGCCGAACCGGTTCGCCAAACCGAACTCGCATTAGACCTCCGTTCGACGAACCAAGCTCGAGCCGAACTGAGACCGGTTCGCTTATCTCTAATCCTGAGATCTTAAAAGGCTAAGTACTTACTATTATACTGTGTCCATTAAAACATTGACTTGTTTACTATCAAACTGCTAAATTAGGGATTAGTTATTTTTGCATAGATGATCCTTTGTAGATATAATATGGTAATGATGCATATGTTTCAGTCAATTTGTAAGATTAAAAAGCTGGGGTTAAAAATCCCCAACTAGTCCTCCATAGCACAGTCACATTACTGTCTCAGAACAATTGAAGTTGTGACTCACTCTATGTGCCAGAATAGTGTGAGGTTCTTGTGACGACATGGACTCTGTTAGTGCCTAGCATGGGTTAAGTTTCTTAAAATTCAGCCAGATATGATGATAGTTTGTTTATAAATGTGGGATGAGCCCCTCATTGTTTCTACAAGACTCTTAGGAGTCTAGTGTTAAAGTTCTTGTTGACTCATGTAATTGCCTTGGCCAGTGAAGGTCAGTTACCCAGACAAATCAATTATGTGAACCTCCCATTGTATTACTATTTGCATTTCTAGATGCGATATAACTTAGCTGTGTCTCCTTCGTCTCTGCCAGAGGCCATTACTACTAGGGATATTTTGTATACGGCTTGAAATCTAGCCAATAAGAGCCCAGTCTTATCCACCAATCGTGAAGACCTGATTGGTGGATAATGGTCTGAATGGAGAGCTCAGGAGTATAAGAAGGAGGACTGTCCATTGCCCAGGTAGACTCTTGCTACATGATACCAATCTAGGATCTGCGGATCCGATTGGCAAGCCATAACCGAACCTGGATTATAATACTACATGGACTTCAGCATTGAATGCAAGGATTCGGCTGAGATATCAAGGACTACCTAAGGAAGGAATCCAGCTCGGGACAATCCAGTCACCTGACTAAGGGCTTTGCTGTCCTTAGCCAGCTTCCGAAATCTGGCGTTATTCCATTCTCGTTGGGTGCCCGCCGAAAACGGGGTGGTGCTGGTTTGGAGTAAGTAGCTCTGGAAGCTCTGAGGCACGGACATTCTAATCCCTGGTGAGCCAGCGGAAGGGTGAGAAACTGTTGCTGGTTACATTCTGTGGTTTTACTGGTTATGTGTCATATGCCGTTAATTGTTTGGGGATCCAATAAAGTCTTAATATTGTGATTCCCTCACCCTATGTTGTCTGAGTAATATGTTCCACCCACGGTTAAGGAGGTTGGGTGTTCAGTTGGGATGAGTCCTGGGCCATGCTGTCTTTCTAAAGGTGGCCAGATCAGCGGACGAGAGCACCCATTGGCCCCCGTGTCTCCACAGTTCTCTTTTTCAGCAACTCCCACTCTAGTGGACTCAGCATGTCCATCCATTACTTAAATTGTCATTCATGTATATGGCCATCATGTAATACTACCTCTTCCCAGCAGAACCCATCAATACTAAATATGTGCCCAAATGCGGCTTTCCCTATATCATGGGAGGTGAGAGAAGGCAGCACTAAGTATCTGTAGAATTGCACGGGCATCTCCTATGTACACCTTCAGTTCAACACACAGATTTGCAGTTAGATTCAAGTCTGGACTTTGGCTGAGTATTTAAAAAACTTTGATATTCTTCTAGCAAAGCTATTCTTTTGTTAATTTGGAAGTAAACTTAAGGTTGTTGTCATCTTGAAAGATGAAATTCCTCTTCATCTTCTCCTTTTTATCAGAAGCCTGAAGATTTTGATTAAAAATTGACTGATAATTGGAGCTGTTCATAACTCCAACTACATTGAATAAAGCCTGAGTTCTGGTTGCTGAAAAACAGCAGCTGAAGCATCGTGCTGCCTCCACCATGCTTCACTGTCTTTGGTTATGTGCAGTGTTGGCTTTGCACCAAACAAACCTTTTGGAATTATGGACAAAAAGTTTAAGCTTGGTCTCATCAGACCATAACATGTTTTCCCACATACTTTTGGAAGAGATGATGTAGGTTTTGTCAAACCATAGCCAGAGTTGTAACACTGCCGTTTGTATCCCTATGTTCGCCGGAGTCCCGATGCTTGCCTGCACCTATGCCCCTGCAATCTCCTCTACCGCCATCCAGCAGGGGCAAAAAAAAACACATTACTTCTTTATATATAATGCTCAAAAAAATAAAGGGAGCACTAAAATACCATTGTGGTGTTTAAGTGTTCCCTTTATTTTTTTAAGCAATATATATAGCATACATATATGCATAGCAGTTTGCACTGGACCTGTGGAAGCTAAGTCCTAGCGAAACGGCACGCCGTCGTCCGGCGTTGTATGGCTTGTCTCACCCTCCCCACTGCCTGTACCTTCATGTTTCTTCTGAAATAAAGACGGAGTTATATATATATATATATATATATATATATATATATAAAAGCCGATGTGATTACTTGTGGTTACTCGCTAATCCCTCCCCTCCATGTGACATCATCACAGCCAATTGTCCCACACATACACTTCACCTCATCCAGCACCATCACAACCAGCACAGCAGAATCCTGTATATGTCGCGGGCGGCGGGGCGCTGCGCTCGCTAACGCTCGGGTCCGGCGCTGCTGCTGCTCGGTGGCTTGAGCGGTGGGCCCGGATCCGGGGACTGGAGCGGCGCTCCTCGCCCGTGAGTGAAAGGGGATAGTTCGGTTTGGGGATTTGGTCCGTGACGCCACCCACGGGTTGTGGTGAGGTTGGGCACCACCGCTGCTGGTGACGGGGATCCCGGGAGCGATGGTAAGGAGCAGCTGGGATGTTGTTTTCCCCCTCCGTGGGTAAGGGTTGGTGGTCCCGGGGCCCGGTGAGGTGACGGTGAGGCAGGGTTGGCAAGGTGCAGGGTCGCCTGGACTGCGCAGCGCGGTGCCGGATGGCACGGTTGTACTCACTCAGCCACAAATGTACGCAAAGTCTCTGGTAAACCAAACGGCTGGATGGACGGGTCCCGCAGCCGGCTGCTGTGACGTTTCCCGGACGGTTGGTGGTGGCTGCCTTTCCCTGCACCTTTGTGTATGTTCGGTCCCGATGGCTTCCCACCGGTAACCCGCTCCCCAGCGTATATATGTGCCGGAGGAGCCCTTTTGCCCGCAGGCTCTGGCCCTTGGAACTCTAGCTGTGGCGGTAGCTGTATTTCCTTCTACTGGTCGGACGGTTGCCTTCTATTGGGTCTTGGTTGTTAGGAAACCCCTGGGGTTCCGGTCACTGATGGATTTGACCTCTTAACGGCGACTCCAAACCTGGTCGGGGTCTGCAGGCCCTGCCTGTGTGTGCTGGCTTCCCTTCGCTCCCGGGTTCGGTACCGGCGGGCCACCGCCCGACCCTGGTCCTACGGTTCCGCGTTGATTCGCCTCTCCTGCAGACGGCCACCACCGTCTGCCAACCTTGCTCTTAGTGCCCGGGCCACGCACCCGGACACGGTCAGTTTTCTCCTTCACGCCTACTTCACTCCTCTCACTTGCACTTCCCTAACTGATCTGCACTGACTTCCTTCTCCCGCCTCCAGGACTGTGAACTCCTCAGTGGGTGGGGCCAACCACCTGGCTCCACCCCACCTGGTGTGGACAACAGCCCCTGGAGGGAGGCAACAAGGATTTTGTGTCTGGCTGATGTGCCTGTCTCAGGGTGGGGGTGTGTGTTGCAGTACCTGTGACGACCTGGCTAGTCCAGGGCGCCACATATACACTGAGGAGCTGATCATGTGACCCCTGACTACTCCCATCCATGTGACATCATCACAGGTCCTGTAAGCACAGACACAAATCCTGTTGTGTACATTGCACACTCAGACATCTCATGCTGAGATGATTCAGCCAATGACAGACAAAGGCTGCGTAATGCTACATTGCAACTCCAAGCATTTTTCACGTCATGTTTTTGTTGATGTACTGCAGCCAGGTCCAGGTGTGATCAGTAAGCATATATATATATATATATATATATATATATATATATATATATATATATATATATATATACAGTATATCTATATATCTATATCTATATATATATATATATATATATATATATATATATATATATATATGTATATATATATATGTATATATATATATATATATATACACACACATATATATATATATATATATATGTATAAAACTGTTCCCAGCCAGCACGCCCATTCCTATGCAATTACCGCTGCTGGTGAAAAATGCTGGGAGTTGCAATTTAGCATTACGCGGCTTTTCTCTGTCATTGGCTGAATCAGTTCAGCTTGAGATGTGTGAGTGTGCAACTACCGGCATTTTTCACTTCACGTTTTCGTTGCCAGTCGACAATTATCAACTTCCTTTACACGTAATTCATCCACTTCAATGCTACTGAATGTAGTCATTATTAACTTTAGCTTAATAAATCACCAGCAGCATTAATTACATAGGAATGGGCGTGCCAAGCGTTAGCTGGCTGGGAACAGCTAGTGTATATATATATATATATATATATATATATATATATATATATATATATATATATATATGTATACCGTATTTTTCAGACTATAAGACGCACTGGACCATAAGACGCACCCTGGTTTTAGAGAAGGAAAATAAAATTTTAAGCAATAAATTTGGTCATGACACGTTGTTATGGGGCGAGTATCTGCTGCTCACACTATTATGGGGGTAATGTCCCCAAATTCTCTACTAAGGTACCCCATCCTGGTAATGATCCTCCTGCTTTGTGTATATATATGTCCCTCATCCTGGTATAGCCCCATCTTGCTATATACTGCCATCCTGGTATGTGCTCCCATCCTGCTATATACGCCATCATCCTGCTATATACGCCATCATCCTGCTCATATATCCCCATCATCCTGCTCATATACCCCCATCATCCTGCTTATATACCCCCATCATCTGCTCATATACCCCCATCATCCTGCTCATATACCCCCATCATCCTGCTCATATACCCCCATCATCCTGCTCATATACCCCCATCATCCTGCTCATATACCCCATCATCCTGCTCATATACCCCCATCATCCTGCTATATACCCCCATCATCCTGCTCATATACCCCCATCATCCTGCTATATACCCCCATCATCCTGCTCATATACAGTTAGGTCCAGAAATATTTGGGCAGTGACACAAGTTTTGTTATTTTAGCTGTTTACAAAAACATGTTCAGAAATACAATTCTATATATAATATGGGCTGAAAGTGCACACTCCCAGCTGCAATATGAGAGTTTTCACATCCAAATCGGAGAAAGGGTTTAGGAATCATAGCTCTGTAATGCATAGCCTCCTCTTTTTCAAGGGACCAAAAGTAATTGGACAAGGGACTCTAAGGGCTGCAATTAACTCTGAAGGCATCTC
Source organism: Anomaloglossus baeobatrachus (assembly GCF_048569485.1). Lineage (NCBI taxonomy): Eukaryota > Metazoa > Chordata > Amphibia > Anura > Aromobatidae > Anomaloglossus > Anomaloglossus baeobatrachus. The sequence goes on along the minus strand of NC_134364.1, from coordinate 86,206,117 downwards.
CCTCGTTAACCTGTAATCAATGAAGTAGTTAAAAGGTCTGGGGTTGATTACAGGTGTGTGGTTTTGCATTTGGAAGCTGTTTCTGTGACCAGACAACATGCGGTCTAAGGAACTCTCAATTGAGGTGAAGCAGAACATCCTGAGGCTGAAAAAAAAAGAAAAAATCCATCAGAGAGATAGCAGACATGCTTGGAGTAGCAAAATCAACAGTCGGGTACATTCTGAGAAAAAAGGAATTGACTGGTGAGCTTGGGAACTCAAAAAGGCCTGGGCGTCCACGGATGACAACAGTGGTGGATGATCGCCGCATACTTTCTTTGGTGAAGAAGAACCCGTTCACAACATCAACTGAAGTCCAGAACACTCTCAGTGAAGTAGGTGTATCTGTCTCTAAGTCAACAGTAAAGAGAAGACTCCATGAAAGTAAATACAAAGGGTTCACATCTAGATGCAAACCATTCATCAATTCCAAAAATAGACAGGCCAGAGTTAAATTTGCTGAAAAACACCTCATGAAGCCAGCTCAGTTCTGGAAAAGTATTCTATGGACAGATGAGACAAAGATCAACCTGTACCAGAATGATGGGAAGAAAAAAGTTTGGAGAAGAAAGGGAACGGCACATGATCCACATCCTCTGTAAAACATGGTGGAGGCAACGTGATGGCATGGGCATGCATGGCTTTCAATGGCACTGGGTCACTTGTGTTTATTGATGACATAACAGCAGACAAGAGTAGCCGGATGAATTCTGAAGTGTACCGGGATATACTTTCAGCCCAGATTCAGCCAAATGCCGCAAAGTTGATCGGACGGCGCTTCATAGTACAGATGGACAATGACCCCAAGCATACAGCCAAATCTACCCAGGAGTTCATGAGTGCAAAAAAGTGGAACATTCTGCAATGGCCAAGTCAATCACCAGATCTTAACCCAATTGAGCATGCATTTCACTTGCTCAAATCCAGACTTAAGACGGAAAGACCCACAAACAAGCAAGACCTGAAGGCTGCGGCTGTAAAGGCCTGGAAAAGCATTAAGAAGGAGGAAACCCAGCGTTTGGTGATGTCCATGGGTTCCAGACTTAAGGCAGTGATTGCCTCCAAAGGATTCGCAACAAAATATTGAAAATAAAAATATTTTGTTTGGGTTTGGTTTATTTGTCCAATTACTTTTGACCTCCTAAAATGTGGAGTGTTTGTAAAGAAATGTGTACAATTCCTACAATTTCTATCAGATATTTTTGTTCAAACCTTCAAATTAAACGTTACATTCTGCACTTGAATTCTGTTGTAGAGGTTTCATTTCAAATCCAATGTGGTGGCATGTAGAGCCCAACTCGCGAAAATTTTGTCACTGTCCAAATATTTCTGGACCTAACTGTACCCCCATCATCCTGCTATATTCCATCACCCTGCTATATGCCATCATCCTGTTCATATACTCCCATCATCCTGCTATATGGCCCCATCCTGCTCATATACCCCCATCATCCTGTTCATATACCCCCATCATCCTGCTCATATACCCCCATCATCCTGCTATGTCCTGCATCCTGTGGCACACAAAAAATAAACGTTTACACTCACCTTTCCTCGCTCCATGCAGCGTCGCTCCTCCTCCTGTCTGCCGGCAGCGCTGTGTTGAGCTGGCCACGATCCCTGCAGCATCACGATGTCCTCCTGTCTGCCAGCGCGACTGTGCGGACACGTGCGCACAGTGATGACGTCATCTCTGTGAGCACCGCTAGTTTCCATACAGCCGCGGCCGGCAGACAGGAGGACATCGCAGTTCTGCAGGGGAACGGTGAGTACATTGATTCACTGCACCCCGCGCTGATGATGATGCATGGGGAGCATTGAATACAGCTGAGCATGATCATTCCAGGCTGTAGTTGCCAGGGGTGATCACGCGAGCTGGCTGTTTACTATGCGCGCGTCCCCGCCAATCCCCCCGCCCACCTGTAGCACCGGCTTCAGCGCTGAGATGGGTGGGAGGATGGGTGTGCATATGGAATGAGCGGGCCCACATGGTCACGGCAGGCGCTGCTACAGCCTACTCGTGCCCCCGATGACCCGCTCCACCGCAGCACCCTCATTCCCCGCAGCCCTATATTCAGACCATAAGACGCACCCCCTACTTTCCCTCAACATTTGGGGGAAAAACAGTGTGTCTTATAGTCCGAAAAAACTGTATACTAGTGTGAGATGAGGCCTCTTTATCTTTGGTTAGGCAGGGATATAAAATACAATTAGTGAGGCTCTGGCATACACGCTGCTTTGCTTCTGCAGTTCTGGGATGACTCGGCTTCCTCCACGGCATCCCACAGCACGATGGTAGTGGAGTCAGTAAACACTGCTGAAATGTCAGAGGCAGGGCTAAGTTCTGCAGTCCCCCCTCCACTATCATATCCAAACCAGACTTTTTACCGGTAAATCCCCCTTTGTAGCAGCCGCTGACATCAAACTAGTTGTCACTAACTTTACCCGCTTAGATTTTTTCAAAATCTTTGTAAGCCAAGATGTACTAGAACTTATTTCCCACTAAACAAATGTATATTCTCATCAATACATCTCCCAAAATCCTACATCCATCCATTCCCGTTCCTGCATCCCCACAACTGTCCCGGAAATAAAAAACATTTTGGGCATTGTCCTGAACAGGTATAGTAAAAAGAAAATCACTCAGTGTTCCTACTGGGCAATTCAACCTGTCCACAGTGTGCTGTTCCTTCCTGCTTTCTTTAAAACAGTTACCTTTAATGTTCTAATCCACTGTTATTTAATGTATGTTAATGTTCATGCTTGTCCTCTGCTGTCACCTACAGGTCAGGCCCTTATGTTCCCCTGTTTCTTTTTCTTGTCCAGCCCATGGGAGTGTCTACTGCCCTCAAGGCACCTCACTTCCTGGCATCCATTTCAGTCTTCAGCCAGCATTCATGAGAATCACACCTCCTCATTTGGGCTGCAGAAAAGGAAAGTCTTTTGACCTTAGTGGCTCCAGAAACAAGCATCACAAGATAACCACAATACCAGGTACTCGGACCACTGTACCAGTGCATGTCTTATGGATAAAATAAACCACCGTTGTTCATCTCAATGTGTGTACGTATTATCCATCAACTCTGGAGCGCTCTGGTCATGTCTGCCTCACCCATCGGAAAACGAAGATAAGATTCCCACACCACCCCACAACTACATACCTTCAATCGCCTTTAAGTGGGGACAGAACACACTGCACCCCTGTATTTGCAGCCGTAATATCCCGCTCCCAACATGAAACGCAATTGAGATTCCTCCATTTTAGTGACAATTGGCAAGCCCCCCCCAAGAAATGACCCCAATTATGATCACCTAAATATATTCAGACCTCTAAATTCCCGTGTAAAAGAATAACTTCTAAATTCATATACTCTGGAGCAAAAGGTTTTGTTCACAATATCTTGATGAACTACATGGGCTGTCTGTCATTTTGCTAATTTATCCCCTTTAAGCGCACCAAATATAGTATCATATCATACAAAAAGTGCTAAAGCACAAGCGGGTATAAGTGCACCTTTGTCATTTATGAAGGTGGGGATAGCCAAATCAATCCACCAAACTGCCCCCAGACAACCAGCATCCCTGGTAAAATTGTCTAGGGGCTAATTTTTTTATTTCATTTTACTCACTTATATAGCGCTATTAATTCCACATTGCTTTACAGATGTGAACATCACTGTCCAGGACCCCAGAGCTGCAAAACTCAAGTGTTAACCACTGAGCTACCATGCTACAATTCTAGATAAAAGTTACCACGTGTACAACGACAATTATTATGCTAGAATCCCTCTATACAAATGCGCTGCCCCCACGCCTGTAGCAGCCAGGCTGCTCAGATCCGGACCCGCTGTGTGGCTGGAGGATCCTCCGGACCCCGGGGGTCACGCGGACACGCCAAATAAAGAGGGGGGCGTAGTTGTACGGGCTTGGCTGTATTCGTGACGCCACCCACGGTGTGTGGTGAAGTGGGACACCACCGCTGCTGTTATGGGACACCCGGGGGAGATGTAGTGGCAGCTTGATGTTAACCCCTCCGTTGGTAGGGATGGTTGCCCCGGGACCCAGTGTCTCTGTACAGGGTATGGCGATGGCAGGGGATTATGTGCCCGGACGTACCAGGGGGTGTTTGGTTACTCACAATTAAATGAATCACACAAGTCTTTTGGTAAACCAAGGTGCTGGTGGCTGGCCGCCGCAGCCGGTTGTACTCTGGTCCCCCACCCGGGCTGGTGGTTGTCATCTTTTCCTCTGCACTAATGTGTTGTTTGTTTGGACTTTCCGGTATGGAACACGGGAGTCCGCTCCCGGCCTTTTGTGTACCTGAGGAGCCGTGCCTGTCTGATGCTGACCCGTGGGATCTACAGGCCCTGGCGGTGGCCCTATCCCTCTCTGTGGGTGGTTGTCTACTTTTCGGGACATAGGTTGGGACAGGACCTAAAATCTTGCCCTCAATCGGTTGATTAGCTAGGCCGTTGATTCCGGTCCTGGCTTCAGGGTCCGAGTACCCCCTCTGTGCACGGTTTCTGGGTCGGATCTCTGGTGTCGGTACCGGCGGGCTCCATCCCTGTCCCGGTCCACCTCAGATCTCCGGCTGCTGTCTTCCCGTCGCCTGCCGACGGAGACCACCGTCTGTCACCTAGCCATGGTACCAGGGCTCCGACCCTGGCGCCTGTCAGCTTGGGACCTCAACTCCCAATTTGGACTTGACTCCAGACCCCTAGGTGGGCATTTCCTAACCGCCTGATCCTGCCCACTGGTGTGCCTGTCTTGCCCTGAGGGGGGTGACTAGGGTTTCAGGTCGGCTGTATTTAACCTAGGTGAGGGATGGTGTAATGCGGGGGCCTAGTGTGTGACCACCTGGTTTTGCCAGGGCGTCACACAAATCACTCCTAACTGTCCCACTGGCAAATACAGGGGGCACTGGGACAGTTGGAAAAAAATTAGTAGATTTTTCCGTCATGGTTGGGATTTAGACATTTGGAGAAGGTGTTGTCAATCTCCCTGGTAAATGCCCAACTACTAGCGGTGAAATGGAATGACAGGAAGGACGTTGACATCCTCACCACTTTGCATTTGGACACCGATGTGACGGTCAGAGACTGGGCATCACCAGGGACAAAGAGAAAATGCTTTGTGTAAGAGATTAAAATAAGTTCATGGAAGACGTTGACCTGTCGGACCAGGTGCTTCAATCGTATCTGGTGACGCAAAAGACGAGGACCTGGTACAAAAAAGTAGCAATCTATCTCATGCAGGTTGCTACCAATAACAGCTTTGTCCTGTGCAAAAGTCAGAAAGAACGCTCACATTTCTCCAAGACCAGGAGAAAATGTTGAGTGTCTTCTATTTGACTCAATGGCACAGGAGGCAGCCTTCGAATCAGAGGATGTCCAGAGACTGTCAGAACATCATTTCATTCACCTCGTCCCTCCCGCTCCCACCAAAACTGTCCCCAAAAAGATGCCGGGTTTGTAATAAGCATGGTTGGAGGAGTAATTCCTAGTATTATTGCCCCATGTGCCCATCCTAATCAGGTCGTTGTTTCACCCACTTCTTTGAGAAATGCCACACAACTTCCCATTATTGACTTGATATGAACAACACCAAATTTTGTAGTAGCGTCTTATTTTTCAAATAATTTTTATTTTCTGTTTAGTGAACTCTAGTAGAGATTCTATTTATTACTTGTCCCATAAAAAATACTATTGTCATCAGCAAAACACATTTTTTCTCATTTCACAATTAATTCCTAGCAACAATCATCACATACCAAACCAAATTCAGACATATTCTCATCCACATGCCCACGTCTGCATACTCCAGAATATGGACCCCACAAATGTTCTTGAAAATTAGGGTAATCTAACAATGAATTCCAGGACTTGATCACTCACATAACCACTTTTTACCTTTTAACTTAGTTTGACTGTTAATATGACTATGTCTTGATACACAAAACTTTTCTTTGCATCTACATTAATATATATACAGTGCCTAGAAGTAGTATTCAACCCCCTGCAGATTTAGCAGGTTTGATAAGATGCAAATAAGTTAGAGCCTGCAAACTTCAAACAAGAGCAGGATTTATTAACAGATGCATAAATCTTACAAACCAACAAGTTATTTTGCTCAGTTAAATTTTAATAAATTTTCAACATAAAAGTGTGGGTCAATTATTATTCAACCCCTAGGTTTAATATTTTGTGGAATAACCCTTGTTTGCAATTACAGCTAATAATCGTCTTTTATAAGACCTGATCAGGCCGGCACAGGTCTCTGGAGTTATCTTGGCCCACTCCTCCATGCAGATCTTCTCCAAGTTATCTAGGTTCTTTGGGTGTCTCATGTGGACTTTAATCTTGAGCTCCTTCCACAAGTTTTCAATTGGGTTAAGGTCAGGAGACTGACTAGGCCACTGCAACACCTTGATTTTTTCCCTCTTGAACCAGGCCTTGGTTTTCTTGGCTGTGTGCTTTGGGTCGTTGTCTTGTTGGAAGATGAAATGACAACCCATCTTAAGATCCTTGATGGAGGAGCGGAGGTTCTTGGCCCAAATATTAAGGTAGGCCGTGCTATCCATCTTCCCATGGATGCGGACCAGATGGCCAGGCCCCTTGGCTGAGAAACAGCCCCACAGCATGATGCTGCCACCACCATGCTTGACTGTAGGGATGGTATTCTTGGGGTCATATGCAGTGCCATCCAGTCTCCAAACGTCACGTGTGTGGTTGGCACCAAAGATCTCGATCTTGGTCTCATCAGACCAGAGAACCTTGAACCAGTCTGTCTCAGAGTCCTCCAAGTGATCATGAGCAAACTGTAGACAAGCCTTGACATGACGCTTTGAAAGTAAAGGTACCTTACGGGCTCGTCTGGAACGGAGACCATTGCGGTGGAGTACGTTACTTATGGTATTGACTGAAACCAATATCCCCACTGCCATGAGATCTTCCCGGAGCTCCTTCCTTGTTGTCCTTGGGTTAGCCTTGACTCTTCGGACAAGCCTGGCCTCGGTACAGGTGGAAACTTTCAAAGGCTGTCCAGGCCGTGGAAGGCTAACAGTAGTTCCATAAGCCTTCCACTTCCGGATGATGCTCCCAACAGTGGAGACAGGTAGGCCCAACTCCTTGGAAAGGGTTTTGTACCCCTTGCCAGCCTTGTGACCCTCCACGATCTTGTCTCTGATGGCCTTGGAATGCTCCTTTGTCTTTCCCATGTTGACCAAGTATGAGTGCTGTTCACAAGTTTGGGGAGGGTCTTGATTAGTCAGAAAAGGCTGCAAAAAGAGATAATTAATCCAAACATGTGAAGCTCATTGTTCTTTGTGCCTGAAATACTTCTTAATACTTTAGGGGAACCAAACAGAATTCTGGTGGTTTGAGGGGTTGAATAATAAATGACCCTCTGAATAAACTTTTCACAATTTAAAAAAAAAATAAAAAAGAAATAACATTCTTTTTTGCTGCAATGCATTTCACACTTCCAGGCTGATCTACAGTCCAAATGTCACAATGCCAAGTTAATTCCGAATGTGTAAACCTGCTAAATCTGCAGGGGGTTTAATACTACTTGTAGGCACTGTATATATATATATATATATATATATATATATAATATATATATATATATATATATATATATATATATATATATATATATACATATTTTATACTGATAATATGGATGTCAGGCTTCCACCAAGTGGCACAGAAGCAGAATGGAGATAGAACTCCAAAGACCAGCTAGATTAAAGCCCACAAGGGGCACACGCACCAGTGAAAGGGTAGTCAGCAAGCCTAAAGAGCCATTTGCACGCTGTGACATCACTAACGATATATCGTCGGGGTCATGGTGTTTGTGATGCACATCCAGTGTCGTTAGCGACATCGCAGCATGTAACACCTATGAGCAACCTTAAACGATCGCAAAAGAGGCAAAAATCGTTGGTCTGTGACACGTCGTTCATTTACCAAAAATAGTTGTCTGGTCAGTAGCGAGATTATTTGTCGTTCCTGCGGCGTCACACATCGCTATGTGTGACACCGCAGGAGCGAAGAACATCTCCTTACCTGCGTCCACCGGCAATGAGGAAGGAAGGAGGTGGTCGGCATGTTCCGGCCGCTCATCTCCTCCCCTCCTCTTCTATTGGACAGCCGTTTTGTGACATCGTTGTGACGCCGAACGCACCTCACCCTTGAAGGAGGGATTGTACGGCATCAACAGCGACGTCGCAGAACAGGTATGTGCATGTGACGCTGCCGTAGCGATAATGTTCGCTACGGCAGCGATCACCACATAGCGCACCAACGACGGGGGTGGGTGCTATCGCTCGCGATAGCGCTAGCAATCGATAGCGATGTCGCAGCGTGTAAAGCACCCTTAAGTCTTAAACAGGAAGTCACATCTGAACAAGGGAGTGAGCAAGCCGTAAACAAGTGGAAGCATGAGGGTCAGGAGCCAAGAGGTCATGTCAAAAGCAAAAAAAGGGGAAGAGGAACCGTGGTCAGGAAATGTTACTGAGTTCAGAGGCCAGGAGAGCAAGTAAGTCCAAAAGAGGGTCGAGGGGACCGAGACACAGAACGTGACCGGGGTCTGGGAGACAGGGCAGACAAACAGTACAAGAGAATCGGTGGTCAGGGAGAGGTAAGCTGGGTAGCGGGACGGATTAGGGCTAACTCACAAGATCTAGTTGCACTCACTGCAGAGCAGGAACTATTACTGGCGGCGTTCCGTAGGTCTGCACACCGAGGCACAACAGAACACACCCCTGCCACCTAACTTAACCCCATCAGAGTCATGCTACAGTCATGACAATGGACATGATCATTTTATTGGAGGATCTCTTGTGCCGCCCCTGCAGCGGTCGAACCGTTCGGATCCGGGGGTTGCTGTGGCTCGAGGGTCTCTGGACCCGGTGGCTCACGGCCACTTCAAATGTAAAGGGGGTATTTACAGGGGATAAGAGTTTGTGATGCCACCCGTAGTTCGCGGTAAGGGGAGTACCGCCGCTGCCGATGGGAGTAGCCGGGGAGATGGAATGGAGGCAGCCAGATGACGTTCCCTCCACGGGTAGGAAAGGCCCCGGCACTCTGGATGATGGAGGTGTAGGGGAGCGTGGTGCAGATTGGAAGCAGGGGAGGACAGCGTACACACTCAGGCAGTGTTGGTATTGATGCGACCGCAAAGCATATTCTGACACAGAAGTAAACCAAGTCTCTGGGTGCCGCTGCCACATCAGGGGAGCTCGTCCAGGGGTCCGCTCCCGTTGGTATTGCAGATAGTCTGTACCTTGCCTCCATGCACTGTATTTTAGATGTTCTGAGTGACCCCTCTGCTTGAAGCTGTCGGGTTCCCGCTCAACACTGTTAAGTAGGGAAGCTGTGCTCTCGATGGCTGACACTTGGGATTTCAGTGGGCTGCATGAGCTGGAAAGCCCTATCCCCCGCTTTGTGTTGATGCCTTCGATCTCTGAGCTCTTGGGGAAAGTTCATAAACAGACTATCCTCCACAGGTTAATTATCAGTTTGCATGAAGCTACTCCCTGATCCAGGGTCCAGTACCCCGCCATGCTCGCTACCGGTTTGGTTACTAGGTACTCCGGTGCCGACCGTTCCCCAAAACTAAGCCTGGCACCTTTCTCCAATACCCTGTGACTCCTTCGGTCCCAGACCACCGTCTGCGACCTAGCCAAAAGTCCCCAGGGAGCTCCAACTCCCACCTCCTCACTCTTTGAGGGCTACCACTGCACTACTCACTTCCTCTCTCTGACTTCCTCCATCCCACCAGTCTGCCTGACCCCTAGGCGAGTGGCCCTGTTCTAGCTAGACCACCCACTTGTATGCCTGACAGGGTGTGGTGTGAGGTGTGACTAGGAGGTTGTTCTATATTTATACACAATGGGCTTTACTGCATTGTTCTTGCCGAATCTCCTGTACAGGAAAATAATTTCAGAATTCTCTAGAGGATTGGTTATTCTAAGCACATAGTCATTCCTACCTTGAAGGGCAGGGACCTATTATGTTATACCACATCACTTGGCACATTCTTCTCTCATATAGGGAATGATAGGTCTAATAAGATGTTGTACGACCAGTCTCTTTGAAAGATAAACTTCTTCTTACCCTGCTGGTGTTCTTTCATCTTTGGAACAAGCTCAGGTTTGCCTCATAATTGGCTGCATTTTCCTCCACATTTTGCCCTTAACCCCAGTAAAGTTTATTCTTCCTGACACAATATACACAATTACGGTATAACTGTTTTGTTAGCAAGACCAAGTTTTATATTCAGAAAATGTGTTTTTAGGGGCATGCTGCCCTCTGTGAGTAATAATTCCTGGAAGGATTTTCTTGTTTGGTCTCTCAATGTCTCTGTAAGATTAGAATGGGTCCTGGAATTCCATTAATTTTACCCTGAAGACTAAATGGTGGACCATATTATATCTATTATAGCCACAGCCGTGTGTCCAGTACATTGGTGCCATATTGGATGTATTTCTGAATACTGAAAAAACAGTGCAATAAAATTTGAGGTGTGCTCCTCAGAACGTACAAAAAAGATTAATAAAAGTGAGAGAAAAAATGCAAATGATAATTTTTCAAACTTTTGTTGTATCACCCACATAAAGAATGGTGGTGTCAAACTACTCACTACCTCCTTAAATAAGTACATTAGAGGGTATAATTTACAAAAAATACATTTATGGAGGTTTTATGTTCTTGAATAAGACAGGCTCTGCAAATATAGACAATCTATTCCAAAAAGAGACAAATTTGCTTGCCAAAATTCAAATATTGCTCCTTCCGTTCCGAGCCCTCCCATTTGCCCAATCAGAACTTTTACACTACCTCTGGGGTATCGCTGTGCTCATAGGAACTTTTTTAGTTCTCGCCTGAAATCAGTGCGTCATGTGGTATGTTTTGTGTTAAATTAGATCAATGTATTATGAGGTTTTATTTTATATTTAAGATTTATTCATTATTTTTTTTTTACTTTTGTTACACAAGAAGTGGAAGATACTTACTCATACATCAACGTCATGTTCTTTATGAATTTTCTTTAATGTTTTTCTTTATTGTTATTTTTTTTCTAATAATATGTGTATAGATTGTACATGTGTCAACGTTACATATATTTAATTAAATGTCAGTATTTTAGGAGTGGAATTGTTGGTGATTAGTGATGAGCGAGTATGCTTGTCACTACTCGGTACTCGCACGAGTATCACTGTACTCGGGCTACTCGGCGGGTACCGAGTAATTTCGCGATACTCGTGCTGTACTCGTGGTCTTCATCCCTGCATGTTGGCGCTTTTTTGAGAGCCAGCCCTCATGCAGGGATTGGCTGGCAGACCACTGCAATGCCACATCCCTGTTAGTTGTGGAATTGCAGTGATTGGCCGGCCCGCACAGCGTGACCGAGCCTTTATACCGGCGGGCGCACTGTGCTCTGCACACAGCCATCTCATATTCCCTGCTTTCCCCGGCCACAGGCGCCTATGATTGGTTTCAGTGAGACACGCCCCCACGCTGAGTGACAGGTGTCTCACTGCACCCAATCACAGCAGCCGGTGGGCGTGTCTATACTGTGCAGTAAAATAAATAAATAAATAAATAATTTTAAAAAACCGGCGTGCGGTCCCCCCAATTTTAATACCAGCCAGATAAAGCCATACAGCTGAAGGCTGGTATTCTCAGGATGGGGAGCCCCACGTTATGGGGAGCCCCCCAGCCTAACAATATCAGTCAGCAGCCGCCCAGAATTGCCGCATACATTATATGCGACATTTCTGGGACTGTACCCGTCTCTTCCCGATTTACCCTAGTGAGTTGGCAAATCGGGGTAATAAGGAGTTAATGGCAGCCCATAGCTGCCAATAAGTCCTAGATTAATCATGTCAGGCGTCTCCCCGAGAAACCTTCCATGATTAACCTGTAAATTACAGTTAAAAAACACACACACACGAAAAATCCTTTATTAGAAATAAAAAACAATAACAAAGTCCCTCATCACCAATTTATTAACCCCGACAAAGCCCTCCATGTCCGGCGTAATCCACGGACCTCCAGCGTCGCGTCCAGCTCTGCTGCATGCAGGTGACAGGAGCTGCAGAATACACCACCGCTCCTGTCAGCTTCACACAGCAACTGAGGTGAGTAGCGCGATCAGCTGCTGTCAGTCAGGTAACTCACGGCCACCGCTGGATCAAGCGGTGGCCGCGATTAACCTCAGTGACAGCTCAGCTGATCACTATACTCACCTCAGTTGCTGCGTGGAGCTGACCGGAGTGGAGGTGAGTAGCGCGATCAGCTGAGCTGTCACTGAGGTTACCCGCAGCCACCGCTGCATCCACCACTGGATCCAGGTAACCTCAGTGACAGCTCAGCTGATCGCGCGGCTGTCTTCAGTTGCTGTGTGAAGCTGACAGGAGCGGCGGTGTATTCTGCAGCTCCTGTCACCTGCATGCAGTAGAGCTGGATGCGACGCTGGAGGTCCGTGGATTACGCTGGACATGGAGGGCTTTGTCGGGGTTAATAAATTGGTGATGAGGGACTTTGTTAGTGTTTTTTATTTCTAATAAAGGATTTTTCGGGTGTGTGTGTGTTTTTTAACTGTAATTTACAGATTAATCATGGAAGGTTTCTCGGGGAGACGCCTGACATGATTAATCTAGGACTTATTGGCAGCTATGGGCTGCCATTAACTCCTTATTACCCCGATTTGCCAACGCACTAGGGTAAATCGGGAAGAGCCGGGTACAGTCCCAGAACTGTCGCATATAATGTATGCGGCAATTCTGGGCGGCTGCTGACTGATATTGTTAGGCTGGGGGGCTCCCCATAACATGGGGCTCCCCATCCTGAGAATACCAGGCTTCAGCTGTATGGCTTTATCTGGCTGGTATTAAAATTGGGGGGACCGCACGCCGGTTTTTTAAAATTATTTATTTATTTATTTTACTGCACAGTATAGACACGCCCACCGGCTGCTGTGATTGGGTGCAGTGAGACACCTGTCACTCAGCGTGGGGGCGTGTCTCACTGCAACCAATCATAGGCGCCTGTGGGCGGGGAAAGCAGGGAATATGAGATGGCTGTGTGCAGAGCACAGCGCGCCCGCCGGTATAAAGGCTCAGTCACGCTGTGCGGGCCGGCCAATCACTGCAATTCCATAACTAACAGGGCTGTGGCATTGCAGTGGTCTGCCAGCCAATCCCTGCATGAGGGCTGGCTCTCAAAAGAGCGCCAACATGCAGGGATGAAGACCGCGAGTACAGCACGAGTATCGCGAAATAACTCGGTACCCGCCGAGTAGCCCGAGTACAGTGATACTCGTGCGAGTACCGAGTAGTGACAAGCATACTCGCTCATCACTAATGAATATGTCTCAATTAGCTCACAATAGTATTGATCACGGGCGAATGTATGCCAATCCGAGTTTGCTCCATGCTAGGATGGGGAGAGGTCTGAATCTGGGAGGACTCAGACCTAATCACCGTAGACACTTGACAACCAGCGCTGCCCTTTAAAGTGAACCTGTCAGGTGCAGTATGCACCCTGTACCATGAGCAGTTCTGGGTGCATATTGCTAATCCCTGCCTAACCGTCCCTGTATACACTAGCATAGATAAAGAGATGTATAGAAACAGTATTTCTAAAGATCCTTTATGATATGCTAATGAGGCCAGGGACTAGTCAAAAGGGTGTTAGTTCCTGCGCTCATTCCATCCTCTTAGCTTGTTAGCACGCCAATAGGTGGGTTTTAAAGTGCTATTCAATGCCTATTGCCCAGCGTCATCATCGGCAGTGACCCACGTAGCTGTATCTGTTGCACCGCCTCAGAATGCCGGCCTTAGGGTCAGTGCGCATGGTGTCACGCTCCCCGGGTCCCCTGCCTTGCTTCCCGGCTCCCCTGCCTCGCTCCCCGGCTCACCTGCCACGTTCCCTGGCTATATAGGGGGATCAGGTACTGGGTATATAGGGGGATCCTTTCCAAGTGGGCGGGGCCTGTTCCTTGTGTTTTCTAAGCTAGGAGTCAGGTCTCCTTGTGTCTGTGATATACTCACCTATCTCTCTCGTAGAGCCGCTCCTGCCTCGCCAACCGGTCCTGACGATACCCGAACCCCGAACGGTGACGGCCTGCCATCCCGTCAGTTCCTGCCATCTCCGATCCCTGTGGTGACCCGTCTTCTCGCTCCATTGGTTCCGGACTCTGCCTGACGACATCTCGGCCTCCGAACCTGAGCTCCGTCACCCGGACTACCATCAGAGACCCCGTGGTCCCAGGGACTTCTTTACTCCACTCCTCTAAGCGGACTGTCCTGCTAGTGCTCCGGCTACCGGGCACCTTGCCCTCGGTGAGGTGTTCAGCCCAGTGGATCCACCTCCTGGGTCTGCCCGTCCACCTGGCCCTAACAGTAAGAACAGGCCATGGATCCCGCCGAAGCACTAGCGGCCTTGCAGCAGGAACTCACACGCCAGCGCGAGACCCAGACCCGCATGCTGAACTTTATGTCTTCTGTGGATACCCGCCTGAACACGCTACAAGCGACGGCCACATCCTTGGCATCTCAGGTTTCCACTGTACAATCCACGGCCACAGCTCCCGTGGCAGCCTCCTCGGATGCTTCCAGACTTCGTTTGGCCTCACCACCCCGGTACGCCGGAGATCCCAAGACCTGCAGGGGATTCCTAAACCAGTGCTCCCTTCATTTCAAGCTGCTTCCACACTTGTTTGCCTCCGACCAAGCCAAGGTGGCGTTTGTGATGTCCCATCTAGAGGGTGAGGCACTGGCCTGGATGAACCCCTTGTGGGAAAAGGAGGACCCTGTGACACCCAACATCCAGGACTTCCTGCAGGCATTCAGAAACACCTTTGACGAACCTGGACGTGCCGCTGCATCCGCCTCATCACTCCTCAGGCTACGTCAGGGGACTACGACGGTAGGGCAGTATGCCATCCGCTTCCGCACTTTGGCCTCAGAATTGGGGTGGAACAATGAAGCCCTCACCGCCGCCTTCTGGGAAGGACTCCCCAGCCGTATTAAGGACGAGCTGGCAGGCCGCGATGTTCCTTCCACCCTGGATGCCCTGATCGCACTAGCCACCCGCGTGGACCTCAGATTCCAGGAACGATCCAAAGAGGTGTCCCGTGAGAGACGTCCGATACGGCATTCCTCTCCTCCGCAGAAGCCCGCCGTACTTCAGTCAGCGTCGCCTGGTGTCTCTGTCCACGAGCCCATGCAGATTGACCGTTTGCGGCAGTCCGAACAACGCCGAGCAGAACGGCTCGCCAAGGGCCTCTGCTTCTACTGCGGAGAGGGCACACACCTTCTACGCTCCTGTCCAGAGAGGCCGGGAAACTCCAAAGCCTAGGGTTGGTAGGAGAGGCCACCCTAGGTGCTGGGACTCTCTCAGACCCGGTTACGTGGACTGTTCAAGTGACAACGGGAGAGACGCGGTTCACGGCCGAGGCGTACCTCGATTCCGGGGCAGCAGGCAATTTCATCCAATTTCATCCAGCAGGCCACGGTGGACAAGTACCAGGTGCCTGTTACTCCACTCGACAAACCCCTCGTGATTGCCTCGGTAGATGGGAGACCCCTCTCTGACACCATCTCGTGGATCACCAAGCCGGTGGAACTACGTATCGGTGCCCTGCACACCGAGAACATCGCTCTCTACGTCCTCCCACACATGTCCCATCAAATCCTGCTGGGACTCCCCTGGTTACGGACACACGAACCGTCAGTCAGCTGGGGTACTGGTGAAATCACCCGATGGGGCTCCTCTTGCCACGAGAATTGTCTGAGGACTATACAGCCCATCCGACGACCTCCGGTTCCGGAGTCCCTACCGGGACTGCCCTCGGCCTATTGGTCCTTCGCGGACGTCTTTGATAAAAAGGAATCAGAGGTACTTCCGCCACATCGTCCTTATGAATGTGCCATCGACCTACTCCCGGGAACTACACCACCTCGAGGACGGATATATCCGCTGTCTCCTGCTGAAACAAGGGCCATGTCTGTCTACATCACGGAGAACCTGGCAAGGGGATTCATTCGGAGGTCCTCCTCTCCAGCGGGAGCAGGCTTCTTCTTCGTTAAGAAGAAAGAGGGCGATCTACGCCCATGCATTGACTACCGGGGATTGAACCAAATCACCGTGAAAAATAAATACCCCCTACCGCTGATCCCCGAATTGTTTGATCGGCTTAGAGGAGCTCGTGTGTTTACCAAGTTGGATCTTCGGGGTGCCTACAACCTGGTCCGCATCCGCTCTGGGGACGAATGGAAGACCGCATTCAATACTCGCGATGGGCACTATGAATACTGTGTGATGCCCTTCGGCCTCTGTAATGCACCAGCAGTGTTTCAGGAATTGGTGAACGACGTGTTCCGGGACCTTCTCTACGTCTGTGTGGTGTATCTTGACGATATCCTGGTCTTCTCTCCGGACCTCCAGACCCACAGAGAGAATGTGCAGCTGGTACTACAAAGACTGAGACAGAATCGCCTGTACGCCAAGTACGAGAAGTGTGTATTCGAGCAGTCTTCTCTTCCCTTCTTGGGTTACGTAATCTCCGATACCGGTCTGCAGATGGACCCGGAGAAGGTCTCTTCCATTCTCAACTGGCCCCCTCCTTCCGGACTGAAGGCAATCCAACGCTTTCTGGGATTCACAAACTATTATCGTCAGTTCATCCCTCACTTCTCTGCTCTGACTGCACCTCTCTCCGCCTTGACCAAGAAGGGGGCTAATCCAAAGGACTGGTCACCTGCGGCCGACGCCGCGTTTGGCTCCCTGAAACAGGCATTTGCTTCTTCCCCTGTGCTCCACCGTCCTGAGTTAAACCGACAGTTTACCTTGGAGGTGGATGCCTCCTCCTCGGGAGCCGGAGCAGTGCTCATGCAGAAGTCCTCCTCTGGGAAGATGGTTACTTGCAGTTTCTTCTCCAAGAGCTTCTCAGCGCCTGAACGCAACTACACCATCGGTGACTGAGAGCTGTTGGCAGTCAAACTGGCTCTGGAGGAATGGCGCTACCTTCTGGAGGGAGCAGTGTACCCCGTGATCATTTACACGGACCACAAGAACCTGGAATACCTGCGGTCCGCTCAGCGACTGAACCCACGGCAGGCCAGGTGGTCCTTGCTCTTTGCCAGGTTCGATTTTCAGCTCCATTTTTGACCTGCGGACAAGAATGTACGAGCAGATGCTTTGTCCAGGTCATTCATGCCCATGGAGCAGGAGGAGGAGACATCCTAGCCCATCATCTGCCCTAGTAAAATCATTCCGGTGGCTCCTGTCACCCTGGCCCAGATACCGCCTGGGAAGACCTATTTCTCTGAGACTGACAGGCAAAAAGTGTTGCACTGGGGCCATGCCTCGAAAATAGCCGGCCATGCTGGTCAGAAGAAAACATGGAGTACAATTGTACGTCACTACTGGTGGCCATCCCTTCGCACGGACGTCGCTTCTTTTGTCTCAGCCTGCTCCTCTTGTGCCAGGAACAAGACGCCCAAACACCTGCCATATGGTCGTCTTCTGCCTCTGCCTATACTCTCCATTCCGTGGCAACACATTGCGATGGACTTTATTACAGACTTGCCCCTGTTCTCCGGACACACAGTCATATGGGTCGTGGTGGATCGGTTCTCCAAAATGGCTCATTTCGTCCCTATGGCTGGACTGCCCTCTGCCCAGGAACTCGCTGATGCTTACATACAGGACATCTTCCGGTTGCATGGCTTTCCATCACACATTGTGTCCGACAGAGGAACTCAGTTTACCTCCCGCTTCTGGAGGGCTCTCTGCAAACATCTGGGAGTGACTCTGGACTTTTCTTCAGCCTACCATCCTCAGTCGAACGGCCAAGTGGAACGAGTCAATCAGATCTTGACCTCCTTCTTACGTCACTACATTAACGCCCATCACGACGACTGGTCCACGCTTCTTCCTTGGGCTGAATTCTCCCATAACCACCACGTCAGTGAGTCCTCCTCCAGCTCTCCCTTCCATGTCGTTTACGGTCTTCAGCCTTCCGTCCCATTACCTGTATCCTCTTCCTTGGATGTCCCTGCTGCTGATGCTGTAGTCCGTGACTTTTCTACAATTTGGGACTCTGTCAAGACGTCCCTTGGACGTGCTTCCCTGCGGATGAAGAGACACGCAGACAAGAGGCGTCTGGATTCCCCGTGTTTCTCTCCAGGAGATCTGGTCTGGCTTGCTTCCAAGTACGTCCGATTGAAGCTACCATCATACAAGCTGGGTCCTCGCTACATCGGGCCGTTTAAAGTCCTCAGCAAAATAAATGAGGTCTCCTACAAGCTGCAGCTCCCGGCCACGATGAGGATACCCAACTCCTTCCACGTCTCCCTGCTCAAGCCGGTTGTCCAAGGTCCCTTCTCCGCTGCTGCCAGTTCTGCTCCTCCTCCTATTGCTGATGATGACATCTATGTGGTAAGGGATATCGTGGCCATGAAAACCGTACGAGGCCGACAGTTCTTCCTGGTGGACTGGGCACGGTATGGTCCTGAGGATAGGTCCTGGGAACCCCGGGAGAATGTGGGTACTCCTCTGATACGTGCCTTCCTGTCCCGGTTGCTGGGAGGGGGGCGTGGGGGGGGGGTACTGTCACGCTCCCCGGGTCCCCTGCCTTGCTTCCCGGCTCCCCTGCCTCGCTCCCCGGCTCACCTGCCACGTTCCCTGGCTTCCCTGCCTCGCTCCCCGGCTCCTCTGTCAGGCGTCCCCCGCTCCACAGCCTCCAGCCCCCATCACCTGCGGTCCCCAGGCAGCCCGGTCCCCGCTCCCGGCGCCCGTCGGCAGCTCTGCTTCAGGCCGGCTCCCCTGCCTCCTGTTCACCGCTCCCTGCCCTGGCTTCTGGCACCCGGGCCTCGCGCATGCGCATTAGGGCGCGCGCGCGGTCATTGACCCTTTCTTAAAGGGCCAGTGTCCTCCA
The DNA here is from genome assembly GCF_048569485.1 of Anomaloglossus baeobatrachus. Taxonomy (NCBI): domain Eukaryota; kingdom Metazoa; phylum Chordata; class Amphibia; order Anura; family Aromobatidae; genus Anomaloglossus; species Anomaloglossus baeobatrachus. The sequence goes on along the minus strand of NC_134364.1, from coordinate 86,187,124 downwards.
ACAGGATATTGAAGGATCAGGTACTGGGTATATAGGGGGATCCTTTCCAAGTGGGCGGGGCCTGTTCTTCGTGTTTTCTAAGCTAGGAGTCAGGTCTCCTTGTGTCTGTGATATACTCACCTATCTCTCTCGTAGAGCCGCTCCTGCCTCGCCAACCGGTCCTGACGATACCCGAACCCCGAACGGTGATGGCCTGCCATCCCGTCAGTTCCTGCCATCTCCGATCCCTGTGGTGACCCGTCTTCTTGCTCCATTGGTTCCGGACTCTGCCTGACGACATCTCGGCCTCCGAACCTGAGCTCCGTCACACGGACTACCATCAGAGACCCCGTGGTCCCAGGGACTTCTTTACTCCACTCCTCTAAGCGGACTGTCCTGCTAGTGCTCCGGCTACCGGGCACCTTGCCCTCGGTGAGGTGTTCAGCCCAGTGGATCCACCTCCTGGGTCTGCCCGTCCACCTGGCCCTAACACATGCTCAGAAGTCCCCGGAGTTTTGGTTATGCGCACTACACCAGTTTGAAACCCGGGATGTGTACACCGGCTTCTTAGTGCTCATGACTGAACGTCTGGGGACTTCTTATCATATGCACTGAGACAAAAACCAGTGTCGGCCACAGTGAAAGCAGAGAGGTGAGCGCAATCATGCCTCTAACACTGCACATTCATTAGCATTTTAGCACACCCACAGGTGCGTGCTTACATGCTAAGGGGGCAGACTAGCCAGGGGAACTAACGCCCTTGTGACTAGTCCCTGTTTCATTAGCATGTCATAAAGGATCTTTAGAAATACTTTTTCTAAAGATCCCATTATCTATGCTACTATAGGCTGGGACAGTTAGGTAGAGATTAGCAATATGCACCCAGAATTGCTCCTGGTTCTGGGTGCACACAGGACCTGACAGGTTTCCTTTAAGCACAAAGTCTGTGGTGTCTCTCAAGTAAAGTGACACACCCACTGGGGCTGTGGGGGAACTCGTTAATGGGCCGGTTCGGTTATTAGGGAGGATCACGGCAGCAAGGTCCGGCTCCGTAACCCTGGCGGTGTCGTTTTTAAAGAGCGATAATGGGGGGAAAAAGTTGTGACGCCACCTATGGTGTGCGGTAAGATAGGTGCCGCCGCTGCTATTCAGTTCCCTTGGGGCCGGTGGTGATGCAGCTGAGTTGGTATAGCTCTCCACAGGTAGAGCTGGGCCCCAAGGCTGTCGATGGTGTCGAGATGTAATGGTGGGGTCAGAGCCGGAAGCGCAGGCAATAACTGGGCAACACAGGAATGCAGTCACAAGTTCTTTACTCACTGTTCATAGTTCCAGGTTACCACGATTAGTCAGAGGCTGCCCTCGGAATGCTTGGTCCTGCTGTGATAGGCCCCAGCCGATCCCTGGATAGTTCGGAGGCACAACCCGGTACACCCTTCTGTGTTCCTTTCCTGGTCGTCTTCCTGCACTGACCTCTCCCGCCTGCCCCGCGCCTCACACACAGTGCCCTGAGACGGTGTCCTTTGTATGGGTGGCTTTCCTGTCGTGTCACTTGGTCCTATTTGGTCACCTTTTCAGCGGGTTATGTGCGGTGGTGGCTTCGGTGCTTGAAGTAACCTCAGCCTCCGGTTTACTAACTGAGCCTTGCCGTCCTCCACTAGTCTAGGGACTGGTCCCTATTGCGGCCAAGTACCTCCACACCAGTATGCTGGCTGTGGATGCAAGCCCACGGGTGTATGGTGCACTTCCTGGGTCTCTAGGACTCTTTTTGTCCTGATCCTGGGACGAGCTGCTCCAGCTCCAGACCCCAGGACCTTTCTCCTCTGCATCCACTTCCTGCCTGACTAACGTCCTACAGTCTGCTCCCAATAACTAAACCCCACCTTCAGACTGGCTTCAGAACTGTGCTTTCCTTAAGGTGCAACTTGCCCTAACCACGGCCTAATGGAGTGTTGCCAAATTAAGAGTGTGTGTCTGTGTATGTGTGTAATGACTTGTGGCCTCCTCCTTACTCGGGAATGGAATACCACACCTCTGCCTGAGGTGCAGTACCTCTGTGGCGACTGGACCTGTGGCGCCCCTGACCTGGTCAGGCACCACTGAGTACTGCACCGATGCTGGGACAGTGCTTCCAGGTGATTCCAAAGGCCAGAATGAGGTGTGTATGCACAGACACATAGTAACAAGGTCTCCCACACCATTAGATGGGACCCTTGGGTAGCCTCTGGAAGAGGCTAGCCTTCAATTCTTGTCAAGGGGTGTAGTGGAGGGGCTGGAAGCTAAGCTGCAGAGGCTGTCAGGGAAGGGGTGGAGCGAGCCAGTCTGTTAGTGGAGCACAGCGGTTGCTAGGAGACACAAGCGCGCACACACGCTAGTCAGACCCTGCACGTGCAGTAGCTGTTAGCGGGGGAGAACGGTTACCAGTTAGTCAGTCAGAAAGACACCTGAAGAGAGACAGTAGAGTACGGGGACTGCTGGTGACTAGGCACGCACGGGGAACAGGTCCCTAGAGTAGACATCCATTTATTGATCTGCTAAACCAGCCGGTGAGGGGACTAGAGGTACCTCACCAACCATACAGAGTTTGAGCCTCAGCAGCAACAAGGGGACCCATAAGGAGATAAAACCAGAAACTATCTCACCTGGTCCACGCTGCTGGCAAACGAGCCAAAAGGGGAAAAAAGGCAGTAGCGACTTCCCTGGATAGACCCCACGGTACTTCCAGTCAGGGGTTATCCGAACAAAGAAGTGCTAGGAAGGCGAGTTAATGGTTACCCTCAGAGCGGCCTGAAGGAGTTCCTGGTTCCACCTGGTTTAATTTCAGCATCACCCGGGCACCTCACAAAACATCAAAAAGTGAGTAAAGATCAGTTGCAAGACATTTTGGACTGAGACTGAGTTATTCTGGGACCTGTTATTCTACACACCCGAGCCCCTGGGGCCAGCCTCACTCACGGGAGGCCACACCATCCGACTGCAGACTCTATCAGCCCCAGACACTCGTTAAAACTGCAGTGGCGGTCACCCATACCCCTGACCGCAAACCGTGAGTGGCGTTACGACTCATATTCATACAAAACCGACATACCTGTTTCCAAAAATACCAAAGTGAAGACCTTGTGGTGTCCCTGAGGGTGGGGTGATGTCCCTGGGGCGACTGCTGCAGGTGGGCTTCACAGACCCTCAGGGGCACCACAAAAGCTTTCAATGCAGACATGAGAGGTAATAGTGTCCAAGTACCATCACCAAATACTGGGGCTTAGGGTTCTTTTCCACTTGTGATTTTCTGGTGCGAGTGCAATGCGATAACACATAGGATTGCACTCGCACCAGTGTTAATCAATGAGACAGTATCCTCTGTCCTTTTATTTCTTGACACGAATTGCGCTCTTGGTGCAATCACAGCATGCTGCATTTGACAGCGAGTCTCAGCTCACGCACCCCCATACAAGCCTATGGGAGCCTGTGAAATATCGCACTGCACTCACATGTTATGCGACTGCAGTACTATATACGCAGAGACAGACAATGGAGATGGGGAGAAAGTGCTCCCTGCCTCTTCTCTGCAGCTGTGATACGATCGCAAGATCATAGCACAGTCGCATGACCCTTGGCTAACGCTCGCAGCAGAGGATCATTGGCATATCAATTCCGATGATCTCGCATCGGAAGCTGTACGCAGGTGGAAAAGAGCCCTTATAGAGAACATTGGTGGTTACACTTTGTTTTTCTGTCCTGACCAGGACAAGTAGAAAGGAGGGCAGCAGATAGTAGGTCATTTTCGTACACTTGGATACAGTGGTCCCGAATACAATGGTTCAGTCACTTATATACCCAGTTCAGCACTATACCCTCATATTTACTGTTTCTGGTCTAAGTAACATGAGCAAAATACTTTGTGTACTCTGCTGTATGACACATAGTGGAACTACACAATGATAAGTCCATTTCATATCTTATAATATATTTAGGCAGATATAAGAGATGAGTGAATATCTGAAAATCTGCTTAATCTGTCTTCAAAAAAGATGTAAAAGCCTCATTAGAAAAAAAAAATGCTGGTATTAAGAACCCGAGCAAGTGCGAAGTACTGTGTAAGCATTAAAAAGACGCAAGGGTTTAATTACTTGTCTATATCACACCACCGCTGGCTCAAAGAGGAAACCCTTGAAGGGCTGGTGAGACCCAGCGGACTATAGATCTGAGTACTCTGTCTAATGATGAAAAATGGGCGGATTTTTTGGTATATGCAGCCAAAGCATCAATCAACGACCTAATCAAAGAAAATGCAAAGAAAGTGATCTCAGTAGGCAAGGGTCGTAAAATAACAAGAAAATATTTCCTATTGATGCGCACTGTGTGAGTAAGAATATATTAGATGCTGCGGTGTGTAACATCCGGGCTGTACGGTCACAGCTTCATCTTTATATGCAGGAGATATGCAAAAATAGTAAAGGACAGCTAAGCGGATATCCTGCCTAGTATTTGTCAATATGGGGTAAAATTGTTTGTTCATGAGTTGACAAGAGTCGGTTGGGAGTTTGATATCCTTTTAGTATTTTACAGGAGCGGATACGGACAGTTTTTAATAGTTTAAATGGAGAAAAAACAAACAAGAACAACAATATGAATCCAGTTAATGATCACCATAAATATTCTGTGCACTATATTGTATGGGTTGTAATGATTAGTGGGGTAAAAATATGTCCATGCTAATTGCTGAGGTTTAATATTAAAATTCTAGTTACAAACGAGCACGATCGACTATAGTAAAGTCATTCAGGCTCACAAAGAGCTATGGGGTTAGAATGATCGCTAATAGATCCTTCTGTCCCCATACAGATCATGTTATTGTCTGCGCATCTCCTGTTTACACTGGGAGATGTGCTGCCGAGAACAATGGTCCTGATTCATTAAGACTAGAGTTGTGAATGCCAGTCTTATTAAATGAAGCCACTGGAGTAATATTCACCCAATGACTTAGGAATCTTATCAGTCCCATGCACCTCCAACACAAATGTTCATACACACACATGTACAGTATATACAAAAAGAACATACAAACGCACATCTATACATATACACAGCACATACATAAACAAATATATAAATATCTATACACGGCACATACACACATATACAAGTGCATCTCAATAAATTAGAATATCATCAAAAAGTTAATTTATTTCAGTAATTCAATACAAAAAGGGTAACATCTATTATATAGAGTCATTACACACAGAGGGATCTATTCCTATATATTATATAGAGTCATTACACACAGTGGGATCTATTCCTATATATTATATAGAGTCATTACACACAAAGGGTTCTCTTCCTATATATTATATAGAGTCATTACACACAGTGGGATCTATTCCTATATACTATATAGAGTCATTACACACAGAGGGATCTATTCCTATATATTATATAGAGTCATTACACACAGAGGGATCTATTCCTATATATTATATAGAGTCATTACACACAGTGGGATTTATTCCTATATATTATATAGAGTCATTACACACAAAGGGTTCTCTTCCTATATATTATATAGAGTCATTACACACAGTGGGATCTATTCCTATATACTATATAGAGTCATTACACACAGTGGGATTTATTCCTATATATTATATAGAGTCATTACACACAAAGGGTTCTCTTCCTATATATTATATATAGTCATTATACACAGAGGGATCTATTCCTATATATTATATAGAGTCATTACACACAGAGGGATCTATTCCTATATATTATATAGAGTCATTACACACAGTGGGATTTATTCCTTTATATTATATAGAGTCATTACATTCTAATTTATTGAGAAGCACTTGTATATTATATATATATATATACACACACACACATACATACACACTAAGGGTGGCTTTACATGCTACGATATCAGTACCGATATCGCTAGCATGTGACCCGCCCCCATCTTTTGTGCGAAACGGGCATATCGCTGCCCGTCGCGCACAAAATCGCGCACCCGCGTCACACATACTTACCTGCATAGCGACATCGCTGTGACCGGCGTACCGCCTCCTTTCTAAGGGGGCGGTCCGTTCGGCGTCACAGTGACATCACTAAGCGGCCGCCCAATGAAAGCAGAGGGGCGGAGATGAGCGGGACGCATTGTGACCGGCAGCAGGTAAGGAGATGTTCCTCGTTCCTACGGGGGTCACACACAGCGATGTGCACTGCCGCAGGAACGAGGAACAACAACAGCAAAGCAATAGTATCGATAATTGGGAGCGGACTCCCATGTCAACGATCCAAAATCGCTCCTTGGAGTCACACACTACGAGATCGCTACAGCGGCCGGATGTGCGTCACAAATTCCGTGACCCCAACGAGATCGCTGTAGCAAAATCGTAGCGTGTAAAGCCCGCTATACGCACAGAACAACTTTTAGTACATGAGTCTGGCACCAGAACCAACTTCAGTATAGGAATGCAGTACCAGAACCACCGTCAGTACATGAGTGCAGCGGTAAAATCACCATCATTACATGTATACAGCACCAAGCTTAGTACAACGTATAATGTCACGTAAGCCTCATATATAACTATATTACTTGAACCTACAATTCACAGTATGTCCTTAACAATATTAAGGAACTACTGGGAGTTGTTTCCAGCTATCATCAGACTGTAGACAATACAGGAACCACAGTACTGATAAGACACAGGCAGTATCACAAATAAACATTTACATCCAGGTATTTTATTGGTGTCATTTTATTTGCTTGGAGTTATTCTCATGCCTTTTGCCTCTATGTTAGGCCCCTTTCACACGTCAGTGATTCTGGTACGTTTGTGCTTTTTTTTAAACGTACCAGAATCACTGACATACGCAGACCGATTATAATGAATGGGTCTGCTCACACGTCAGTGATTTTTCACTGCACGTGTCTCCGTGCGGCGTACCTGCGTGTGCGTGATTGCCGCACGGACACATGTCCATTTTTTTCTGGCATCACTGATGTCCCACGGACCACGCAGTGGTGTGGTCCGTGAAACACGTGCCAGAAAAAAACGTGCATTTAAAACAATAAACATTTTTACTCACCCGGCTTCTGCCGCGCTCTCTGCAGCCCGTTCTCCCTGCTGCTTCTAAGCCGGCTGATTACTGTCATATTCATTATGCGTGACACAGCTGACCCGGAAGCAGCTGCTGCGGGGGGCAGCGCTGGCTGGATGCTGCACCGCGGGAGCGATCAGCACCTTGGACAGCGGGAGCGGGCACAGGTGAGTTGATTTCTAAGTGCAATCACGGACCACGGAGAACGGAGCCGGGATTGCACTTAGACAACCCACGTGTGCCGTGATTCACGGCACACGGAGGGACATGTGCGTGTTTTACACGCCAGTGAAAAACGTCTGTGTTTTTCACTGACGTGTGAAACGGGCCTAATACAGACACCATGATGAGATTTCATTCTCATAGCTTTTCCCTCAAGATTTCCTTCTTCTCTGTCTTCAGCAGAAAATACCAACATGAGGCCCTTAAAAATAAAAGCATCATTATTCTGCCTCGGAAATATAAATATCTCCCATGCTGCACCTGTGAATATATAATTGACCATCACAGTGCTTCCTGCAGAAAACACAGCCCCTCTCCATGGTATCCCCACCCTGCCCCTATCCATAATGTCCCCCATACACTGACCCTTACCATAATGTCCACCGACATAATGCTTCTCTCTCTAACGTCTTCCCACACTGCCCTTTTCAATAATATCCCCCACACGCCGCTTTTCTCATAACATCCTCCACACACTGCCCCTTTCAGGAATAGCCCCCCAAACTGTCTCCTTCTATATTATTTCTCCCATACTACCTCTCTGCATAAAGTCTTCCCCCCCGCACCCTTTAAATACTATGCCTTTTTTCACAATTCCTGCCTTAATTGCCCTTAATGTCCCCCATAATGTTTCCAATTACCACATAAAGCCCCCATTGTCCCATAACGTCCCAATTTCCTCCATAATGTCCCACAATGCCCCATAGACTCCCCCATTGCACCATAATGTCCCAAGTTTCTCATAAAGTCCCCCATTGGCCCGTAATATCTATTGGAAAGCAATACCAATCATCCCAACCATGGCCCCCTTATCTAAAATTATACAACATTTCATCTTCAGCTCCTCTATTGAACACTTACTAGTGCCACTGCATCCTCTCCACCTCTGCAGCCCCAGTGACGGTATCCATGTGATGATGCCAGCAGCGTGCTGACCTCATCACTCCACAGCACATCGGTGTGGGGGCTGACGAGCTCTCCTCTGCCCCAATCTCGGCGCCACATTGTCCAAATGTATTTACGCCTAAAAAACAAGGTTCCTGTAGGCTGCATGTTGTGGAACTTTGGTGACATCATGGTCACATGCTCGTGATGTCATCAAAAGTCTTTTTGCAGTCTTAACCTTGAAAAAGTAAGAAAAAGGAAGTAATCAGCTTACCACATGAAGGAATTTGACCACAGTTGTGGGGCGGTCCAAGGAATTCCAGATTGGCTTCTGTGTAGAAACACCACAATAGGGTAGGCAGAAACAACTCTAGCTGGAGGTTTTTTGCCTGCCCTATTGCGTAACCTCGAAAACTGCAGTAATAATACAGAACTGGTATTATCACTTCAGTTTGTGCTTGAAAATCTTGGGGTCCTAAAAGGGTAAGACCCCGGCCAATTGCCCATTGTCCCTCTAATGCCGTCCCTTCACTGATTATCTTATGCTATTAATTCAATCACTCCGGCTTGTAAGGGTACATTCACACATGGTGAAAATCACTGCTGACGTGGCCGTAAAAACAGTGCAAGTAAGCTGCATATTTCATCCTTAGTTTTGCAAACCTGTCATATTGCAGATCTCAATCAGATGGGTTATTTTTGTTTTTCCATCATCTGCATTCCAGGAGCCATCATTTTTTTTTTATTGTTGACTGGCCTGTTTTTTTGCAGGATAAGTTGCATTCGTCAGGGGCATCATTTTGGGGTGGATATATGTTATTATTAACCCTTTCATGACTTGGAGCACTATCAATTTTTACATTTTTGTTTTTTCTTCCCCTGCTTCCCAGTGAAATATCTTTTTTTGTGTTACTTTCAGCATAATGGTAGGCATGCTTATTGTTCTGTGTTGGACGAGTTGTAGTTTTGAATAATACCATTCAATTTAACAAATGTAAAGGTAAAAATATTCCAACTGAGCTTAAAAGATCACTTTGCCATTTGTATCTCACCAATGGAGTGGTGCTTTTAATCTAAGTTCACTGCTCATGGTCTTATACTCATCCTTTGACACTTTCAACCTATATCGTTGGTCTCTGGCAGTTTGTGACCTGCTCGATCAGTCCACGGAGTGCACCGGAGGTCACGCTTCTATACAAGTCTACGAGAGTCCCAGTCTGGCCTTGTTCTGGCTCTCACAGATTTGAATTGAGAGCTTGTGATTTAACTTTTAAAGCCGGTTTCACACATCCGGCTTTTCGCCGGTTTGCTGGATTCGGCGCACTCCAGTCCAGTGTGATACAGAACAATGGCAGTGCCGCAACTTCCGGGTCACATGCTCCAGTCACATGACAACATGCGATTGTCGCCCTGCCATTCTACTGTATACACTGTACAGGAGTGCGCCAAATCCGACTAACCGGCGAAAAGCCGGATGTGTGAAACTAGCCTAACTTAAGGACAGTCAGAACTCGTGGTCACAAGTTGGTGTCGGAGTGGCGTCAATGAATAGCGAAGATGGCAGCGGGTGAGTACATACCTCCCAACCATCCCGGATTCAGCGGGACTGTCCCGATTTGAGGGCTCTCTCTCGCAGTCCCACTGATCACAGTACTTGTCCTGGCTCCTCTCCTCAGTGCAGTGAATAAATTAACTCAATACAAGCAGCGCATAAAACTCTCACCGGCCCTGATATCCCAGGACAAGGCTAGAACTCATGAAGTTGTGAGCTCTGTGTATAGAGGCAGCAGCTCTACCATTAAGCCACTGACTGTATTGAAAGGCATACTAATTCAGTAATCTTGATCTGTATTGCAGGCAGAGAAAACAGAAGTAAATTATTCAACTACATAGAGATGTTGGTATGTATATACTGTACCTTTATGAAAAGGTCAGATTTGTTTGTTCCTATAAAACTACTATAAAGAAATGAGAGAAAAAGTTACAAAAATATAAAAAAGTGATTTTACTTTCACACCGCTCTTGGAATCAAACCAGCAACTTTAATACATGCATTAATAGCAGCCATAGCTGATGAGTCACAAGCTCTGATGACTTCAGATGAAGAATTTTATGTAGATGAACCTGCATTACAGCCTCTTACACAGCAGGTTACATAGGACATAGAGATCCATTGTACAGAGCAGTATCTGTATGTACTGTCCTTTATAGGGAGAGGAAAAGAGATAATATAAAATAATAAAAATTAAATTAGAATAATGTAATTTTAATTGCGGTTTTTTTTTTAATAAAATATTACAAATCAGTGCATAACATGGACATATTTGGTGTCCCTGTAGTAAAAAAAACCGGCACAACACAGCAATCAGATTATTTATGGGGATCAGCAAATGGCGTAAAACATGGCGCAGTTGATTATTTTTCTCTATTAAACCCATGATGATTCTAGTAACACTTCAATTGTAGAGTTTATTTTAGTTTATTTTAGTGGTTAAAAATATTCTAAACTTTGTAAAAAAATAAATAAATAAATAAATGCGTCTGCTGGTTATAGGTGACTGTTCAGAGAGCAACATTTAGATGGTAAAACTAACATTTATCTTTCCTGTCATGCCAATTTGCCCTAATTACTGAAAGGCAGCAGAAGTGTTAATAAATTACCTGACAGCAGTTCTGAATGTGGCACCCCTGAGGCTTCAGGCGCCAAAGGGTAATGCACCTCCATTAGGGTGTAGTACTTATCCCAGGTCCAAAGAAGGTCGGCACCAGTTCCACCAACATACACTTCATAAACAGTGGGTTGCCTTCCCCAATAGGGATTGGGCCAGGGTCGGGTCACAGAAGGGGTGTCACCACAGCGGTTGGGTTTACGGGACACCACCTCACTAGGGGCTCCCGATCCATTGGAACCAGGACTCAGGGTCAGGGAGAAGCAACCACCAGGGGCAGTTAGGAGCACACAGTGGGGAAAAGCAGGTTGACCTAGTGAGAGTAGGAACCAGCCAGTGGCAGCGGTTGGGGCAACAGCTTGGAACACACACCACAACTACAAAAGAAGAACAGCTACAGACGCTGAGCAGAGCGGACGTGCCGCAAGCAGCTCTGTGGGCCAAGGCGTTTCAACACGGTCGCTGGGGAGAAGCAGGCCACTGCTTACACAGAACCGGCACTGTCGGGGTACAAAACCCTAGTGCAGGCATACTTCACGTTGTCTACCAACTCTGCAAGGGTCACGGGAACAGGCTAGAAAAGTAACCGGACCTGTCCCACTGTTACTGGAGCCAAACAGCATATAGGATCCGGGGCTGAGCTCTTCGGCCAGCCCCATAACGGAACCGCACTATCAGCATCCAGGACGGGACACTTTACTGACACCTGGGTAGTTGATATCTGCTTTGAAAGGATGGAATATATCTGAATATGTATTGAGTGTCCTGATTTAAGATTCTATAATTCCTGCATTTATTTATAATACTTTAAAGGGTTTTCCCAGAATGAAAGTTAATTTCAGTGTTGATTTTAATGAATATATTTTGGAATACAGAAATAATAAATTTCCACAATTGGATGTGGTTAAAAAAATGTTCCTGTGCTGAGATAATCTTATATATGTGTCCCTGCTATGTACTGTGTAATGGCCGTGTCTGACTGTACAGGGACATTGTCTGATCACACCACATCTCTTGTGCTGAGATAATCTTATATATGTAAAACAAGAATGCCGCAGAGACACCATCACATGTTTCTCAACGCTGGCTTGTTTTGCATATTTTCCCAGGGAGCCTTGTTCTAGTGTCACTGCGTTGAGAAACACGTGATGTTGTCTTCGTGGTGTTGGATGTTGATCTCCCCTAGGTCAACCATCCATACCTATGTAGTCTTCTACTAGGCACTGCTCCCACTAGCCAGTTTCCTACTCCACACTGATGAGGGGCAAATACCCCGAAACAGCTGTCTGTGGATGGATACCATGTTTTGGTATAGGCAGTTTCCTTGACTGGAGACTGCCCTTTCCGTGGTTATTCCTTCCCGGTGAAAGACCTGGCTAGCTTCCTGACAGCATTGAGAAACATGTGATGGTGTCTCCGCGGCATTCTTCTTTTGCATATTTTCCCAGGGGGCCTTGTTCTAGTGTCACTGCGTTGAGAAACACGTGATTGTGTCTCCGCGGTGTTGGATGTTGATCTCCCTGAGGTCAACCATCCTTACCTATGTAATCTTATATAGGTGTCACACCACATCTCCTGTGCTGAGATCTTATACATGTATCCCTGCTGTGTACTGTGTAATGGGCGTGTCTGACCGTACAGGGACATGGTCTGATCACACCACATCTCCTGTGCTGAGGTAATCTTATATAATTTTCCCTGCTGTGTTCTGTGTAATGGCCGTGTCTGACCATACAGGGACATGGTCTGATCACACCACAGCTCCTGTGCTGGTGCTCATTTCCGAAGCTGCTCCATCTTTTCACAGTGGTTGCATCGAGGTACTGCACATTCAACTCCATAGGAGGTGGATGTGCAGTACCTGGCAACGGCCGCTATCAGAAGACGGAGCAGCTTGCGAATTGAGCATTTCCTGCTGGCACCGAGAGCAGCTGACGGAGGTGCGGGGTGTTGGACTTTCGCAGATTAGATATTGATGTCTTATCGCAAGGATCGGCCATCAGTAGTGGACAACCTCTTTTAAGGGTTTGCCCACACTAGCGTATAACTTAGATGACCGCAATGCGAGAAAAAAAAGAATTGCAATTGGACCCATGTTATTCAATGAGGCAGTTGAGATCTGCAATTTTTTTTCTCAGCTGTATTCGGCCTAAGGAAAAAAAATCACAGCATGCTGATAGTAGGTGCATTTATTGGACAAGGATCACCTCTTCAAGTCTATGGGTACGAGAAAAAAATGGGATGCCACAAGGACCATCCGAATGGCATCTTGTTGTTCACAGATACCTTACCGTTCTGTAGCACGGGATACTGTAAATGGTCCTGTAAGTGATTGTAAATTACTAAAAATGGATTGCATACGGACACACAGCTGAGAAGTGAGAAAAAAAAGGTGCTACTTTTCTGGATGAAAATCGGACTAATTTTTCATACGTTAGTGTGAGCGTACTGGAACTGTAAACTGTAACTTGACTTTTAACCACAAGATGGCAGTGCAAGCTACAAAATGAAAAGGTTCAACAGTCTAAAAACACATTGTACTGCAGTATTATTATATGGCGCATGTTTAACACTAGAACTACTGGACTTGTGACACCTATATAGAAATACATGGTGTAAAGTAGTCAAAATGACTACCTCAGTAGTTCTAGTGTTAAAGGGAACCTGACAGCTGATACGTGCTGGACAAAAAGTGTGCAATATGTATCAGCCATTGGCGGTATTATCCCAGCCAGCAGCATTTTAGAGGCAACCATAATGTTAATAGCTGCCGGGGAATGAGCCGCTGGGCAGTTCCTCGGACAGGTGGGTCCCCAGGGACTTTTCTCCGCCTGCTGACAGTGACTGCCATGTATCTGCCTACGTACGTGTATAAGGAGAGACCTGTCAGACCAGCGCAGTGGGCAGGGAGAAGCTGTAGGGAACTTGCTTGTTCGACTAGTATCCCACAGCATTTCAGAGTCAGACATACTGTACGTGGCTAGGATCATACAGCTGGTGGCTGATACTCGCTGTCGACAGTTTGGACAGCTTTTATCAGCTGTTAGGCCCTGTGCGCACGCTGCGAATTTTGCCGCGGATTTGCTGCAGAAAATGTGTCTAGCATTGCTGCAGCCATTCCCCAGCAAATCCTGTGGGTTTAAAAAAAAAAAGAAGCTGAGCACACTGTTTTTTATTTTATACCCGCGGATTTACTCGCGGATTTTCCGCTGCAGAATTAATGAGCATGTCACTTCTTTTCTGCAGGTACTTGTGGTTTTTGACATAGATAGTGGTAAAAATCCGCAGGGACCAACCTGCGGAAAATCCGTGGCAAAACGCAACAAACCGCTACAAAACTGCATGTGTCGCAGGCGGCGGGGCACTGCGCTCACCACGCTCAGGTCCGGCGCTGCTGCTACTGCTGCTCGGTGGCTCGAGCGGTGGGCCGGATCCGGGGACTCGAGCGGCGCTCTTCGCCCGTGAGTGAAAGGGGTGGTTTGTTGGTGTTTGGGATGTCGGTTTGTGACGCCACCCACGGTGTGTGGTGAGGTTGGGGCACCACCGCTGCTCTGTACGGGGATCCCGGGAGCAATGACAGGGAGCAGCTGGGATGTTTCTCTCCCCTCCGTGGGTAGGGGGATTTTGGTAGTCCCGGGGCCCGGAGTTGTTGTCTGTAAGGTGGATTGCGGGGCTTGGCCAGGTGCAGGGTCGCGGGGCAGTGCAGTGCCAGACAGCACGGTGGTACTTACTCAGCCAGTAACGTACATGGAGTCTCTGGTAAAACAAACGGCTGGATGAACGAGTCCCACAGACGGCTGCGACGGTCACTCCCGGTAGGTTGGCGGTAACTGTCTCTCCCTGCACCGGTGTTATGTTCTCGGCCCCGATGGCTTCCCACCGGTAACCCGCTCCCCAGCGGTATATTTGCCGGAGGAGCCCCTTTTGCCCGCAGGCGCTGGCCCTGGGAACCCTAGCTGTGGCGGTAGCTGTATTTCCCTTCACGGTTGAGCGGTTGCCTTCAGTCGGGTCTTTACTGCTGGGAAACCCTGGAGGTTCCTGTCGCTGACGGATTTGACCGGTTTAACTGCGACTCCAAGCCTGGTCGGGGTTCGTAAGCCCTGCCGGATGGTACTGGCTTCTCTTCGCTCCCCGAGCCGGTACCGGCGGGCCACCGCCCGTCCCCGGTCCTTACGGTTGTGCGTCAATCGGCCTCTCCTGCAGACGGTCACCACCGTCTGCCAACCTTGCTCTCAGGTGCCCGGGCCATGTACCCGGACACGGTCAGTCTGCTCCTCTCCTACCACTTACTCCTTCCACTTTTCCTCACTCCACTTCACTCTCCTCCCTTTTCCCGCCTCCAGGACTGTGAACTCCTCGGTGGGTGGAGTCAACCACCTGGCTCAGCCCCACCTGGTGTGGACATCAGCCCCTGGAGGGAGGCAACAAGGATTTGTGTCTGACTTCGATGTTCCTAACCGGGGTGTGGGGTGTGTTGTTGCAGTACCTGTGACGTCCTGGCTTGTCCAGGGCGCCACACATGCGGATTTCGTTGTGGTTTTGGTGCATTTTTTTACCGTGGGTACAGGATTCTTTAAGAGGGTCCGTATGTTTCTTAAGAAAAAGGCACTTTCTAGTGCGCACATAGCCTTAGGTTCCATTACAACGGAACCTGTCAGCATGGTTTTATATATGGAAGCGTAGTAAGGATATGTAGGTGCTTTCCCCCAATTTAAATGATACCATGCATTGTAGAGATTCCATGTGCTAGTCATGAGAAATGTAGAATAGAGGGCATATGCAAATCAGGCTAAAGGGCACTAGGGGCCTCAATGCACTGGGAAGATGCATCCTCCCAGTGCACCTCCAGCATATTGGATGATTTGCATATGACTTTTAATCTATATTTCTCTTGGATTTTGGCAAACAGGATCTCTTTAAAAAAAAAATATGAAAAGAAACCTTTTATAGGGTGATTACCATCTCTTGTCATAACGACTCAAGACTCTGTTCACATTGCAGAGTCTGAAAGCAACCTGGTACTTCTTAGTTGCTCAGCCAGAGTCGGGTGTGTTTATTGCTCTCTGGTCATCGGTTTAGCAGGAGGTAATTCCTGCTGGCTGATGAAGTGCTGCTGGGGTCATAGGTTGCTGACGTCCTATCACAGCTGCCTCTCGGCGATTTAAAAGTTGGTGAACCTCATCCTCACATGCCGAAGATAGCTCTAGCTCTGCTCCAGCGATATCGGTCTTTGTACATGGTGACCTAGTTGTTAGTGAGCGGTTGTATGCTTTTTGGCGTGCTGTGGAAATATCCTTGATGTTTGCATATTTCCTCCCTGTACTGTATCTCTCCATGAGCATGTGTTGTCTCTTCCCCTGTATGTGCTTGAAGTGAGTTTTAGCTTTGTTTTTTCCCTGTCTGTCAATATTTGTGGGATTCTTTACTGATGTTCCAGCTCTACCTGGGGGGTGCAAGAGAGAGCGTTAGACAAGGGCTGCTCAGGAGTTAGGGCCACGCTGGCGATCCAGACCTTGCTACCATTGAGCCTACCTCTGGAATAAGGGACAGTTTAGGGCCCCTAGCCTGAGGGTCAGTCTAGATGCCCTTACTCCTGTTTACCGTGTCATACCTGTGACATCTATGTAGCCATGCCACTACTACAACTTTCCCTTTAAAACTAAAGACAAGTGCACAAGCCTATAGTGCAGATCAATAACAGCATACAGTTGAGGTGTATGGGCTCGTTCCAGGTATGAGTCATTTCTGAAACATGATAGGGTTTTTTTCAAAATGCAGCCCATACAGTCTAACATCAATTAAGGCCAGGCAGCAGACAGGTGCGGGAATAGATAGCAAAACCCGACTCACCTATTAGCTATTCTGTAGCTGCTGCCAATCAAAAAGCTGTACATTTCTGTAACTTTACTTGCACATATTTCTGAAATAAAACCTCCAATCTCAAACCAAATGGTATGTATAGAATCAGGATGATAGCCCCAGTATAGCACTGGCTTTACTTTATATATGAAAAACCTGGTGGTTGGTTCGCTTTAATCATTTAATAGCCTTTGTCAATCATTGACAAGGGCATCTAAATTTGTCGGAGCATGTGTGCACTGACTCTCATAGGCTCCTTCCCACATAACTATAGTGAAACAATCGTTTTGCACGGCCCCTGCACTTGGGACAAGAATTCAGTTTGGCGCCCCTCCCTCCTTAAGCATTTTGAGTAGTGGTCATATCACAGCTCATTCATATGTGATTTGAGAACTTACAGTCACATACCAATTAGATGCTCTTCTAACTATCTCAATGTTCAGTGAAAAACTGAGAAAAGCAAGAGAAAAGCCAGTTGTCAAGTGACCATAAGTATGAAAATCATATATGAGTGAAGTAACGATGTGTGAATCAGAACTAAATCCTGACAGTGAGTATATTACACACTGTTAGAAGTGGGCATGCTACAGTGCTTCATTTTATAATTAAAGAGCTTATGCAAGTTTGTAATGAAAGTGTCACAATGTGACTTGTTGGATAACAAGGGATAGGGCCCCCTATGTTGTCCCTCATGCTAAAAGGCCCTATACTATCCCTAATCTCAAGAATACCCCTAATGGTGGAGACACCTGAGTCCCGTTCCTGGCCCTGCTACTGAGTAGACCTAGTCTGCATTCCCCACTCCCCCTCCCACCAAAGAAGGACAGGGCAGGAGTGTGATGTTAAACACAGATGAAGACAGCAGAGGGAAAACCAAAACTATGACACACAAACACACACATGCAGGATACGACAATAAGAGCTTCAGAAGGAAAACAAGAGCAGCAAGGAAACTACAAAAGACACCTGGGCTAAACTCCACAACCACACAAAGCAACAAGAACTACAAATACCAGTACGTCTGGGACACCACACAAGATCAATTAAGACTAGCTATAGCTGACATACATAAAAGGACCCAGCCAGTATAAATAGGAGGGGAACAGATGTGATAGGCTCCCTCACATCAGGTGACCAAAGAGTGCAAACAAGCAGACTAGCAGAGATTAACTCTTGCTAGCCTGCCTATGAATACAGTACACAGCAGGTCGACACATGAGTCTGCCTGCAATGCTCCCAGACACCAGATAATCTCTCAAGCAGAGTGTGAGAATCTGCAATCTGAACAGGACCTAACACCACCATGATAGTTGGTGACAAAGTCTGCAGTCACTCGAGATGACTGCAGGCTTCTGAATTACTACAGAACGCACACTGCAAACCTTTTGATTTCTCTCATGCAGACATCAAGAGTGGATGGTCATGTGAGAACTAATTTGCGATTTTCATACGTCTGGCCTCATACCGACTAAACGTGTTTGAACCCTGGCTCATTTCACGCATGTCTAGTTGGCATGTGCTAGAGGTGGGGAGACAGAAGGCGCAAATAGGGTCTTACCCGGTATAACCAGAAATGACGAAAAGTTATGATTACACTCACCTGATCTGGTTGTGCCAGTCACAACTCCTAAAATCGCATGTGAGTGTCAGCTTGGTTTGAAAGCAGCGGCCCCGTGAATAGTGAAAGTCATATATATAGAAATAGGAAAACGGGTTTTAGCCGCGCTGAAAAACCACTGGTGCAGGATTAATGAAGAAGTTTCTTTTTTATTACAGCATTCCAACGCGTTTCAGAGACTGGAACCGTCTCCTTCCTCAGGGAAAAAAGAAACCCGTTTTCCTATTTCTATATATATGACTTTCACTAGTTGGCATGTGAACACATACATGCAAATTACATATTTGCGGTTTCGTGACTTGTCACTCTCACTACCAGCACCAGAGAATACGTACAGCATGTAGTGTGCGCTTCTTGAGCATTCAGAAATCTACAGTCACATAGAGTGAGTGAAGATTTTCATCACAAACTTGGACAGCCCCTTTAATGCTCGTAACATAAATAAAAAATAGTAATCCTTAACTTGTCAGATGACACAACACTTTATTAACTTAGCTGTGTATCACGTAATCTTACAAGTTATGAATTGTTACACTTATATAAGATCAGAACCAATAACAGCAACAGTACATAAAAACAGCATCACATCCTCCATCAGAACAGAAATACACCATCAGAACCACCAGCAGTACAGAAGCACATCATTCCAACTTTCATCACTACAGAAATACAGTTAGGTCCAGAAATATTTGGACAGTGACACAAGTTTTGTTATTTTAGCTGTTTACAAAAACATGTTCAGAAATACAATTATATATATTATATGGGCTGAAAGTGCACACTCCCAGCTGCAATATGAGAGTTTCACATCCAAATCGGAGAAAGGGTTTAGGAATCATAGCTCTGTAATGCATAGCCTCCTCTTTTTCAAGGGACCAAAAGTAATTGGACAAGGGACTCTAAGGGCTGCAATTAACTCTGAAGGCGTCTCCCTCGTTAACCTGTAATCAATGAAGTAGTTAAAAGGTCTGGGGTTGGTTACAGGTGTGTGGTTTTGCATTTGGAAGCTGTTGCTGTGACCAGACAACATGCGGTCTAAGGAACTCTCAATTGAGGTGAAGCAGAACATCATGAGGCTGAAAAAAAAGAAAAAATCCATCAGAGAGATAGCAGACATGCTTGGAGTAGCAAAATCAACAGTCGGGTACATTCTGAGAAAAAAGGAATTGACTGGTGAGCTTGGGAACTCAAAAAGGCCTGGGCGTCCACGGATGACAACAGTGGTGGATGATCGCCGCATACTTTCTTTGGTGAAGAAGAACCCATTCACAACATCAACTGAAGTCCAGAACACTCTCAGTGAAGTAGGTGTATCTGTCTCTAAGTCAACAGTAAAGAGAAGACTCCATGAAAGTAAATACAAAGGGTTCACATCTAGATGCAAACCATTCATCAATTCCAAAAATAGACAGGCCAGAGTTAAATTTGCTGAAAAACACCTCATGAAGCCAGCTCAGTTCTGGAAAAGTATTCTATGGACAGATGAGACAAAGATCAACCTGTACCAGAATGATGGGAAGAAAAAAGTTTGGAGAAGAAAGGGAACAGCACATGATCCAAGGCACACCATATCCTCTGTAAAACATGGTGGAGGCAACGTGATGGCATGGGCATGCATGGCTTTCAAAGGCACTGGGTCACTTGTGTTTATTGATGACATAACAGCAGACAAGAGTAGCCGGATGAATTCTGAAGTGTACCGGGATATACTTTCAGCCCAGATTCAGCCAAATGCCACAAAGTTGATCGGACGGCGCTTCATAGTACAGATGGACAATGACCCCAAGCATACAGCCAAAGTTACCCAGGAGTTCATGAGTGCAAAAAAGTGGAACATTCTGCAATGGCCAAGTCAATCACCAGATCTTAACCCAATCGAGCATACATTTCACTTGCTCAAATCCAGACTTAAGACGGAAAGACCCACAATCAAGCAAGACCTGAAGGCTGCGGCTGTAAAGGCCTGGCAAAGCATTAAGAAGGAGGAAGCCCAGCGTTTGGTGATGTCCATGGGTTCCAGACTTAAGGCAGTGATTGCCTCCAAAGGATTTGCAACAAAATATTGAAAATAAAAATATTTTGTTTGAGTTTGGTTTATTTGTCCAATTACTTTTGACCTCCTAAAATGTGGAGTGTTTGTAAAGAAATGTGTACAATTCCTACAATTTCTATCAGATATTTTTGTTCAAACCTTCAAATTAAACGTTACAATCTGCACTTGAATTCTGTTGTAGAGATTTCATTTCAAATCCAATGTGGTGGCATGCAGAGCCCAACTCGCGAAAATTGTGTCACTGTCCAAATATTTCTGGACCTAACTGTACATTACCAAAACCACCAGCAGTACAAAAATACATAATTAGAACCCTCATCGGTACAAAAACACAGCATCGCAATCCTCATCAGTGCAGAAATACATCCCAAGAACCAACATCAGTATAGGAATACATCACCAGTAACACCATTAGTACACTAACGAGCAAGAGGGTAACAATGAACTTTTGACTTTCAGGCTCTATATATCACTTATTCACTACGGCTTTGAAATGAAGATTACAATAATTTTATTAACAATCATCTTGGCTGTTTCATATATAAATTTAACTTGCGACTATTAAGCATATGATTAGTTGTGCAGATTCTTGTCATGTATCTGCATTGTTACTGTTTTACTCCTGGTGGTGAAAAATCTTTTTCTTCCTGTATACTACAAATTACAACCTGTTCTCACATTCCCTAATAGTGCAGTGTGTTATTAGGTTGATTCCCAAGGGAAAGGTCACTGGTTTGAATTTAAGAGCAGCCGTGAACAAGATTTCTCAAGAAAATAGAAACAGCATCATCCAGGTCATCAATAGTGGTCTCTCAGACAAGAAAATTGTCAAACTGCGCCAGCACTAGAGAATACGTACAGCATGCAATGCATGCTTTGTGAGAATTGAGAAGTCTACAGTCACATAGAGTGAATGAAGACTTTCATCACAAACTTGGACAGCCCCTTTAATGCTCCTAACATACAACAATTTGCTGTGCAATTTCACCTGAATATGTCGATACCCCATATGTAGTAGAAATCTACTGTTTGGGAGCATGGCAGGGCTTGGAAAGGAAGGAGCACTATTTGAATTTGAGAATGCAAAATTATATGAAATAGATAGCGGACATCATGTCATGTTTGGAGAGCACCAGGTATACCTAAACAGTGGAGCTCCTCCACAAATGATCCCATTATGGAAAATAGACCCCTCAAGGAATTTATCTAGATGTTTGGTGAGCAACTTGAACCCCCAAGTCCTTCACAGAATTGTATAACATTGAGCTGTGAAAATAACAAAATACATTTTTACCACAAAATTGTTGCTTCACATAATTCCCTCCTATGCCCCCGCGATCGCTAGGATGTAGCTATATATCCTTGGTTGGGGACTACTTTCTTTCTAGGACACATAGGTATGTCTATGGTTGTGAAGGGGTTAAAGCAGCTGGTATTACAGTTGTTTGCAAGAGGCATTATAAGAGCAGTAGTGCTCCAGGCCATATTAGATTAGTTTTGCAGCAGGCAGTTTTAGAGCAGTAGTGCAGTAGGCTATACTACAGCTGTTTGCACCATGCGATATTAGAGCAGTAGTGCACCAGGCTATATTCAAGCTGTTTGCACTAGGCGGTTTTAGAGCAGTATTACACCAGGTGGCATTAGAGCAGTAATGCACCAGGTTACATTTGAGCTGTTTTCACTAAGCGGTATTAGAGCAGTAGTGCACCAGGTGACATTAGAATAGTAGAGAACCAGGCTATACTCGAGCTATTTGCACCAGGCAGTATTAGGGTATATAATAATTAATAATAATAATTGTATTCATTTATATAGCGCTATTAATTCCACAGTGCTTTACATACATTGGCAACGCTGTCCCCATTGGGGCTCACAATCTAGAGTCCCTATCTGTATGTCTTTGGAGTGTGGGAGGAAACCGGAGAACCTGGAGGAAACCCATGCAAACACGGGGAGAACATACAAACCCCTTGCAGATAGTGTCCTTAGTGAGATTTGAACCCAGGACCCCAGTGCTGCAAGTCTGCAGTGCTAACCACTGAGCCACCATGGCCACAATCAGGACTCACTGTGTCCTGGACGCAGCGGGTCCTGACCTGTGGGGCCGTGAGTCTCCTCCTCCGCAGAACGCTGGAGACCGCAGCTGCTCGTGCCCACGATCAGGGTTCAGTGCGCTGCAGTCTCTCGCTTGTGTTCTTGGGCATGCAGTTTTAGAGCTGATTAAAGCAACCGGTATTATAGCTTTTTGCACCAGGCAGTATTAGAGCTGATTAAAGCTTCCGGTATTACGGAACTCTTCACTGCACCAGGATAAGAATGCAAAATGGTGGTCACGTTGTGCACCAGCCAATCATAGCCATGCCAATACTTAGAATGGCTGTGATGGCTCTGGAAGTGCCCACAGCCTAAAAGCTTGTTTTTTGGCTGTGCTTCAGGCTTTCAATAAGCTTTATTCGGCAGGTGAACCCTAACAGTAACACGGACATCCGGTTGGACCCAGATACTGTCACGCTCCCCGGGTCCTCTGCTCCGCTCCCCGGGTCCCCTGCTCCGTTCCCCGGGTCCTCTGCTCCGCTCCCCGGCTCACCTGCCACGCTCCCCGCTCTACAGCCTCCGGTGCCCGTACTTCCCAGGCCCCCTGGTCTCCGCTCCCGGCGCCCGACGGCTTCCCAGTCCCTGGCCGGCTCCCCTGCGTCCTCCTCTCAGCTTCCTGCCCTGGCTTCTGGCACCCGGGCCGCGCGCATGCGCATTAGGGCGCGCGGTCACTGACCCTTTCTTAAAGGGCCAGTGTCAATTAACAGGAAATGATGCACACAGGTACAGGGTATATAGGGGGTTAATGTCCAAGGGAGCGGGGCCTGTTCTTCGTGTTTTCCCAAGCTAGGAGTCAGGTCTCCTTGTGTTTTGTGAGATACTTACCTCTCTGTCTTCTAGAGCCGATCCTGCATCGCCATCCGGTCCTGCTGTACCTCGAACCCCGAACGCTGCCCATCTGCCATCCTGACAGTCCGTACCATCTCGGATCCCTGCGGTGACCCGTCATCTCGCTCCAATGGTTCCGGACCCCGCCTGACACCATCACGGCTTCCGAACCTGAGCTCCGTCACCCGGACCACCATCAGTGACCTCGTGGTCCCAGGGACTTCTCCATTTTCTCCCAGTGCACGGACTGTCCTGCTACCTAAAGTGCTCCGGCCACCGGACTCCTTTCCCTCATCCGGGAGTTCGGCCCAGTGGATCCACCTCCAGGGTCTACCCGTCCATCTGGCCCTAACAGTAAGAACAGGCCATGGATCCCGCCGAAGCACTAGCGGCCTTGCATGAGGAACTCCAACGCCAGCGTGAAGTCCAGACCCGCATGCTGAATTTTATGACCTCCGTGGACGCCCGCTTGAACACGCTACAAGCCTTGGTCACATCTGCAGCGCCCCGGGCCTCCACTAGTCAAGCCACGACCCCCGCTCCCGTGGCTGCCTCTTCGGATGCTTCCAGACTGCGTTTGGCCTCACCACCCCGGTACGCCGGAGATCCCAAGACCTGCAGGGGGTTTATAAACCAATGCTCCCTCCATTTCACGCAGCTGCCACATCTGTTTGCCTCCGACCAAGCCAAGGTCGCCTTCATCATGTCTCACCTAGAGGGCGAGGCACTGGCGTGGATGAACCCCTTGTGGGAGAAGGAGGAACCTATGACCAAGAACCTCCAGGAGTTCCTGCAGGCCTTTCGCAGCACCTTTGACGAACCCGGACGCGCCTCCGCGTCTGCGTCATCACTTCTCCGGTTACGTCAGGGAACACTGACGGTGGGTCAATACGCCATCCGTTTCCGCACCTTGGCTTCAGAACTCGGGTGGAATAACGAGGCCCTAACCGCCGCCTTCTGGGAAGGACTATCGGGTCGAATCAAAGATGAGCTGGCTGGACGTGACGTACCGTCCACCCTGGACGCCCTGATTACCCTAGCGACTCGAGTGGACATACGCTTTCAGGAGCGGTCCAAAGAGGTGTCCCGTGAGAGACGTCCGGTACGGCATTCCTCTCCTCCACAGAAGCCCAACGGCCTCTGGTGTCTCCGTCCATGAGCCCATGCAGATCGACCGTGTGCGACAGTCTGAACAACGTCGAGCAGAGCGGCTCGCCAAGGGTCTCAGCTTTTACTGCGGAGAGGGCACACACCTGCTACGCGCCTGTCCAGAGAGGCCGGGAAACTCCAAAGCCTAGGGTTGGTAGGAGAGGCCACCCTAGGTGCTGGGACTCTCTCAGACCCAGTTACATGGACTGTGCAAGTGACAACGGGAGAGACGCGGTTTACGGCTGAGGCGTACCTCGATTCTGGGGCAGCAGGCAATTTCATCCAGCAGGCCACGGTGGACAAGTACCAGGTGCCTGTTACTCCACTCGCCAAACCTCTTGTGATTGCCTCTGTGGATGGGAGACCCCTCTCAGACACCATCTCCTGGATCACCAAGCCGCTTGAACTGCGTATCGGTGCTCTGCACACCGAGAACATCGCTCTCTACGTCCTCCCACATATGTCACATCAAATCCTGCTGGGCCTTCCCTGGTTGCGGACACACGAGCCTTCAGTCAGCTGGGGCACTGGCGATATCACTCGATGGGGGTCTTCTTGCCATGAGAGGTGTCTGAAGACCATACAACCTATCCGGCGACCTCCGGTTCCCGAGTCCCTACCGGGACTGCCCTCAGCCTATTGGTCCTTCGTGGACGTCTTTGATAAGAAGGAGTCCGAAGTACTTCCGCCACATCGTCCTTACGATTGTGCCATTGACCTGCTCCCGGGAACTACACCACCTCGAGGACGGATATATCCACTGTCTCCAGCCGAAACAAGGGCCATGTCTACGTACATCACAGAGAGCCTGGCTAAGGGATTCATCCGGAGATCCTCCTCTCCTGCTGGAGCAGGCTTCTTCTTCGTAAAGAAGAAAGAGGGTGACCTTCGCCCATGTATAGACTACCGGGGATTGAACCTAATCACCGTGAAAAACAAGTACCCCCTGCCGCTCATCCCCGAATTGTTTGATCGGCTCAGAGGAGCTCGTGTGTTCACCAAGTTGGATCTTCGGGGTGCCTACAACCTGGTCCGTATCCGCTCAGGGGATGAATGGAAGACCGCGTTCAACACTCGCGATGGGCACTATGAATACTGCGTGATGCCCTTCGGCCTGTGTAACGCACCAGCAGTCTTCCAAGAATTAGTGAACGATGTGTTTCGGGACCTTCTCTACGTCTGTGTGGTGGTATATCTGGATGACATCCTTGTCTTTTCTCCGGACCTCCAGACCCACCGAGAGAACGTGCAACTGGTTCTACAAAGACTGAGAGAGAATCGTCTGTACGCCAAGTACGAGAAGTGCGTCTTCGAACAGTCTTCTCTCCCCTTCCTGGGGTACCTCATCACCGATACCGGACTGCAGATGGATCCAAAGAAGGTCTCCTCCATTCTCAACTGGCCTCCTCCTTCTGGACTGAAGGCAATCCAACGCTTTCTGGGATTCGCCAACTATTACCGCCAGTTCATTCCTCACTTCTCGGCTCTGACTGCTCCTCTCTCCGCCTTGACCAAGAAGGGGGCTAATCCAAAGGACTGGTCACCTGCGGCCGACGCCGCGTTTGGCTCTCTAAAGCGAGCCTTTGCCTCCTCTCCTGTACTCCACCGTCCAGAGTTAAACCGCCAGTTCACCTTGGAGGTGGATGCCTCCTCCTCGGGAGCCGGAGCAGTGCTCATGCAGAAGTCCTCCTCCGGGAAGATGGTGACGTGCGGTTTCTTCTCCAAGAGCTTCTCCGCGCCTGAACGCAATTACACCATCGGTGACCGAGAGCTATTGGCGGTCAAACTGGCTCTGGAGGAATGGCGCTATCTTCTGGAAGGAGCAGTGTACCCTGTCATTGTTTACACGGACCACAAAAACCTGGAATACCTGCGGACTGCTCAGCGACTGAACCCACGGCAAGCCAGGTGGTCCTTGTTCTTTGCCCGGTTCGACTTCCAGCTTCATTTCCGACCCGCGAACAAGAATGTACGCGCTGATGCCTTGTCTAGGTCTTTCGTGCCCGTGGAACAGGAGGAAGAGACATCTCAACCCATCATCTGTCCAAGTAAGATTATTCCGGTGGCTCCTGTCACCCTGGCCCAGATACCGCCCAGGAAGACCTATGTCTCTGAGACTGACAGGCAAAAAGTGTTACACTGGGGCCATGCCTCGAAAACAGCCGGTCATGCAGGTCAGAAGAAAACATGGAGTGCTATTGTACGTCATTACTGGTGGCCATCCCTTCGCACGGACGTCGCCTCTTTTGTCTCTGC
The DNA here is from genome assembly GCF_048569485.1 of Anomaloglossus baeobatrachus. NCBI lineage: Eukaryota > Metazoa > Chordata > Amphibia > Anura > Aromobatidae > Anomaloglossus > Anomaloglossus baeobatrachus. The sequence continues at coordinate 86,160,414 of NC_134364.1, read as the reverse complement.
CTGCTCCTCCTGTGCCAGGAACAAGACTCCCAAACACCTGCCATATGGCCGTCTTCTGCCTCTGCCCATACCCTCAGTTCCCTGACAACACATAGCGATGGACTTTGTTACGGACTTGCCATTGTCCTCCGGACACACAGTCATATGGGTCGTGGTGGATCGGTTCTCTAAAATGGCCCATTTCGTTCCTATGGCTGGACTGCCCTCTGCCCAGGAACTCGCGGACGCCTATATACATCACATCTTCCGCTTGCATGGCTTTCCATCACACATAGTGTCCGACAGAGGAACTCAGTTCACCTCCCGCTTCTGGAGGGCTCTCTGTAAACAACTGGGAGTGACTCTGGACTTTTCTTCGGCCTACCATCCTCAGTCGAACGGCCAAGTGGAACGGGTCAATCAGATCTTGACCTCCTTCTTACGTCACTACGTCAACGCCCATCATGACGACTGGTCCACGCTTCTTCCTTGGGCTGAATTCTCCCATAACCACCACGTCAGTGAGTCCTCCTCCAGCTCTCCCTTCCATGTCGTTTACGGACTTCAGCCTACCGTCCCATTGCCTGTATCCTCTTCCTCGGATGTCCCTGCTGCTGATGCTGTAGCCCGTAACTTTACAACCATTTGGGACTCAGTTAAGGCCTCCCTTGCACGTGCATCCCTGCGGATGAAGAGACACGCGGACAAGAGACGTCTGGATCCTCCGTGTTTCTCTCCGGGAGATTTCGTCTGGCTTGCATCCAAATACATCCGACTGAAGATACCATCCTACAAGCTGGGACCTCGCTACATCGGACCGTTTAAAGTCCTCGGCAAGATCAATGAGGTCTCCTACAAACTACAGCTCCCGGCCACGATGAGTATACCCAACTCCTTCCACGTGTCTCTGCTCAAGCCGGTTGTCCTTGGTCCCTTCTCCGCTGCCGTCAGTCCGGCTCCCCCTCCTATTGCTGAGGACGACATCTATGCGGTAAGGGATATCGTGGCCATGAAGACCGTACGAGGTCGACAGTTCTTCCTGGTGGACTGGGAAGGGTATGGTCCTGAGGATAGGTCCTGGGATCCCAGGGAGAACGTGGGCACTCCTCTGATCCGTGCCTTCCTGTCCCGGTTGCGGGGAGGGGGGCGTGGGGGGGGGTACTGTCACGCTCCCCGGGTCCTCTGCTCCGCTCCCCGGGTCCCCTGCTCCGTTCCCCGGGTCCTCTGCTCCGCTCCCCGGCTCACCTGCCACGCTCCCCGCTCTCCAGCCTCCGGTGCCCGTACTTCCCAGGCCCCCTGGTCTCCGCTCCCGGTGCCCGACGGCTTCCCAGTCCCTGGCCGGCTCCCCTGCGTCCTCCTCTCAGCTTCCTGCCCTGGCTTCTGGCACCCGGGCCGCGCGCATGCGCATTAGGGCGCGCGCGCGGTCACTGACCCTTTCTTAAAGGGCCAGTGTCAATTAACAGGAAATGATGCACACAGGTACAGGGTACATAGGGGGTTAATGTCCAAGGGAGCGGGGCCTGTTCTTCGTGTTTTCCCAAGCTAGGAGTCAGGTCTCCTTGTGTTTTGTGAGATACTTACCTCTCTGTCTTCTAGAGCCGATCCTGCATCGCCATCCGGTCCTGCTGTACCTCGAACCCCGAACGCTGCCCATCTGCCATCCTGACAGTCCGTACCATCTCGGATCCCTGCGGTGACCCGTCATCTCGCTCCAACGGTTCCGGACCACGCCTGACACCATCACGGCTTCCGAACCTGAGCTCCGTCACCCGGACCACCATCAGTGACCTCGTGGTCCCAGGGACTTCTCCATTTTCTCCCAGTGCACGGACTGTCCTGCTACCTAAAGTGCTCCGGCCACCGGACTCCTTTCCCTCATCCGGGAGTTCGGCCCAGTGGATCCACCTCCAGGGTCTACCCGTCCATCTGGCCCTAACAGATACCCGGTGGGTGTTTGGTACAAACCCCAAACTTTACAGTTCAGTTTTGCTCATCCCTAGTTAGCAATCATTTTGAATAACCCACAAATAATGTCATATTTCCCCTGTCATCTCCAGGGACTACAGAAGCTGGACCAGTGGAAATCAACTGATTACCCAGATGGCTTTTATTAAAAAAGGGATTGACTTCATGGAGTAAACCCATAATTTAAATTACCTACACGAATAATAGATTTTCTATTATAAGTAATGAAGATATGAGCTACGAGTTATGGCTTTCTTCTTGCATGAGCTTGTAATTGTATAAGATTTTCCTTAAGAAGGACCTGTCACTTTCCATCAAATATTTATTTTTTCCAATTTAAAGTTTTATTGATTTCAAAAGAGGAAAAAACAAACAGAATAGATGTCCATCTTATTAAAGTAAGGATATACAAAGAGCCCTGACGACAAATCAAAGCCTCAGGCTCAACAACCTTACATCAGTAATTAAGAAATACCTGTACAACAAATATCCATCAAACATTTTTGTTCCTATGCCTTTCCATTCCTGGTATCCCTCTTCTTTTTAGTGACTATAGTTTTAAATTGAGGATCATAAGAGGAACAAAATAAAAAATCCCAATTCAGGAGAACAACTACATTTAGACCTGTAAAAAAATACATACTTATGGTAAGTGACAGGTATTCTTTAAAGTAACAAACCACAAAATACAAATTGTCCCCCTGTATGATTAATGATCGATGGTCCACTTACCTGAATTTTTTCCCACACATGGCGATCATTGTCCTGTCTCTGTATGTCCCACATGAGCCTCTGTATAAGTGCTGCTCTGTTCTGTCGTACACTGTTTGCTGGAGCTCCAGATTGTGGCGTTGACCGCCCACTGCCATTCAAATACAGCGCCATCTCACTGGGTGTACTCGGAGAGATACAACGGGGTGAGCTAGGCCCAAGCTCTGAGCCTGAACTTATCTCCCAGTCCTCCACATCCCGTAGTGCTGGTTGGGGTTCTTCAGGAGTTGGAGATACCAGCTGTGAAAGGCTACCTAGGCGCAAGGCAAGAAGGTCTGCTTGGTGTAAGTGAGGGGGTAATGCTAAGAACTCATCGGACCCATACCAACTGTCAGTCCCCAATTCCTGTGGAGGTGAATCCAGCAGTCTGTTATCCTGTTGGTCTTTCTGACATTCAATTGGTGTGCTGCACAGTGAGTGATTACAATTGCTGGGTGACTCTCTACCATCTAGATCCTGCTGGTCCTCACTGTAGTGCTCTCTTGCCTCCATATTTAGTTTGCTGACGTCATCTTCAAGTACTTGACTTGGAAGAAATGATGGGACTGAGGAGTATGTGGGAGTCAGACTAAGACCAAAGTGTTTTTTAGGGGAAATGGGACACGCTGTCAAAGAAGAGTTAGGGTCATTGGATGACTGGTTGTCTGCTGGGGCCCAGTTAGTCAAATCATTCAGAAACAGTCCCCTCTTTGGCAAGGAGGGACGTGTAGGGGAATCTCCACCATGGTCACTGCTTTCTTGAAGAGGTCTTTTTGGCGTGGTGCTTTCACTGGGAGTGAACATTTTAAAAGACTGCTGTCCTGGCTCATCAAGCTGTTTAGGTGCTATATCTTGTTCCATCTCTGCATTAAGGATGACGTCTTTGTCAGAAATCAAAGTCAGCAGGCCCGGACCCTTAACCAGATCTGGAAACTCCTGTTGCATAGCGTTGTATGTCCAATCTTCTAACGGCTTTGCAGGAGGAGGCGGTGTGTCCTCCTCCCGGGGACTATAATCTGACAACTCAAATGCTGTGATCCCACAATCTAGAGAGAGATAATCTGGGGGGCATCTGATGGTCAACTGACCTGAGCCATCCACTTCAGTGAGAGCATCCAGCCTATCCTGAAAGAAAAAAAAAAAGAGTTCAATTGACTATTTTATATATTCTATCATTCCCTAAGAAATCCATATACCATACTCAATATACTGACTCCAAATATTTTTCACCAAATTCTCCCACTGGGTACAGTACATAATACTATGGGACAAACTAATGCACTCTCTAAGGATATGAGGATTGCAGCAAAAATTCACCTGCAAATCCTGATGTAAATTTCCATGGGGTCCTACAATGCTCAGCTCTTAAAGAGGACCAATCACCAGGATTTTTCTATATAAACTAAAGCCAGTGCTATACTGGCACTATCATGCAGATTCTCTACATACCTTTAGTTGTGAGATCGGATGTATACTTTCTGAAACATAGGCAAGTAAAGTTTGTGCAATGCACTGTTATTTGATTGATAGCAGCTATACAATATCTAATAGGTGGGTCGGGTTTTTCTAGTTATTCCCGCCCCTGTCTGTCCTTCCTCCCCTTGTCTCTGTTATTACATGGGGAGGAAGGAGGTAGGAAGGACAGGCAGGCAGACAGGGGTGGGAATAACTAGCAAAACCCGACCCACCTAGTAGATATTCTGTAGCTGATATCAATCAAATAACAGTGAATTTCCCAAACTTCACTTGCCTGTATTTCAGAAAGTATACATCCGATCTGACAACTAAAGGTATATATAGAATCAGCCTGACAGCGCCAGTTTAGCACTGACTTTAGTTTATATCGGAAAAACCTGCTGGTTGGTCCTCTTTAAGGCCCTTTGGGCCTGGTTGCTCGTAAGAATTGCTCTTTAGGGTATGTGCACATGAAGTTTTTTTTAAGTGGGTTTCGGAGAGGACCTGTTTCAAGAAGGTTTAAAAGATGTCAAACCATTAAAAGTAGTAAGTGGACCATTAGGCTATGTGCGCACACTGTGAATTAACTGCAGATTTTACCGCGGATTTGCTGCAGATTTGCTGCAGAAAATGTGTCTAACATTTCTGCAGTCAATCCCCAGCAAAACCTATGGGTATAAAAAAAATGCTGTGTGCACACTGCGTTTTTTTATACCTGTGGATTTACCCGCGGAATTTCCGCTGTGGAATTAATGTGCATTTCACTTCTTTTCTGCAGAAACCTGCGTTTTTTTGCCATAGATAATAGTAAAAAACGACAAAGACCAACCCGTGGAAAAGCCGCGGCAAAAATACGGGTGCGGTTTGACCGCGTTTTTTGCCGCAGGTGCAGATTTTTCTTCTAAAAAGTACATTTTCTAGTGCGCACATAGCCTTAATCAGGTGTTTTCAGCTGTGAAGACACTCTATACTTTATATTGCAAGGGTCAAAAACTGCTCACAGCCAAAAAGAATAAAAAAGCATTTAGGAAACGACAAAAAAACGCAAAAAAAGACTCCTCAGGAAAATAAACAGCAACATTTCATGAAGTGTTTTGCTCTGGAAAACTTGTTGGGTTCAACTGACTGTAAAGGATGTTGTGTGCTCATACCCTTAAACAAGCTTTACACGCTGCGATCTCGCTAGCGAGATCGCAAGCGATCGTATCCGCCCCCGTTGGTTGTGCGACACGGGCAAATCGCTGGCCGTGCCGCATAACCTTGCTTAACCCCGTCACTCGCACTTACCTGCCCTGCGACGTTGCTCTGGCCGGCGTACCGCCTCCTTTCTAAGGGGGCGGTTCGTGCGGCGTCACAGCGATGTCACACGGCAGGCGTCCAATAGAAGCAGAGGGGCGGAGATGAGCGGGACGTAATATCCCACCCACCTCCTTCCTTCCTCATTGCTGGTGGAGGCAGGTAAGGAGATGTTCCTCGCTCCTGCGGTGTCACACACAGCGATGTGTGCTGCCGCAGGAACGACGAACAACATCGCTAATAAGCAGACAATTTTTGGTTTCAGGACGACCTCTCCGCGGCAAACGATTTTTGCCACTTTTGCGATTGTTTAAGGTCACTCATAAGTGTCACACACTACAATATCGTTAATGACGCCGGATGTGCTTCACAAACACCGTGTCCCCGACGATAATTCATTAACGATATCGTAGCGTGTAAAGCCCACTTTAGGCTAAATTTACATGTCAAGTTTTTTCATACCATTGTTTGTGCTTCATCATCATCAGTAGTTAGTTTACTTTTTTTTTACAATCAGCTTCATCAGGTTTTTTTTAATATAGAAAAAAAACTGATGTAGGTTTCTAGAGGTTCTCCAAGCAAACAATTACTAAAAAAAAGAGACAACAGTGCTGTAATTTTATTTTTTGTGTGGCAGGAAGAGAATTTGACTGGGACATTTCACCTGTCAAACCGTATCGGAGAAGTCCTAAGATGAGCTCAGGGAGGCCAGAAACCTAGTTATGGCTAGATCAAATGGGCAAATTGGGTCTTGAAATAGGACATCTTTTTTTCATACAAATCACTGGTTTGCAAAAATAACCCACCCTGACACATATACAGTATTCATAGACTGTAATGTATTAGTGTGCTGTCCCTAACAGTACGTTCACACAAACGTATGACTCGGACGAGTGTGATACGAGAAAATCTCGCATTGCACTCAGACCAATGTTATTCTATGAGGGAGAGCAGATGGTCAGCTTTTTTCTCATCCAGATTCCGCGAGAGCTGTGTCACTCACACACATACAAGTCTATGGGTGTGAGTGAAACATCGGACTGCACTCGGATGACATCCAAGTGCAATGCGATAATCGCATCAGATAACAATGGAGGAGATGGGGAGAGTAATCCCTCCCTCTCCTCCGCAGCTGTGATCCGATCATAGTATCGGATCACAGTTGCATGACACTTGGTAACGCTGGCAGCACAGCGGGAGCCGAGGGTCATTAGCATATCGCATCCAATCCACTCACATCGGATGACATACCCTCGTGTGAATCCAGCCTAAAAACAGTAACAATATGTATACTAAACACTGATGTGTGAATAAGCCCTTAGGCTAAGTTCATAGAAACATATTTTCAGTCTGTGTGCCATTTATGTGCGGAATGGACCACATATGGACAGCACAATCTTAAAGGGTTTGTACAATTTCAGGAAAGTGGGCTCCAAACTCTGTAAAGCACATAAAAACTCAGCAGGTTCCTATGTCCAGCACTGGCTCTATGGTGCGCACCCAGTCCCAGTGTTTTAATGCCAGTCTACATCACGGCTCTAGCCAGTCATTGAGCTCAGCGGTGCATGGTGTGAACTTCAGTGCACGCTCACTGATCTCAGTGACTGGTTAGAGCCGTGATGTGCGCTGCTGATGTCAAAATAACGGGACCGCAGCAGTGGCGGGGAGCCTGGGCTTGGCCCAGGGAGCATGAGTACCTGTTCAGTTTGTTACTTTATGTATTTTACACTTTCTGAACATGAATATTTTTTCACATGGCCCGACAGTCTGTGTTAAATAAAAAGGTAGCAGGTGCTGTTTTTCAGATGAGACTCATCCATAGATATTAATGGTTGTACAAAGAACAGAGGCCATACAGACAACATCCATTTTTAAACGGATTCATTGTAAGACTAATATATTATATTGTATTAGGCCTTTTATTATTTTAATTGTGGATATAAAAAAGAGATGTTACATGAATGTCAAAAATGAGCATATGGATGACACACAGACCGCTAAATAAAAATCGACAAAAAACAGTCGATTTTTCAGATACTTCTCTGAACTTAACTTGTATTTGAGATCTGTGTTGTGATCCAATTGTATAAAAAAGACCCTGATTCTGTGATTGCTCAGAGGACGAGCAGATCTTACAGGGGTCGTCCTTCAATAGTGCCACACATTTCCCAGGTCATACTCACTCCCTTAGGCCTCCTTCATGCATCACAGTTTACAGTATGTGTGGTGTATGTTTTCACATGACACATTCACAAAAGTACTCATTAAAATCTAAACAGACCGTGTGTTCATGTAAATCACAGGTGTGGAGACATGTTCGTTTTTAACAGTCAGCACGGATAAAAAGGGCCAGTAGAAGTCTGTGGGTCCATGAAAAACATGTATGGCACACAGAAAACATCCGTGTGACATACATGTGCCGTCCATGTGACATGTACCAGAATTAAATGCATTCAAGAGATTAATGTTTTTAATGTGTTAAAGACGTGCATAGATAATAAATAGAGACATGATAGATACATAGATAGATTGATAGACGATGTTAGCTAATAGTTATTAAAATATTTTTATGGTGTGTGTGTTTCTTTTTTTTTTATTTCTGCTTTAGTAATGGGGTTGCCTGATAGACACCTCTCCTTTACTAACATCATTGCTTGATGTCAGCTACGTTTTTGGACAATTCACAGCTGACATCAATGGCAAAAACCAATTACCCCAATCGTCAAAACACCAGGGCAATCGGGAAGAGCCACAGCGAAGTGCAAGAATTGGTGCACCTAATGTAATGTGCAACTTCTGGGCAAGTTGCGGGCTGGTATTTTTAGGCTGGGAAAGGCCCAATAAACATGGACCTTCTCAGCCTAATAATATCAGCCCCTAGCTGTCTGCTTTACCTTTGCTAATAATAAAAAATGGGGGTACCCCATATAGCTTTTTTCTTTTAACTATTTATTTATTTATTTAGTTAATATGTGTAAAATTTATTAGCTATCTTTCTATCGTTCTATCTTTCTATCTATCTATCTATTCACATCTTTAACACATAAAAAATATTTATTTCAATGTCATGAGTTTTTTTCAAGGATGTGTCACACGGATATCATGCAGATGGCACACATATCCTCATGGATGACCACAAGGATGGACAAAACAGAATGTGTCTCACTTGCGTTTTTTCGCGCACTTGTGAAGGGGGCCTTAAATGTAGCTGACCTGCAATACCAAACCCAGAGGCTGGGCAGATGTAATGCAGTTTCTGGAAGTCAGCAGCAATGTTGTTCTAGTTTGCTAGAGTTTTATTAATAAAAAAGACCAGTTAACTATAACAATATCTGTGTATCATTCTCTGCAAGAAGCCTGCTACAGGTACGCCCAAATGCCTTTTGTGTCCCCCATGCTTCATCAAGGATTACACTAAAGGCCCCGTCACACGCATCAATGTATCATGCCCCCGCCCCCGTCGTTTGTGCGTCACGGGCAATTTGTTGACCTTGGCGCACAAAGTCGATAACCCCCTGTCACACGTACTTACCTCCCGAACGACTTTGCTGTGGGCTGGGAACATCCTCTTCCTGAAGGGGAATGGACGTTCGGCGTCACAGCGACATCACACAGCAGCCGCCCAATAAAAGCGGAGGGGCGGAGATGAACGGGACGTAACATCCCGCCCACCTCCATCCTTCCGCATTGCCGGCGGGATGCAGGTAAGCTGTGTTCGTCGTTTCTGGGGTGTCACACGGAGCGATGTGTGCTGCCTCGGGAACGACGAACAACCTACATCCAGGAATGTGACCGACTTTATGAAAATGAACGACGTGTCAACGAGCAACGATAAGGTAAGTATTTTTGCTCGTTCACAGTTGCTCGTAGCTGTCACACGCAACGATATCTCGAACGATGCCAGATGTGCGTCATGGAATCCGTGACCCCCGACGACATATCGCCCGATATATCGTAGCGTGTGACGACGCCTTTAGTTATTTAAAAAAAAAATTCTGAGTTGAAGAATTTCACATTTTCATTATTTTTGTATTTCTTGCATAGAATATTAAAAGACAAAGTCTGCAAAACTCTAAAGGCCTTAGTTGCTAATTCATCAACACCTTTCAGCTGCTTTGCGCCTCCACCAGAAATGTCACTCCAGACAGGAACTGATGGACTTTTGAGGCCTGAATTATACTTAAGCTGTCAGACATACTTGGCCATGCTCAGTCATGTCCTAACTGCCCACTTTTCTAAAATTTGGCAGAGTTGTCTGGGACTGACGTAAAATACCAAAAGCCACATATTCCTTATGAGATTTTAAGAAGTTGTTTTGTTTTTTTTTACAGAAATCCAAAAGCTGTTTGCTGAATCAGAGCTGTATAGTTTAGAAGCAATAAGAAATAATGCATTTAAATGGTTATTCCCTTCTTCATAGATAGGGTACTGTTGGATACTGTTTATTAAAATTTTAGCTATTTTTGAGATATTAAAGGGAACCTGTCAGGCAGGGATTAGTAATATGCACCCAGAACTGCTCGTGGTCCTGAGTGCATATTGCACCTAACAGTCCATGTATCTAGTAGCATATATAAAGAGTATTTCTAAAGATTCTAATGAGTGCACAGACTAGTCGTAAAGGCGTTAGTTCCTGCGCTCATACTGCCTTCTTAGCATGTTAATATGCTACTCAATGCCCATTTTCTAGCATCATCATCAGCAGTAACGCGCGTACCTGTGTCTGTTGTCACTGCCTCAGAACACTGGGTTTAGGGTCAGTGCGCATGATCAGAAGTCTGGGCACTTCCGGTCATGCGCACTAGACCTCTCTGAAGCCGGGACGCATACACCTGGATTCATAGTGCGCATGACCGGAAGTGACGAGACTTCTGATCATGAGCACTGAACCTAAACCCGGCGTTCTGAAGCAGTGATATCGGACACAAGTCACCGCTCATGATGCTGAGAAAAGGGCATTGATTATACTTGTTAGCATGCTAAGAGGGCAGAATGAGCGCAGGAACCAACGTCCTTGCGACTAGTCCCTGCACTCATTAGCATATCATAAAGGATCTTTAAAATACTTTTTCTAAAGATCTCTTTATGTATGCTACTAGATACAGAGACACCAGCCAATCTTCCATGTTGGTACTTGCCAGGCCTCAAACTAAGTAACGTCTGCGATCTGACGAGGGCAGGCACAATGAGTTCAGCATGGCCATTGACAAAGATACAGGGACAGTAGGCAGGGATTAGCATTATGTACCCAGAACTGCTCGTGGTTATGGTTGCATATTGGACCTGACAGGTTCCCTATAAAACCTTCCTTTTATTTTGTTGATAGCTCATTGCCTAGGTGACCAGCCACCACTGCAATTATTGGTGGTCAGACACACAGTGCTTGCAAGCTCTATTCTATTGAGTGTGTAAAACCCACAGTTTTAAAGCTGGCAAGATGGCTAGAGTGAGCTGTTACCTCCTATTCCTGGCCAGCTTCAAGGCAGTGATTAAAAGCTAGAAAGCAGCGGTGGTCGGTCTCTTAGGCAACAAACAGTAAACAAAAGAAAATTGTTACTATCTCAAGAACGGCTGCAAATTTTAATTAACAGTAAATAGCAAAAGTGTTTGTTTTTATAAACACTATCCAACAATATCCATCTAGGAAGATGGGAACAAACCTTCAATAAAGAAAGGAGGATGTCACATACAGAACAAACCAATAGGCAAAAGTTATCAGTGTGGAATCAATATGGAATGCATAACTGTGCAAAAATAAATTAGTTTATGAAGTGGCCCATGGAGATAAAATGACCATTGGGGTCCCAGAAAAATCAGTGAAACCTCCCAGAGAGGTTACATGTTCCTGGCACAAACTATTCTGGCATTATTATATTATCCTCTAACTTTAAAAGGATCAATAAATTAGAAAGTATAGTACAAAATCAGTTATGCATATATCGGAGGAGCATATATGACTAGCTAATATGTTGGGTTGGATTGAAGGATATATATATATATAGATTGTGTGCTGCTTCTTGCCTCTTGTTCCTCCTTTGTGAAGGCCTGCAGGATGTCAGTCTGCCGGGTGTAGTTGCCGTTGCTGTCCTGCAGCCCCTGGAGGATCCTTTCCCTCAGGACCAGCACAGACACCCGCAGCTGATGCCACAGGAGCTGCACTGTATGGATATCAACAATCACATTCACGGAGTACGACAGGAGCTTCAGGGAAAACTCTGTGTCCAGGAGGGCATGGATCTGTTCCACGTGATCTGAGATATCCTCACAAATTTCCTGCCATATAGAGAGAAAAATCAATATTAGAGAGGAAAATAAACCAACGGGAGAAGTACATACACCCTGATGAAGGGCGATTGTCTATATAAATACATAAATACGATAACAAAAGGATAATGAAATACCAAAGCGTGCAAGACAGTAGAATATTTATATATAACCTAAATGGCGTAAAACTAAAGGACAATAAAATAAAATTAAAAACATTGGTAACAGTGAACAAAGAAGCCACAGCATAAGGTGACAATGACGTAACAAACAGCATATGAACCTCTACGACAAAACTACTAAAGCTTATACCACAACTGCAGACTGTGATTCGGACCCCGAAAGAGTGTGTGACGTGCTCCTACAATGTGCGATGAATCGGCCTGTTGTCTTTGTATAAGCGAGCATGGCACCGGGCAGCCCCCGGTTGTGTCTGTGCGTGTCCTGGTATCCATGACATAAGAGGACAGCTGCCATTACACTTTCAGCTGTCGAGACAATTTGCTTCTAAAACACACAAACACACTAAGCTGTTTCAATTGCTCGCACTGTCGGAGGCTTTACTGCCAAAAGCTTTATATTTCCCTTTATGGCACGTAAGACGGCGTCCATTGATCTTTCACGAGTATACGGTGCTATATACTTGCACTACAGGGTTATACAGAAATACATTTTATAAACAAATTCATTATCATGCCCTACAAATGCGTTTCATTGGCTATAAACATATGCTAGAGTATAATGCAGACAAATCCAGCCATGGAGCCCCAACGTCACCCAGCAAGTGACTCCAACAGGGAACTTTAGAACAATCACCAACATGGAAAATCATCCTTACAGATCCTACCTGGCCACCATGGACTCCTCAGCACCTGGTCTGTCAATCACGCCGGGATTTAGGGCCTTTCCCAGAGTCAGAGAGGGCCGAGAGTCTGCACCATGTCGTGTGCGAGGCTGGTCGCTCAATGACCCTCCCAAGGACTATTTTTAGGAGCTGATTTCTCACCCAGGGGAATGTGATAGAAGATGGGAGAGACTCTTTAACAAGAAGCAGCCTAGAAGGCTGACACATTTCACTGTCAAGTTAGCAGAATACACTTATCTGTGCTTTACTGCTCGGTAATTCAGATTACCCTGGAACATATCACAATATTACTGAGTCACAATACAGTGATGGATAGCCGGACAGGCTGTTACACTAACGCACATATCTTCAGCTTTATTGAATCAGCCCTGTTTAGAGGCTTTACATTGTTAAGCCCACCTACCTCCTGCATTATTACGTCTTATACATTACATGATGTGGAAAAAATACTACAAACTAAGAATGCTTTAAAAAAAAAAAAATAGTTTTTAATAGTTTATTATTAACTATTAACTATTAATAGTTAATAGTTTATTTTTATCAATTAACAAAAAAACAACTACATGAATGAAGAAGAGAAAAATCAATATTTGGGGCAACAATATTGTCCTCAAAACAGCGACAAAGCACCAATACTTCTAGGTCCTCTTGTGCACTGTTGTTCATGGAACTCGGCAGGGAGGTTGTTCCAAACATTTTGGAGAACTAACCACAGATCTTTTGTGGATATCAGCTTGTGAAGATCCTTGGACCTCTTCTCATAATGCACCTGTCACACTCGCCAAGTGTAGCAAGCAAACGTGGCGAGATGCATCTGTCTCGGGCGGCGGGGCACTGCGCCCACCACGCTCGGGTCCGGCGCTGCTGCTGCTCGGTGGCTCGAGCGGTGGGCCGGATCCGGGGACTCGAGCGGCGCTCCTCGCCCGTGAGTAAAAGGGGCGTTTTGTTGGGGTTTGGGATGTCGGTTCGTGACGCCACCCACGGTGTGTGGTGAGGTTGGGGCACCAGCGCTGCTCTGTACGGGGATCCCGGGAGCGATGGCAGGGAGCAGCTGAGATGTTTCTCTCCCCTCCGTGGGTAGGGGGATTTTGGTAGTCCCGGGGCCCGGAGTTGTTGTCTGTTTGGTGGATTGCGGGGCCTGACCAGGTGCAGGGTCGCGGGGCAGCGCAGTGCCAGACGGCACGGTGGTACTTACTCAGCCAGTAACACACACGGAGTCTCTGGTAAAACAAACGGCTGGATGGACAAGTCCCACAGACGGCTGCGACGGTCACTCCCGGTAGGTTGGCGGTAACTGTTTCTCCCTGCACCGGTATTATGTTCTCGGCCCCGATGGCTTCCCACCGGTAACCCGCTCCCCAGCGGTAGGTGGGCTAAGGGAGCCCTGTTTGCCCGCAGGCTCTGGCCCTGGGAGCTCTAGCTCTGGCGGTAGCTTTCTCTCCCTCACGGTTTGGACGGTTGCCTTCAGTCGGGTCTTTACTGCTGGGAAACCCCGGAGGTTCCCGTCGCTGACAGATTTGACCGGTTTAACGGCGACTCCTAGCCTGGTCGGGGTTCGTAGGCCCTGCCGGATGGTGCTGGCTTCTCTTCGCTCCCCGATCCGGTACCGGCGGGCCACCGCCCGTCCCCGGTCCTTTCGGTTGTGCGTCAATCGGTCTTTCCTGCAGACAGTCACCACCGTCTCCCAACCTTGCTGTCAGGTGCCCGGGCCACGTACCCGGACATGGCCAGTCAGTTCCTCCACCACCACTTCCCCTGACTCTCTCTCCTACTTGTCACTCTCCCTCAACTCAACTCAACTCAACTCCCTTCCTTTTCCCGCCTCCAGGACTGTGAACTCCTCGGTGGGAGGAGCCAACCGCCTGGCTCCGCCCCACCTGGTGTGGACATCAGCCCCTGGAGGGAGGCAACAAGGATTTGTGTCTGACTTTGATGTTCCTAACCGGGGTGTGGGGTGTGTTGTTGCAGTACCTGTGACGTCCTGGCTTGTCCAGGGCGCCACAGTCCCCCTTGGTTAAACGCAGACCGTCCGCGGGCTGCTCATCCATCACCGGTTTTATTTTCACAACCGCAAAATGATAGAAAATGGTAAAACATATAAAATCACAACATTATATAATGGTACGGCTTCTGCTCTCCCCCCGCCCAAACAACCTGGCCCTGATGCTGCCCCTAAGAAGTGGGCAGCACCCCTTGCCCCAGTCCAGAACCAAATTGCCCGAGCGGGTACGGTCTCTTTCAGGGGACCCACGTCCATGGGGGACCCCTGACCCCGGAGGATTGGCACCGGTTACGGTAGTGGCGGGCCTCCTCCAGGAACCAAAAGATGGCCGCAGAGTCCTGGCGTCCCTGCCTCTATAGCCGCGGTCTACATGTGGCCAGACGCCATCTGTGCCCCCTTGGTTTCTTTCCGGCACCTCCTCTTCAGGGGCGGAGCTTCGGCTTTCACGCCTCCACTGCTCGGGAAGACGCTCGAGCGGGGAACTTTTCGTGCCCAAGATGGCGGCTTCCGAAAATTTTCTGCCGGACATCTCTGGCGGGACACAAGGCGCACTTCTACCAGGCGGTAGAACGGTAGGATCCTGTTCGTGACGCCAAGTTGTCGCGGGTGGCGGGGCGCTGCACCCACCACGCTTGGGTCCGGCGCTGCTGCTGCTCGGTGGCTCGAGCGGTGGGCCGGATCCGGGGACTCGAGCGGCGCTCCTCGCCCGTGAGTAAAAGGGGCATTTTGTTGGGGTTTGGGATGTCGGTTCGTGACGCCACCCACGGTGTGTGGTGAGGTTGGGGCACCAGCGCTGCTCTGTACGGGGATCCCGGGAGCGATGACAGGGAGCAGCTGAGATGTTTCTCTCCCCTCCGTGGGTAGGGGGATTTTGGTAGTCCCGGGGCCCGGAGTTGTTGTCTGTTTGGTGGATTGCGGGACCTGACCAGGTGCAGGGTCACGGGGCAGCGCAGTGCCAGACGGCATGGTGGTACTTACTCAGCCAGTAACGCACACGGAGTCTCTGGCAAAACAAATGGCTGGATGGACAAGTCCCACAGACGGCTGCGACGGTCACTCCCGGTAGGTTGGCGGTAACTGTTTCTCCCTGCACCAGTATTATGTTCTCGGCCCCGATGGCTTCCCACCGGTAACCCGCTCCCCAGCGGTAGGTGGGCTAAGGGAGCCCTGTTTGCCCGCAGGCTCTGGCCCTGGGAGCTCTAGCTCTGGCGGTAGCTTTCTCTCCCTCACGGTTTGGACGGTTGCCTTCAGTCGGGTCTTTACTGCTGGGAAACCCCGGAGGTTCCCGTCGTTGACGGATTTGACCGGTTTAACGGCGACTCCTAGCCTGGTCGGGGTCCATAGGCCCTGCCGGATGGTACTGGCTTCTCTTCGCTCCCCGATCCGGTACCGGCGGGCCACCGCCCGTCCCCGGTCCTTTCGGTTGTGCGTCAATCGGCCTCTCCTGCAGATGGTCACCACCATCTGCCAACCTTGCTATCAGGTGCCCGGGCCACGTACCCGGACACGGCCAGTCAGTTCCTCCACTACCACTTCCCCTGACTCTCTCCCTTTCCTACTTGTCACTCTCCCTTAACTCAACTCAACTCAACTCCCTTCCTTTTCCCGCCTCCAGGACTGTGAACTCCTCGGTGGGAGGAGCCAACCGCCTGGCTCCGCCCCACCTGGAGTGGACATCAGCCCCTGGAGGGAGGCAACAAGGATTTGTGTCTGACTTTGATGTTCCTAACCGGGGTGTGGGGTGTGTTGTTGCAGTACCTGTGACGTCCTGGCTTGTCCAGGGCGCCACACATCCAAACCTACGTGCGTATGATTCACAACAAAAAACACAAAAGAGGGGGCACAGGGGACATAAAAACAACAGGAGGCCCTGGAACTAGTGAGAGGAGTAGGTGGGCACCTTCTAACCTCAAGTGCAACTGTCCCTTCTCTCCTCACCAGTCCCTATACAGTCTCCGCAACTGTCGCCAAGCAGGAACCTGAGATTCTATAAAGGTCATCTAGTAACACTGACTAGTGAGGGGCAGGTGGGGTTCACTAGACCTCACCGCTGCACTTAAAAACACAAAAAAACGGCGGTCAAGACACAAATGAGTTTGTATCTTCAGCAGGGAATACTGGGATACCCTGCTATTTGAAGTTGAATGCCATGACTACTGAGCAAGTGTAGCTGATCACTCAGCAAGGAACTGCTTAGGAAAAACCGCAGTAGAAAAACTGGCACTTAACCACTGCAGTGCCAAGAGAAATGAAACCCATTTAAATGAAGAAAAAAAACCCAACCCTATGAGAGGCTCCAAAGGCTGTCATTGGTCTCTACATGCAGGAAATGATTGTGACACCACTACTGACGTGATGATGTTGAGAGATGTCAAGGCTCTGTGGGTCCGGATCATCACTTCCAGGGCTTCTTACTCTTCTTTACACTGAATATCGTTGTTAATGACATTGTTTGTACGTTTGGTGTCATTTTCCTGCTGCAGAATACATTTTGAGCTGATCAGACGCCTGATGATATTACATGATGGATAAGTATAGGCCTGTATTTCTCAGCATTGAGGGCACCATTAATCCTGACCAAATCCCCAACTCAATTTGTTGAAATACAGGCAGAAAAACTTGCAGGGAACCTCCACCGTGCTTCACTATCGCCTTCATTATTTTACCGATTTCAATCCCTTCTGCAAACAAACTGCCCTATGTTATAGCCAGACATTTCACATTTTAACGCATCAGTCCAGAGCAACCACTGCAATTTTTCTGACCCCAGTTCTTATCTGTTCATGTAACAGAAAAAAGAAGAAAAGTATTTGTGACGCCCTGGCCAAGCCAGGTAGTCACAGATAGGGCCCTGCACTACACCGTTCCCTAACAGGTGACAGCAGCCAAACACATAAAACTCTAGTCACCTCCCTCAGTGCTTGATGGACACACCAGGGGGCGGAACCAGGCGGTTGGAAGACGCGCACCTAGGAGTCTCAGACAGCCTGGGGCGGGAAAGTTTAGTTCTGTTCTAGAGTTCAAGTCTAGAGGTCAAGTGGAGAGGTGTGTGGGCTGGCGCTGTGTGCAGCTCCAGCAGAGGAAGGACCCAAACTGAACCGGTGCCAGGGTAGGAGCCCTGGTATTGCTGGCTAGAAGGCAAACGGCGATCTCCGTCTGCAGGAGCCGGGAAGATGGCTCGGTGGAACCGTGGTGGACCGGGACAGGGTAGTGGCCCGCCGATACCGACCCGGGGAACCGACTCCAAAACTGGAGCACAAAGGGTGGTACTTAGACCCTGAAGCTAGGTCCAGAAGCTACTGGGGGCTAGCTTATTCACTGATTGTGGCCAGGACTAGAGGTCCTGTCCCACCCAAAGTCCCGACTGAAGGCAACAGCCAAACGAGGGGGATAGAAAGCCACCGCCACGGCTCAGAGATCCCACGTGCCAGCGTCTGCGGACAAAGGGCTCCTCAGACAACCAAAAGCCGGGAGCGGACTCCTGAAGTTGCAAGCGCAGGCAGTCCACCATCACAAACAGGTGCAGGAGAAAGACAGAGACCACCAACTGGGTGGGGGACCAGACTGCAGCCGGCTGCTGGCACCGACCACCATCACCTTGGTTTACCAGAGACTCGTGTGTTTACTAATAGTGAGTACATCAGTGCCCTCCGGCCGCCCATCTCCCTGCACCGCCAAACACCCCCAACGGGTCCCGGGGCCACCATCCCTGCCCACGGAGGGGTTAACAACTTGCTGCGCAACATCTCCTCCGGGTGCCCCGTAACTGCAGCGGTGGTGTCCATCTTCACAACATCCCGTGGGTGGCGTCACGAACTTAACACGGCTCCGACCGTACACCTACGTCCCCAAACCGCAAACCCCTTTTTGATTGACGTGACCGCAGGACCCCCGGGTCCGGAGACCCTCGAGCCACCCACTGAAGGTCCGGATCCGAGCAGCTCGGCTGCCGAGCACGGGGCGGTACATATTTGCCACAAAATAGTCCAAGTCCTAGTCGGATGTATGGGATACATGTGTGACGCCCTGGCCTATCAGGTCATCACAGGGTATTGTGCAATCTGCCCTTCTGTGCAATATCCACCTCCTCCTTGGTTACGGGTCCCTAACCAAATGGTGTTGCAAAAACCAGCTAATCAAAATCCTAGGAACACTCTGCACCACACCCACCAGACACACCAGTGAACGGCCTGAGTGGAATAGGGTCGCCCACTTGGGGTGGTTGGTTAAGGGGAGGTCAGGAGTGTCAGGAGTCAGTCAGTTGGAGTGAGAGAGTGTGTAGTGTTGGAGGTGGAAATGAGAGGAGGTCAGGACCTGGGCTCCTTTTAAGTACTAGGTAGCAGACGTTGGTCTGGGCCTGGTAAAAGCTGGAACCCCGGTCGCAGGGGATCGTGACAAGGGGCACGGTATTGACGTGGAGGACAGCCGGCGGCCTTGTACCATCACCGGGCAGGGGCCAGGGCACGACGTGGTTCGTGGACCCTAGCTCAGGGAGTAGCTTCAAGCAAGCTGATAATTTTCCCGACAAGAACAGAGCCTTCAAGATCCGCTCTCCACCCACTCCAAAATCGGGGTACTAGCGCAACGAGGGGGATAGGATTTTCCGCACATACGGTCCAGAAAATCCCAAGCGTGAACCCTGAGAGAAAGCTCCCTCAGTTAGCCATACTGGGGAGCGGGATCAAACTAGTTTCAAGCTATAGGGACAAACCAGAGAGAAACAAGGTGCTAAGGGAAAAGTCACAGATCAACAGGCAACGGAAACGGGACCCAGGCGTGCTCCCCCTCAGCAACAGCGGTGTCTAGAACTTTGGTTTACTACAGTTGTCGGTGTCAGCATTATTGGACTGAGTACGGAAGTGGCCCATACCTCCCCAACGGCATCTCCCTGTCACCATCACCGAGTCCCGGGGCATTCCCCCCTACCCATGGAGGGGTTAAACACCTAGCTGCCCACTCCATCGCCACCAGGTACTCCCAGCTGCAGCGGTGGTACTCCACCTTACCACGCATCACGGGTGGCGTCACAAACTATTTAATACACCATTCCCTGTAAAAAAAAAACCCTTTTTATTCAAGTGGTTGCGCGATATCTCCCCACCCGGGTCCGGACGTCCCCTCGAGCCACCGTGGACCCGGATCCGAGCAGCCCCGGCTGCTGACGTGGGGGCGGTACACATGGAATGAAGTCCAGCTGGTCATCAGAGAAAGCACAGTCCGTATAAAAAAAGGATGTATCCAGCAATCTCGGTAAGATAAAATGTAGATTCTTTATTTCACATTGTTTTATAAAATTATGATGAACAAACCATATTAAAAAAGTGGAACAGATGATGCGTTTCGGATCAAAGAGGATCTTTACTCATATCTTAGTTCGTATAACTGTAGTGATTAGGCAACTTGGTATAATAAGGTCACCTCAGATGACGTTACCTACGATCACAGGTGGAGGGCCGTGGGAACCTCCACCTGAGACCGCAAATAGCCTGAGTGACATCACCGCTCATCACTGCAGCTCAGTCTCTGCCTGAGGCTCACAGCGGGTTGTCATGTTCTATGGCTGCTCGCTGTGACTTCAGATGTAGCAGAGCTGGAATCGTTGTCGGACCTTGTTACGGGGGGACCGGCAGATTAGGACCAGGGGGTATATATCCCAATCGCCAGTCGGGGCCCACCGTGCTCCAGATGGTAATTGAGCTGCTGGCATCCTGTGGGTTAGGCAGAGACTATAGAGCTGGATGGCTCTGAGATAACCCAGGGAACCGATCACGTGTGAAGAGACACATCAGACCGGATGACAACCCAGTTAGCGTTTCGGTGGAATTGGCGCAACCCCGACAACATGTGCAGGGAACACGTCAGGCCGGATGGTGACCAGGTAGCATTGACCGAGAAGACCGCTGCGACAGTGCCCCTGTCGGCCACGTGTGTTAGACACGACAGGCCGAGCGGTCCTTCGATTAGCGTTCCTGGTCACTACACGAATGGCCATGTGTGTAGAGGACACGTCAGGCCAAGGGATCACACTAGTAGCGTTAACTGGGAAGCCAAGGAGGATGATAGGTTCACACACCCAATCCTGGAACACCCTGTTAACTCCACAGGGGTCCTGGGGTTTGCTGTCCGTGCGCGTAGGAGGCACAATTGGACAGGTGACGCAGCAGCTGCAACCCAGTTAGCGCCACTGGACTGCTATAGCACAACAGGACTGATAGCAAGGAAGCACCGCGCCTGACCCTCTTGTGCTGAGCCACGAATCTTGGCGTGAAAGGCACCATTCGCCTTGCCCTACCTACCACTTCCAACAAAGCTTAAGCCACCATGAATTCTAAGTGAATATGAGTGAAGACTGCGCATCTCCATGTTGTCTCCAGCCCCTTTTATAACCTAGATCCGCCCCAAATCCAGAGTGGAACCACCAAGGTCCAATAGCAGAGTGCCATATCATCAGCGACGTCACCAGCGGCCTATCCGGAACAGTCATGTCATTGATGACCTCATGCCAGCCACGCCCCAAACACTTCACCAGTCATCGTCTGACGACCAATGGTGAGGTGCCAGATCATAGGGGCGGGCCTCTGCGAGCCAGTCCGGAGTGGCCACGTCATCAGGACACCTGACACTCTCTGCCCCATCAGGGCCTGCCACCTCACGGACATGCTCAGTGAGGTCCTTACTGGACCTAGCCTCTGATGCACTAAGTGCCTGAGCATGCTCAGTAGCCTGAACAACAGACTCAGAAATCAGACTATCTGCCTGAGCATGCTCAGTAGGTACATCCCAGAACTTAGACACAGCACAAAGTACAAGTACCTGTGCAAAGAGGCTGTTAGCATTAATTGTGGGAGCATGCTCAGTAGCCTGAACTGAGGACTTAGTCTCAGAAATGACACAATCAGGCTGAGCATGCTCACTAGGCAAAACATGGGGCTTAGACTCTGGCTGGGGTAAATCGGCGCGAGCATGCGCACTAGCCGCCTCTCCACACTTAGACGTGGTGGAAGGAGCAGCCAACTGGACGACCCGAGGCACGGCAAAGAACGGCAGCCGGCGCCTGGGCACAACAGGAACCGCAGCAGGCTGCTTGCGGCTATGGCGGCGCCGGTTCGTAACAGACCTAATATAGATTACGTCGGACCTGTATGTTTAAGTGGTTAATAAAGAGGTGAAATAGGGTGTTTTTTTGTATTTTATTTCAAATAAAGTATATTTTCAGTGTTTGTGTTTATTTCTTTTCACTTACAGATTAGTATGGGGGGGTCTCATAGACGCCTCACACTACTTATCTAGAGCTTAGTGGCAGCTGTGGGCTGCCATTAACCCCATGTTACCCCAATTGCCACTGCACCAGGTCGATTGAGAAAAGCCAGATAAAGTTATGGGATGGTTGCATCGAAAAGATGCAACAATCCTTGGCAGCTGTAGACTGCTATTTTTTAGACTTGGAGGCCCAATAGACATGGGTCTCCCCAGCCTGAGAATACTAGTCTCCAGTTGGTGTGCTTTATCATGGCTGGGTATCAAAATTGGGGGGGAGGACTGCATGCTGTTTTTTTTAAATTATTTATTTAAATAATTTAAAAAGCTGGATGTGGGTCCTCTTATTTTGATACACAGTCAAGTTAAGCGCCCGTCTGGGAGCTGCAGCTTGTAGCCATATGCTTTATCTGTGCTGGGCATCATAATATGGGGGGACCCTATGACGATTTATTTACTTATTTTTACTCTAATCTACAGTGACCCGCAGACAGGGTCTATGATTGCAAGCAGCCAGACACGCTGTCACACAGGCTGAGGGCACTGTCTGACTGCAACCAGTCACAGATGCCAGGACTGCCGGTGGACGGGGAAAGCCGTGCCTATGCATGAAGGTAAATGAGCGGTCCTGGAAGAAGAGTGAAGAGCTGCGGGAGCAGTTACAGCCACGTGGGAGACTCGGTAAGTATAGCGCGCTTGCCTTATTTTTATTTTACCTTTCTTTTTTATTTATTTCCCAAGTTGCCGGACCCCGATC
This sequence comes from Anomaloglossus baeobatrachus, assembly GCF_048569485.1. Classification (NCBI taxonomy): domain Eukaryota; kingdom Metazoa; phylum Chordata; class Amphibia; order Anura; family Aromobatidae; genus Anomaloglossus; species Anomaloglossus baeobatrachus. Next base: position 86,137,824 of record NC_134364.1, on the reverse strand, counting down.
ATTAGCAAGAATTCCCTGAGAACTCGATAGTTTTGAAACCATGCGGATAAAGACTTTATATAGACAGTCCAGGTCCACCCATCACTATTCTTCATGTTTCAATTCAATGTTGAGGACTGTACCTGGTACTTGGTATCTGAGGAGTTGAGGAGCGTACTTTGTTATACTCAGAATCTCAGAATTCCAATGTTCTCTAAGGACTATTTGCTGACATCTAAATCTTATTAAATGACTTTTAATGTATGTTGATTGCTATATTCAGCATTAGGATTGACTCAGCAATTGACTTTTATTGGTTTGCAAGGATGCCCTTGACAGTCCATTACAAAACTACCTGAGAAGATATAAATATTCAAGCAATTCACAGTAATTGTCTCATCCTAAGGCATCAAGACTTCATCAACTCATTTTATGGCATATATTTCAGTATATTTTATAATAATTACACTCCATTAGATATTGTTTGATTAAGGTATAACAATAAAGAATGTTCATTCAATTTGCGTATAAATATGATTATGGTGTGGGGGCAGTGCTCCCCTTTAATGTATTGTATACAGTCACTGATGATAAATTGGGCCACATAAAGGGATCTTAGGTTAGAAGTTAGCTGCTCCCAATTCCCACGTGCGTAAATGCTGGTATAACTTAAAGAATTGGTCATACAGTAATACTCATTGTTATATTATGACCGGCAGATTATAGAGCGACTCAGATATGAATCGGTGAGACTTAAGCCTGCTTTACACCTTTCAATTTCGCATATGATATTGTATGCGATGTGACCCGCCCCCATCGTATGTGCGGCACGTTCAATTTTTTGACCGTGACGCACAATCGATTAAAAGCTGGCACACGTACTTACTTGTCCATACGACCTCGCTGTCGGCGGCGAACATCCACTTCCTGGAGTGGGAGGGACGTTCTGTGCCACAGCGACGTCACGCGGCAGCCGGCCAACAGAAGCAGAGGGGCGGAGATGAGCGGGACGTAAACATCCCGCCCACCTCCTTCCTTCCGCATTGTCGGCGGGAGCCGCGGACGGAGGTAAGCTGTCATTCAATGTTCCCGGGGTGTCACACACTGCGATGTGTGCTGCCTCGGGAACATTGCACAACCGCACGTTCAATTTTTGAGAAATGAACGACGTGCATGCGATGAACGGATTTTCGTTCAATCGCAATTGTACGGAGGTTTTACACGTTACAATCATACTTACGATGCCGGATGTGCGTCACTTACGACGTGACCCCGCCGACACATCGTAAGATTTATTGTAGCGTGTAAAGCGCCCTTTACTGGCTTATAAAATTTTATGCTGAGTGTTAAACAGCAAATTAAGAGAAGTCTTTGTGCGTCCATGATCACAGCCTCACAAGCCTGGGATCAGCCAGCATAATAACATACGTACATAACATGTCATGGGCAGGTGTCAGCTCTTCCACCATGACAAGCTATGTATGTAAATGTGACGCCCTGGCCTATCAGGTCGTCACAGGGTATTGTGCAATCTGCCCTTCTGTGCAATATCCATCTCCTCCTTGGTTACAGGTCCTTCACCTTTGGTGTTGCCAAGAACAAGCTAATCAAAATCCTAGTAACACTCTGCACCACACCCACCAGGCACACCAGTAGCCGGCCTGAGTGGAATAGGGTCGCCCACTTGGGGGGTTGGTTAAGGGGAGGTCAGGAGTGTTAGGAGACAGTCAGTTGAGTGGTGACTCTCGAGAGGAGAGGTCAGGAGCTGGGCTACTTGAAACCACTAGGTGGCAGACGTTGGTCTGGGCCTGGTAGGAGCTGGACCCCGGTCACAGGGGATCGTGACAAGGGGCACGAACTGTCGAGGAGGACAGCCGGCGGCCTTGTGCCATAACCGGGCAGGGGCCAGGGCACTACGAGGTACGTGGACCCTAGGTCAGGAAGGAGCTTCAGGCGTCCTGACAATTTACCCGACAAGGACGAAGCCTTCAAGATCTGTTCTCCACCCGCTCCAAAATCGGGGTACTGGCGCAACGAGGGGGATAGGACTTTCCCACTACACGGTCCAGAAAATCCCAAGCGTGAACCCTGAGAGCAAGCTCACCCAGTTAGCCATACTGGTGAGCGGGACCCGACCAGTTTTATACTCAAGGGACCAGCCAGAAAACTAGGTGCCAAGGCAAAGGTCACAGACTAACAGGCAACACCAATGGGCATGGGATCCAGGCGTGCTCCCTCTCAGTGGCAGCAGTGTCCAGAACTTTGGTTTACCACAGTTATCGGTGTCAGCGTTATTGAACTGAGTGAGTACACGAGTGACGCTTACCATCCCAACGGCACCTCCCCATCGCCCTCATCGAGTCCTGGGGCATTCCCCCTACCCTTGGAGGGGTTAAACACATGGCTGCCCACACCATCGCCACCGGATACTCCCAACTGCAGAGGTGGTACTCCACCTTACCACACACCATGGGTGGCGTCACAAACTTTCCACATCATCCCCTGTAAATACTCCCTCTTTTTATCCGAGTGACCGCGTGACGCCAACTCCCGGGTCCGGAAATCCCTCGAGCCACCGCGGATCCGGATCCGAGCAGCCCGGCTGCTGACGCGTGAGCGGCACACAAAGCCTTGAAACTGTCACTGTGTGAAAACACAGAGTGACAGTTATGTGCTGACAGCCAGGGCCGGCTACAGGTTTTTGTGGGCCCTGGGCGAAAGAGTCTCAGTGGGCCCCATCCACACATAGACGTGCACAGATACATACACATACAGGCATATGTACACATACATATTTAAAGAGAAATTCACAATAACACATAAATAGACATCAATCTAGACAGTCATATACACTGACATACATAGATATATATACATCATACATGCACACACAGACACATTATTTTTATATTTTTATATATTTATATATATGTCCAATATTGGGAAGCCGGCAACAGCCTCATTTACCTCCCTGCTTGTCTCCATCCAGCGCCTCCTAGATTGGTGGCAGTCACTAAGAGACATAGCCGCACATAGAGCACACTAACACTGCTGTATATACATCACAAGAGAGGCTGGGGACATACACATTACTGGGGGGTATACATATTACTGAGGAAAAAGGTATACAGCAATAGGGGGCATACGGCTCTAGAGGAAGGCTGTGGCTCTCAAGTGGGGGGGACAAACAGCTCTGAGGTGGGGGGTGTCATGCAGCTCTGGGGGTATACAGCTCTGGGGTGAGGGGGACATACAGTTCTGGGGGGTATACAGCACAGGGGTGGAGAGACATACAGCTCTGAGGGGGTATACAGCACCTGGGTGGAGGGGACATACAACTCTGGGCGTATAGTAGTATTCAGCCCCCATATTCCTCCATATAGTGTTATGAAGCCCTCATAGTCCTCCATATAGTATTATGTAGCCCCCATATGGCACTATGCAGCCCTCATATGGCACTATGCAGCCCCCATATAACATTAAGCAGCCCCCATATAGCACAATGCAGACCCATATAGCATTAGGCACTTTCATGTAGTATACAGCCCACATATAGCACAATGCATACCCAGATAGCATTAGGCACCCTCATGTAGTATACATTCTGTATATAGCACAGCCTGTATATAGCACAGTGCAGAGCCAGATAGCATTAGGCACCCTCATGTAGTATACAGCCTATATATAACACAGCCTGTATATAGCACAGTGCAGAGCCAGATAGCAGTAGGCACCCTCATGTAGTGTACAGCCTGTATATAGCACAGCCTGTATATAGCACAGTGCAGAGCCAGATAGCAGTAGGCACCCTCATGTAGTATACAGCCTGTATATAACACAGCATGTATATAGCACAGTGCAGAGCCAGATAGCAGTAGGCACCCTCATGTAGCATACAGTGATGAAATACATACTCACTTTTCCTCGTTTCCTTGCTGCTCTGGTCTCCTCGGCGAGTCCACTGCTGTTGCTCGCTCTGACCTCTCAGCAGGCGCGCATTGATGACGTCACCGCGTTCTGCTACAGAGCGCTGTTAGTTACAGTGGGGAGAATGATAAAAGAGGGAGCGCGCTGCTCTGTTTCTTATCATTGCTCTCAATTGCATTGGCAACTGCGCGGCACCGGGCCCCCCCTGAGTAGCCATACGCCACTGCTGCCACCGCGAGTGGGCCCCCCGGCAGCTCAGGGCCCTGGCATTTCACCAGGTTTGCCGGGGGCTGACACCGGGCTGCTGACAGCTGCTAACGATAGCTGTTGGTATAGCACCCCTGAGTCACTCAGGGCACTCCTAGGTACTGCATCCTCCTCAGGATGCAGGGCCTACCCCCAGGGACCTGGAACACCAGTACCAGTAACACCTACCCACACCAAAATCCCAGTTTCCACTCCACACCAGGGGTAATTGGCTAGTCAGACACAAAGGGGATGGCCACCTAGATGGCGGAGCCAGTCCAGGAGACTAGACAGCCTGGTGGGAGGGGACAGCGAGGAGTCTAGAGTAGACAGAGGAAGAGAGGAGAGGTACCTTGAGCTGGGTTGTGTAACGGTGACTGGGGGCACAGGAGACTCGTCACCAGGGTCAGTACACCCGAGTACCACTGGGACCAGAGCACCGACGGGGAACAGGGCCCTAGGTCAGGTGCCATCTTCACGCGGCCTGGCAATTACCTGCACAGTGAGGGGACCTTCACGGACCTCACTGACCCACAGATCCCGGGGCACCAGCAGTAAAGCGAGGATCAGGGTTCGGAACACGGACCGGTCCTACAGGGTCCACACTGCCCGCCATATGGACAAGAAGACTACCAAAAAGGACAGTTGGGGGACACAACCACATTGAGTGTGCTGGGGACAGAGCAACCGAGTCATCAAACTGGCACTGGAACTACAGGGACCTGAAGCAGCCATCCAAGGGCCCAAGAGTGAGTAAAGACTGCTAACTTACAACCCACAGTGTGGCCTCCCTTCTTCGGCGAAAGTCTCCATCATACATCCCCCAGGGCTCTGCCCTACCTGCGGAGGGCCTACCACCATAGCTGCCATTACCACCAGCCCTAGGGATAATCAACCCAGCAGCAGCGGTTCCACCATCTTAACCGCAACCCGCAGGTGGCGTCACACTAATGACTTCAATCTCCCCTGTAAATACTCCCCATTAAAAAGCACCCAGGGCATGGGATCGGGCAATGGCCACCAAAGCTATAAACCACCCGATACCGAGTACCCCATAACCCTGGGCGACACATTGGCACGGGATGAGGTGTGGGGACTAGTGATAGACGGACCCGGACTGTAAAAAACAGGATCCATGTGGTTTCAAACATACCCGAGCCCGGGCCCAGAATTCTCAGGGCATTCCGGCACTTGGGAAATAAAAAAAATAAAGAAAAAATAAGAATTAACAAGTGCTTCATACTTACCGAGGCTCCGGCATGGCTGTAACTGCTTTCAGACCACTCATTCTTCTTTCAGGGCTGCTCATTACTGCTCATCCATATGCCCTGCTTTCCCCACCCACTGGCTGTCCTGGCATCTGTGATTGGTTGCAGTCAGATGTGCCCTCAGCCTATGTGACTGCAACCAATCACAGGAGCTGTCTGCGGGTCACTATCGTGGTGCAAAAATAAATAAATAAATAAAACATTTGGCTGAGGGTCCCCCCATATTATGATACCCAACACAGATAAAGCTTACAGCTACAGGCTGCAGTCCCCAGCTGTGTGCTCATCTTGGCTGTGTATCAAAATATGAGGAACCGCATGCACCTTTTTTTTAATTATATAATTGAGATGTGACAAGCCCGGCGCTTTACCTGGCTCTTCCCAAATGCCCTAGGGCGGTGTCAATAGGGGTAATAAGGAGTTAATGTTAGCTCACTAGATTAGTAATGTGAATCGTCTAGGAGACCCCCCATAACTAATCTGTAAGTGAAAAGAAATAAACACAAACAATGAAAAAATCCTTTATTTGAAATAAAAGACAAAAAAAATCACCCTTATTCAACCCTTTATTAACTGCCAAAACCCCCCTGCAGTTCCCAAATAATGCACACGAGGTCCACAATGATTCCAGCTCTCCTAGATCTGAATTCACACCAAGCGGCCATAGAACATGACTGCCCACTGTGAGCTTCAGTCAGAGATTGAGTGAGCTGCGTGATCATCGGTGACATCGCTCAGGTGATTTGTGGGCACAGCTGGGGGTTACCACGGTCCTCCACCTGAGTGACGTCACCGTTGATCGCGCGGCTCACTCAGTCTCTGACTGAAGCTCACAGCGGGTGGTCATGTTCTTTTTCTATAAACTTGTTTTTATTGTGTAAAAATGGAAAAACATGAAAAAATTATGTTAATGTGGCAATGTAATCATATTGACCCGAGGAATAACGCTGTCTTTACACTTTTATGGCATGATCTAAGGCATAACCCTATTATTATTTTGGTGGTGCACATCTCTTCTTATATTATAAGGCATAATCCCCCACCCCTCCTATAAAAACAATTTCTGAATTGCTGGTTTTTGTTCACTCTGCATCCCAAAAATCTGAATAGGAAGCAAAAAAATTATGTGCGAAAAAATAAGAACAATAAAAGCGTCAACTCATCCCGCAAAAAACATGCCCTCATATGACTTTGTGATGGGAGAGAAAAAGGCGCAATAGGGTCTTACCCGGTTTACAGGGTGGAAAAGGAAAAAGAACAATGCACTCACCTGGCAGGATTGTGCCAGTCACAACCCCTTTGCAGACGTGAATGAGCGCTTAGGTGGTTTAGCAGCGGCCCCGTTACAGAGCAAATTTTCAGCGTAAAAAACTGGGGGAAAACAGGGTTTTTTGCCGTGCTAAGAGACCACGAGCATGAATATAACAATTTGTTCTTTTATTTAGGTCATTCCAACGCGTTTCGGAGACTCATCTGCCTCCTTCCTCAGGGAAAAGAATCTTTTCCCTGAGGAAGGAGGCAGATGAGTCTCCGAAACGCGTTGGAATGACCTAAATAAAAGAACAAATTGTTATATTCATGCTCGTGGTCTCAGCGAGGCAAAAAAACCCGTTTTTCCCAAGTTTAGTACGCTGAAAATTTGCTCATATGACTTTGAGAGCAGAAATATAGAAATATTATAACTCTTAAGGTGATGCAAAAACTTTTATTTTTTTTGTAAAAAAGTGTTTTTTAGTGTATGACAGCTGCCAAACTTAAAAAAAAATAATATATATATATATATATATATATATATATATACACAGTACAGACCAAACGTTTGGACACACCTTCTCATCTCTAGAACAACTATTAAGAGGAGACTTGTGCAGCAGGCCTTCATGGTAAAATAGCTGCTAGGAAACCACTGCTAAGGACAGGCAACAAGCAGTAAAGACTTGTTTGCGCTAAAGAACACAAGGAATGGACATTAGACCAGTGGAAATCTGTGCTTTGGTCTGATGAGTCCAAATTTGGGATCTTTGGATCCAACCATCGTATCTTTGTAGAAAAGGTAAACGGATGGACTCTACATGCCTGGATCCCACCGTGAAGCATGGAGGAGGAGGTGTGACGGTGTGGGGGTGCTTTGCTGGTGACACTGTTAGGGATTTATTCAAAATTGAAGGCATCCTGAACCAGCATGGCTACCACAGCATCTTGCAGCGGCATGCTATTCCATCTGGTTTGCGTTTAGTTGGACCTTCATTTATTTTTCAACAGGACAATGACCCCAAACAAACCTCCAGGCTGCGTAAGGGCTATTTGACTAAGAAGGAGAGTGATGGGATGCTACGCCAGATGACCTGGCTTTCACAGTCACCAGACCTGAACTCAATCGAGATGGTTTGGGGTGAGCTGAACCGCAGAGTGAAGGTAAAAAGGCCAACAAGTGCTAAGCATCTCTGGGAACTCCTTCAAGACTGTTGGAAGACCATTTCCGGTGACTTTCTCTTGAAGCTCATCAAGAGAATGCCAAGAGTGTGCAAAGCAGTAATCAAAGCAAAAGGTGGCTACTTTGAAGAACCTAGAATATAAGACATATTTTCAGTTGTTTTACACTTTTTAAAGTATTTTACTCCACATGTGTTAATTCATAGTTTTGATGTCTTCAATGTGAATCTACAATTTTTAGAGTCATGAAAATAAAGAAAACTCTTTGAATGAGAAGGTGTGTCCAAACTTTTGGTCGGTACTGTATATAATATCTGTCATTGCTGTAATCGCATGGCCTCAAAGAATAAAGCTGTGTAATCACTTACACCGCATAGTGAACAGTGTGTCACAATCTTTCCTCTGTTGCGGAGTTTTGTGACAGGCTCTGGGTCAGAGTCTCACTTTATCTTGTGTCTTGTGGGACTCTGCTAAATCAATGGATTCCCTTTTCTTTGGGGAAGAGAGGGTTAATGTCAGTTCACCTTCTGGCAGATCCATTCCTGACTCCTAGTCAGGTGTTTCCGGTCGGGGCCACACCCAGGTCCTATAAATACCCTTTACTTCCACCAAAGGGTGCTGGTTATTTTCATTTATTTGGAAGCTTGGCCAGGAGGAGAAAGATGCTGGAGAAATTCTCTCTCTGAGGTTAAGGTTCCACTTGCATGTGACTCGTGTGAGTCTCGCCTTGGTATCACCCGGCACTGCCGCACTCTCCTGACAGGAGCGGGTCGGCTGCATGTATTTCCATCCAGTTGAGGCACTTGTGCCCGGAGAGCATCAGGCTGTGCCGGGTGATACCGATGTGAGACTCGCATGAGTCATATGCAAGTGGAACTCCGGCCTGAGACTCGCTTTGTGGGCTGCAGCATTTCTAGGTGTGATGGTTGTACGGTATGGATGTTACCCAGTAGTCAGTTATTCTTCCCCCTTTTATGTTGTTTCCCCTTGAGCACATTTAGTTGCCCCTTTGTGTGTGGTTGCCATGTGGTCGAGTTGTTGTCATTACCCGTTAGTCCTTATTTGTCGGTGGGGTTGTTGACTTTTGTTCTTGCCCCTTCCTCCCAGGTTGTAGAGGTGGGGGTCTTATCATCAGGGGCAAGGACAGGAGTTGGGGCCTAGGTTGGAGGTCTGGACCTCCCTACCATCAAGAGTACCTCCGGGTGATTAGGGCCAGTATAGGTTTCCCTGTGTTTCCCTAGGCATCTGTGACACAGTGTAACAAATAAATGTTTATTTTGCTTTCCAAAGATTACAGTAAGGCTCGGCTCACATTTATACTGTGCTCTACATTGAGTGCTTACATCAGGTTTCCGTATATATCTCTGAAATGTACAAAATCTCTGAAATACATGATTCAGATGAAGAATATTATACGGGTACAATAATTGGCTTAACTAGGCCCAATATTTTTTGTGAGCAAGTATATTGGACTTTGCGCGGTTAAGGAAATGGCTTAGTGTAAAATAAATATTGTATGGGTACCTAATCCTTAACTTTTAAAGTCAAGAGGTATGTATCATGGGGCTTTTCTCACACTAGGCTTTAATTATGGAAACTGTCCAAAAACTAATCTTTGCTGCCCAAAGCAGCAAGTTAGAGCTCAGCTTGCAATTGTGAAACTGCTGTGGTAAGATGAAAGCTACGCTGTTATTGGTTGAAATGGGAAAGAGAGATATTTTAGTTTTAGACAGTTATAATAAACTAGAAGGTGGCCCGATTCTACGCATCGGGTATTCTAGAATTTACGTATTGTGTAGTTCATGTATGATTTTTGTTATATATATATATATATATATATATATATATATATATATATATATATATATATATATATAGATGTTGTTGTGTGTAGTTACCAAGTGTTTGTGTAGGGCGCTGTACATGTTCTGAGTGTCGCGGGGGGTGAGAGCGGTGTTGTATGTGTGTTGCGTGTGTTGCGTTGTTTGTGGAGCGCTGTGTGTCTGTAGCGTTGTGTGTGTGTGTGTGGTGTGCGGTTTGTGTGTGTGGTGTGTTTTGGGGGAGGTATGTTTTGAGCAATGTGTGTGTTGTGCAGTATGTGCGTATATTTGTGTGTGCAGCGTTGTCTGTGTGTGTGGGTGTCTGTGTAGGGCGTTGTTTGTGATTCCTAGTGTGTGTGTGTTGTGCAGTGCGCGTGTGTGTGTGTGTTGGGGGGAGGTGTGCACCTCCCATCGTGCTCCATCCCCCATGCTGCGCACCCCCCATCGTGCTGCATCCCCCATGCTGCGCACTCCCAAACGTGCTCCATCCGCCATGCTGCGCACTCCCAAACGTGCTCCATCCGCCATACTGCGCACTCCCCATCGTGCTGCATCCCCCATGCTGCGCACTCCCAAACGTGCTCCATCCGCCATGCTGCGCACTCCCCATCGTGCTCTATCCGCCATGCTGCACACTCCCAAACGTGCTCCATCCGCCATGCTGCGCACTCCCAAACGTGCTCCATCCGCCATGCTGCGCACCCCCTATCATGCTCCATCCGCCATGCTGCGCACTCCCAAACGTGCTCCACCCGCCATGCTGCGCACTCCCAAACGTGCTCCATCCGCCATGCTGCGCACTCCCAAACGTGCTCCATCCGCCATGCTGCGCACTCCCAAACGTGGTCCATCCGCCATGCTGCGCACTCCCAAACGTGCTCCATCCGCCATGCTGCGCACTCCCAAACGTGCTCCATCCGCCATACTGCGCACTCCCAAATGTGCTCCATCCGCCATACTGCGCACTCCCCATCGTGCACCATCCGGCATGCTGCGCACTCCCAAACGTGCTCCATCCGTCATGCTGCGCACTCCCAAACGTGCTCCATCCGTCATGCTGCGCACTCCCAAACGTGCTCCATCCGCCATGCTGCGCACTCCCAAACGTGCTCCATCCGCCATGCTGCGCACTCCCAAACGTGCTCCATCCGCCATGCTGCGCACTCCCAAACGTGCTCCATCCGCCATGCTGCGCACCCCCCATCATGCTCCATCCGCTTGGGAGTGCGCAGCATGCCGGATGGTGCACGATGGGGAGTGCGCAGTATGGCGGATGGAGCACGTTTGGGAGTGCGCAGTATGGCGGATGGAGCACGTTTGGGAGTGCGCAGCATGGCGGATGGACCACGTTTGGGAGTGCGCAGCATGGCGGATGGACCACGTTTGGGAGTGCGCAGCATGGCGGATGGACCACGTTTGGGAGTGCGCAGCATGGCGGATGGAGCACGTTTGGGAGTGCGCAGCATGGCGGATGGAGCACGTTTGGGAGTGCGCAGCATGGCGGATGGAGCATGATGGGGGGTGCGCAGCATGGCGGATGGAGCACGTTTGGGAGTGCGCAGCATGGCGGATGGAGCACTTTTGGGAGTGTGCAGCATGGTGGATAGAGCACGATGGGGAGTGCGCAGCATGGCGGATGAAGCACGTTTGGGAGTGCGCAGCATGGGGGATGGAGCACGTTTGGGAGTGTGCAGCATGGCGGATAGAGCACGATGGGGAGTGCGCAGTATGGCGGATGGAGCACGTTTGGGAGTGCGCAGCATGGCGGATGGAGCACGTTTGGGAGTGTGCAGCATGGCGGATAGAGCACGATGGGGAGTGCGCAGCATGGCGGATGGAGCACGTTTGGGAGTGCGCAGCATGGGGGATGCAGCACGATGGGGAGTGCGCAGTATGGCGGATGGAGCACGTTTGCTCAGCCTCTCTCCTTCCAGCCTCCCTCAGCATCAGCCTCCCCCTCCCAGCCTTCCCCAAGATCAGCCTCTCTGCTCCCAGCCTCCTCCAGCACGCCGTGCTCCTCTGCCGACACTTACCCACACCCGATCGCATCCACTCACCCACACAACCGATCGCATCCACTCACCCAAATAACCGATCGCATCCACTCACCCACACAAGCGATCGCATCCACTCACACACACAACCGATCGCATCCACTCACACACACCCGATCGCATACACTCACACACACAGACACTGACGATATTGCACATACGCGCTGATACTCACAACATCCGGGGATATCACATGCTTCTGGCCATGTGATCCTCCGTCAGGTCCTGGAAGCTCACAACAGCACAATATCGCCGCCGAGAAGCAAGCGATATCCCAGGATGTTGTGAGTATTTGGATGCGATGTGATGTGTGAGGTGTGTGTGAGTGTGATCTGATTTGTGTGTGTGTGTGTGCTGTTATGTGTGTGTGCTGTTATGTTATGTATGTTCCGCAGCTGCAGGACCTTGATGTGTGGATGCGATGTGATGTATGTGTGAGGTGTGTATGAGAGTGAGTGTGAGCCGGTGTACACTGGTAACTATGATACACATCGGGTAACTAAGGGACCTTAGTTACCCGATGTGTATAATGGTTACCAGCTTTCACGGCCTCCGTTAAGATCCCAGCATCGCAAGGTTATGTCTGGCGCTGCCGGGATCCTGACGGAGCCGGTGTAGAAGCAAGCGATATCCCAGCATGTTGTGATGTGTGAGGTGTGTGTGAGAGTGAGTGTGAGAGTGAGTGTGATCTGATGTGTGTGTACTCACCTGGGAATCGGAGCCCCGTGTCAGTTGGGCGGCCAGAGCGAGCGTGCATTGCGTGAGGGGGCGGGGCCTGCAGAGAGCCGGGGCGAGAGGCCAATCCGTGTGGAAGGGCGGGGCCATGGCGAGCCCAGCGGCCAATCAGCTTTGTGTCACCGTAAGGACACAATTTCGGAGCATGACAGACAGACAGACAGACAGACAGACAGACAGAATAAGGCAATTATATATATAGATGTGACCTTGTATGTGATTTTTAAAAAAATGTCCACCAGATTTAGTGCAGCCCAATTTCAGCCATGTCAATCTACTTTAGACTGCACTGGCATACATACTGTGAGCCAGGCCTTAGCACATACCATCAATAACATATATTACTAATGCTGCACCCCTGTTCCCAAATCTAGTTGACAGCCCTTCTTATAACTATGGAAAAGGAAATGCATTTACAAAATTGTGCATGAAAACGTAAAATAACAGTGAGTACATATTTAAAGCACGACTTTTCAAGCCAGAGCTAAAAATACAGAAATATAAACCCAAACTGTGTTCTAAATGTAGTGCTGGGCCGACCCCCGGATGTCTTGCCTCTATTGTAGGATAAGGAACTAATTTCAGTCCTAAGAAAAAGCTCATCCAAAATATTCAGAGCAGCCGACTCCTCTACAAAGCAGAGATAACGTTTGATGCTAAATTTGGCTAAATCTATCCCAGCCCTTCCCCCTAATTATGGCATATGGCTCTGGTGTTACTCAAAAGTTGTACATCAGAATGAGTGGGTTGATAAACATCTCTCGAGATAAATATTTTTTCTGTCATTGTAAAGTAAATAACCCTAGCATATGGTCCCAGTGGGCTTGGGCTGGAATACATGCTCCTCCATTTGGTGCCAGATATGTATGTATATATATATATATATATATATATATATATATATATATATATATATATAGATAGATATATACTAGCTGTTCCCAGCCAGCTAACGCTCGGCACGCCCGTTCCTATGTAATTATCGCTGCTGGTGATTAAAGTTAATAATGACAACATTCAGTAGCGCTTACACAGGTGGTTAGTTAAATTAAAATGAAGTTATTAACAATGATCATCAAAAATCTGAAGAATACTAATGATACGTTTTATTCACAGTGTAAATTCCAAAACAAACTGGATTCAATAAGATGTGCGTTTGTTATTAATTCTAGCATCTAAATAAATTAATTGTGCATTTACCTTAGTTGAAGTAGTTAAATTACGTGGAAACGAAGTTGATAATTGTCGACTGGCAACATGAATCCCAATGATACACGGAAAGCAAGACATTGTAATAGTAGTGACAGTGGAACGAAAACATGACGTGAAAAATGCTTGGAGTTGCAATGTAGCATTACGCAGCCTTTGTCTGTCATTGGCTGAATCATCTCAGCATGAGATGTCTGAGTGTGCAATGTACACAACAGGATTTGTGTCTGTGCTAACAGGATTTGTGTCTGTGCTTACAGGACCTGTGATGATGTCACATGGAGGGGAGGAGTCAGGGGTCAAATGATCAGCTCCTCTGTGTATGCAGGACTCTGCTGTGCTGGTTGCCATCGTGCTGGAAGAGGTGAAGTTTGTGTGTGGGGAATTTAAGAGTGTGCATGTAGCAGAGATGTGTGTGTAATATGTGGTGGGGCAGAGCCTCGTGTGGTAATGTGCGGTGGTGCAGAGCCATGTATTTAATGTGTGGGGGCGGAGCTGTGTGTGGTAATCTGTGGGGGGCGGAGCCACATGTGGTAATGTGCGGGGGGCGGAGCTGCATGTGATAATGTGCAGGGGGCGAAGCCGCGTGTGGTAATATGCAGGGGCAGAGCCGCGTGTGGTAATGTACGGGGCAGAGCCGTGTGTGGTAATGTGCAGGGGGCGGAGCCACGTGTGGTAATGTGCAGGGGGCGGAGCTGCGTGTGGTAATGTGCAGGGGCAGATCCGTGTGTGGTAATGTGCAGGGGCAGAGCCGCGTGTGGTAATGTGCGGGGGGTGGAGCCAAATGTGGTAATGTGCAGGGGCAGATCCGTGTGTGGTAATGTTCAGGGTCAGAACCGCGTGTGGTAATGTGTGGGGTCAGAGCCGCGTGTGGTAATGTGCGTGGGGCGGAGCCGTGTGTGTTAATGTGCGGGGGGCGGAGCCGAGTGTGGTAATGTAGGGGGGGCGGACACGCGTGTGGTAATGTATGCGGGACGGACACGCATGTGGTAATGTACGGGGGCGGACACGCATGTGGTAATGTACGGGGGGCGAACACGTGTGTGGTAATGTGCAAGGGGCAGAGCCATGTGTGGTAATGTGCGTGAGGCGGAGCCACGTGTGGTAATGTGCAGGGGCAGAGCCGCGTATGGTAATGTATGGGGGGGCGGGGCCACGTGTGGTAATGTGCGTGGGGCGGAGCCGTGTGTGGTAATGTCCTGGGGGCAGAGCCGTGTGTGGTAATGTGCAGGGGTAGAGCCGTGTTTGGTAATGTATGGGGGCGGAGCCACGTGTGGTAATGTGCAGGGGCAGAGCCGCGTGTGGTAATGTGTGGGGCGCAGAGCCGTGTGTGGTAATGTGTGAGCGCAGAGCCGTGTGTGGTAATATGTGGGGGGCGGAGCCGTGTGTGGTAATGTGTGGGGGGCGGAGCCGTGTGTGGTAATGTGCGTGGGGCAGAGCCGTGTGTGGTAATGTGCGGGGGGCGGAGCTGTGTGTGGTAATGTCCTGGGGGCAGAGCCGTGTGTGGTAATGTATGGGGGGGCGGAGCCACGTGTGGTAATGTGCAGTGGCAGAGCCGCGTGTGGTAATGTGTGGGGCGCAGAGCCGTGTGTGGTAATGTGTGAGCGCAGAGCCGTGTGTGGTAATATGTGGGGGGCGGAGCCGTGTGTGGTAATGTGTGGGGGGCGGAGCCGTGTGTGGTAATGTGCGTGGGGCAGAGCCGTGTGTGGTAATGTGCGTGGGGCAGAGCCGTGTGTGGTAATGTGCGGGGGGCGGAGCTGTGTGTGGTAATGTCCTGGGGGCAGAGCCGTGTGTGGTAATGTATGGGGGGGCGGAGCCGCGTGTGGTAATGTGCAGGGGCAGAGCCGTGTGTGGTAATGGGCAGGGGTGGAGCCGCGTGTGGTAATGTGTGTGGGGCAGAGCCGCGTATGGTAATGTACGGGGGGGCGGGGCCGCGTGTGGTAATGTGCGTGGGGCAGAGCCGCGTATGGTAATGTACGGGGGGCGGGGCCGTGTGTGGTAATGTGCGGGGGGTGGAGCTGTGTGTGGTAATGTCCTGGGGGCAGAGCCGTGTGTGGTAATGTGTGGGGGGCGGAGCCGTGTGTGGTAATGTGCGTGGGTCAGAGCCGTGTGTGGTAATGTGCGGGGGGTGGAGCTGTGTGTGGTAATGTCCTGGGGGCAGAGCCGTGTAACTAAGGTACTGTATGTTACAGGTCGCACAGAGGTACCAACAGATGTAAAGAGACTCTGTCCCGTCACAGAGGACCTGTATATGCAGAAACCGTGTTCTAAGCCACACTATACTGCAGCATGTAAACTGAACTCTATTAAATGACAGTCTGATAAGGAAAAATATTATAGTAAATAAACAGAACTCTGTTAACTCACAGAGTCTATATGGCGCATTTCACTTCTGTTCCTTCACAGAAGGTAATATATATGTAGCATACACAGTATGTATAGGAGTGGACAAGCAGAACACTAGCCGTATCCTGCTAGCAGGGCTCAGGGTACATGCAGTGGTGAGTGTACAGGGTACTGCTCCTATATCGGCTTGCTATATGGTACAGCCGGTTAGCCACCGGTCCCAAAGCCGCCCAAGCCCGATATCACTAGAGCCTAGCTTCCCCAGCTACTGACCCTCACCACAATGCCTCACCCTAACCTGACTCCTGACCCTCAACCAGTCCAGTGGGACTTCGCCGCCTAATCCTATCTAAGATGTGTACAGCAGTATGCATAAAGACGAGTGCGCACTTCCATGTGGGCGTCAGGGCTATTTATCAGCTCTGTACCGCCCACAAGATGGAGGAACCACGTGTAGCCAGCCCCTTTGGCACAATGAGAATGTGCCACATCACCGATGATGTCACGGCGGCCAATGGGGACATGCCACATCACTGACGATGTCACGGCAGCCAATGGGAATGTACCACATCACCGATGATGCCACTGTGACCAATAGGAACGTGCCACATCACTGACATGCTCAGATAGTGGCAAAACACCCATAGGAATCCCGCACATGCTCAGTAGGCTCTTTTTGACACTCAGCATGCCAAAAAGTCCTGGTCAGCATCCGTGGCTCAGAAGACCGGACCGAGCGGCTTCGGGTATGGGGAGGAACTGCTCCAGAAGGAAAACAAGGAGCCCCCGTACCCCGGTCCGTAACACCGTGTGTGTTAATGTGCGGGGGACGGACACGTGTGTGGTAATGTGCGGGGGTGGAGCCGTGTGTGGTAATGTACGGGGGGCAGAGCCGCGTGTGGTAATGTGCGGGGGGCAGAGCCGTATGTGGTAATATGCAGGGGCAGAGCCGCGTGTGGTAATGGGCAGGGGCGGAGCGCGTGTGGTAATGTGCAGGGGCAGAACAGCGTGTGGTAATGTACGGGGGGGCGGACACGTGTGTGGTAATGTTCGGGGGGCGGAGCCGTGTGTGGTAATGTGCAGGGGCGGAGCGCGCGTGGTAATGTGCAGGGGCGGAACCGCGTGTGGTAATGTACGGGGGGCGGACACGTGTGTGGTAATGTTCGGGGGGGCGGAGCCGTGTGTGGTAATGTGCAGGGGCGGAGCGCGTATGGTAATGTGCAAGGGCAGAGCCGCGTGTGGTAATGTGCGTGGGGGGAGCCGTGTGTGGTAATGTGTGGGGGTGTGGAGCCGTGTGTGGGGGGGTGGAGCCGTGTGTGGTAATGTACGGGGGGCAGAGCCACGTGTGGTAATGTGCGGGGGCAGAGCCGTGTGTGGTAATGGGCAGGGGCAGAGCCGCGTGTGGTAATGTGCAGGGGCAGAACCGCGTGTGGTAATGTACGGGGGGCGGACACGTGTGTAGTAATGTTCGGGGGTGCGGAGCCGTGTGTGGTAATGTGCATGGGCAGAGCCGCGTGTGGTAATGTGCGTGGGCGGAGCCGTGTGTGGTAATGTGTGGGGGGCGGAGCCGTATGTGGTAATATGCAGGGGCAGAGCCGCATGTGGTAATGGGCAGGGGCGGAGCCACGTGTGGTAATGTACGGGGGGCGGAGCCGTGTGTGGTAATGTGTGGGGCGTGGAGCCGTGTGTGGTAATGTGTGGGGCGCAGAGCCGTGTATGGTAATGTACGGGGGGCGGGGCCGCGTGTGGTAATGTGCGTGGGGCGGAGCCGTGTGTGGTAATGTCCTGGGGCAGAGCCGTGTGTGGTAATGTGCGGGGGGCGGAGCCGTGTGTTACGGGGGGACCTCCTGGTATAGGAATAGATGAAGATATACTACTACCACCAGTGGTCAGGGTCCGCATGTTGTGATGGCATGGCTGCAGCTGGTGGCACAAGGCCCTACTGAAATCCAACAGTAACCCGGTAACTAAGGTACCGTATTTTACAGGTCGCACAGAGGTACCAACAGATGTAAAGAGACTCTGTCCCGTCACAGAGGACCTGTATATGCAGTAACCGTGTTCTAAGCCACACTATACTGCAGCATGTAAACTGAACTCTATTAAATGACAGTCTGATAAGGAAAAATATTATAGTAAATAAACAGAACTCTGTTAACTCACAGAGTCTATATGGCGCATTTCACTTCTGTTCCTTCACAGAAGGTAATATATATGTAGCATACACAGTATGTATAGGAGTGGACAAGCAGAACACTAGCCGTATCCTGCTAGCAGGGCTCAGGGTACATGCAGTGGTGAGTGTACAGGGTACTGCTCCTATATCGGCTTGCAATATGGTGTAGCCGGTTAGCCACCGGTCCCAAAGCCGTCCAAGCCCGATATCACTGGAGCCTAGCTTCCCCAGCTACTGACCCTCACCGCAACGCCTCACCCTAACCTGACTCCTGACCCTCAATCAGTCCAGTGGGACTTCGCCGCCTAATCCTATCTAAGATGTGTACAGCAGTATGCACAAAGACGAGTGCGCACCTCCATGTGGGCGTCAGGGCTATTTATCAGCTCTGTACTGCCCACAAGATGGAGGAACCACGTGTAGCCAGCCCCTTTGGCCAATGAGAATGTGCCACATCACCGATGATGTCACGGCGGCCAATGGGGACATGCCACATCACTGATGATGTCACGGCAGCCAATGGGAACGTACCACATAACCGATGATGCCACTGTGACCAATAGGAACGTGCCACATCACTGACATGCTCAGAGAGTGGCAAAACACCCATAGGAATCCCGCACATGCTCAGTAGGCTCTTTTTGACACTCAGAATGCCAAAAAGTCCTGGTCAGCATCCGTGGCTCAGAAGACCGGACCGAGCGGCTTCGGATATGGGGAGGAACTGCTCCAGAAGGAAAACGAGGAGCCCCCGTACCCCGGTTCGTAATACCGTGTGTGTTAATGTGCGGGGGGCGGAGCCGTGTGTGGTAAGGTACGGGGGCGGACACGTGTGTGGTAATGTTCGGGGGGCGGAGCCGTGTGTGGTAATGTGCATCGGCGGAGCGCATGTGGTAATGTGCAGGGGCAGAACAGTGTGTGGTAATGTACGGGGAGCGGACACATGTGTGGTAATGTTTGGGGGGCGGAGCCGTATGTGGTAATGTGCAGGGGTAGAGCCGTGTTTGGTAATGTATGGGGGCGGAGCCACGTGTGGTAATGTGCAGGGGCAGAGCCACGTGTGGTAATGTGTGGGGCGCAGAGCCGTGTGTGGTAATATGTGGGGGGCAGAGCCGTGTGTGGTAATATGTGGGGGGCGGAGCCGTGTGTGGTAATGTGTGGGGGGCGGAGCCGTGTGTGGTAATGTGTGGGGGGCGGAGCCGTGTGTGGTAATGTGTGGGGGGCGGAGCCGTGTGTGGTAATGTGCGTGGGTCAGAGCCGTGTGTGGTAATGTGTGGGGCGCAGAGCCGTGTGTGGTAATATGTGGGGGGCGGAGCCGTGTGTGGTAATGTGTGGGGGGCGGAGCCGTGTGTGGTAATGTGTGGGGGGCGGAGCCGTGTGTGGTAATGTGCGTGGGGCAGAGCCGTGTGTGGTAATGTGCGGGGGGTGGAGCTGTGTGTGGTAATGTCCTGGGGGCAGAGCCGTGTGTGGTAATGTGCGGGGGGCGGAGCCGTGTGTTACGGGGGGACCTCCTGGTATAGGAATAGATGAAGATATACTACTACCACCAGTGGTCAGGGTCCACATGTTGTGATGGCATGGCTGCAGCTGGTGGCACAAGGCCCTACTGAAATCCAACAGTAACCCGGTAACTAAGGTACCGTATTTTACAGGTCGCACAGAGGTACCAACAGATGTAAAGAGACTCTGTCCCGTCACAGAGGACCTGTATATGCAGAAACCGTGTTCTAAGCCACACTATACTGCAGCATGTAAACTGAACTCTATTAAATGACAGTCTGATAAGGAAAAATATTATAGTAAATAAACAGAACTCTGTTAACTCACAGAGTCTATATGGCGCATTTCACTTCTGTTCCTTCACAGAAGGTAATATATATGTAGCATACACAGTATGTATAGGAGTGGACAGGCAGAACACTAGCCGTATCCTGCTAGCAGGGCTCAGGGTACATGCAGTGGTGAGTGTACAGGGTACTGCTCCTATATCGGCTTGCTATATGGTACAGCCGGTTAGCCACCGGTCCCAAAGCCGCCCAAGCCCGATATCACTGGAGCCTAGCTTCCCCAGCTACTGACCCTCACCACAACGCCTCACCCTAACCTGACTCCTGACCCTCAACCAGTCCAGTGGGACTTCGCCGCCTAATCCTATCTAAGATGTGTACAGCAGTATGCACAAAGACGAGTGCGCACCTCCATGTGGGCGTCAGGGCTATTTATCAGCTCTGTACCGCCCACAAGATGGAGGAACCACGTGTAGCCAGCCCCTTTAGCCAATGAGAATGTGCCACATCACCGATGATGTCACGGCGGCCAATGGGGACATGCCACATCACTGATGATGTCACGGCAGCCAATGGGAACGTACCACATAACCGATGATGCCACTGTGACCAATAGGAACGTGCCACATCACTGACATGCTCAGAGAGTGGCAAAACACCCATAGGAATCCCGCACATGCTCAGTAGGCTCTTTTTGACACTCAGAATGCCAAAAAGTCCTGGTCAGCATCCGTGGCTCAGAAGACCGGACCGAGCGGCTTCGGATATGGGGAGGAACTGCTCCAGAAGGAAAACGAGGAGCCCCCGTACCCCGGTTCGTAATACCGTGTGTGTTAATGTGCGGGGGGCGGAGCCGTGTGTGGTAAGGTACGGGGGCGGACACGTGTGTGGTAATGTTCGGGGGGCGGAGCCGTGTGTGGTAATGTGCATCGGCGGAGCGCATGTGGTAATGTGCAGGGGCAGAACAGTGTGTGGTAATGTACGGGGAGCGGACACATGTGTGGTAATGTTTGGGGGGCGGAGCCGTATGTGGTAATGTGCAGGGGTAGAGCCGTGTTTGGTAATGTATGGGGGCGGAGCCACGTGTGGTAATGTGCAGGGGCAGAGCCACGTGTGGTAATGTGTGGGGCGCAGAGCCGTGTGTGGTAATGTGTGGGGCGCAGAGCCGTGTGTGGTAATGTGTGGGGGGCAGAGCCGTGTGTGGTAATATGTGGGGGGCGGAGCCGTGTGTGGTAATGTGTGGGGGGCGGAGCCGTGTGTGGTAATGTGTGGGGGGCGGAGCCGTGTGTGGTAATGTGCGTGGGTCAGAGCCGTGTGTGGTAATGTGTGGGGCGCAGAGCCGTGTGTGGTAATATGTGGGGGGCGGAGCCGTGTGTGGTAATGTGTGGGGGGCGGAGCCGTGTGTGGTAATGTGTGGGGGGCGGAGCCGTGTGTGGTAATGTGTGGGGGCGGAGCCGTGTGTGGTAATGTGCGTGGGGCAGAGCCGTGTGTGGTAATGTGCGGGGGGTGGAGCTGTGTGTGGTAATGTCCTGGGGGCAGAGCCGTGTGTGGTAATGTGCGGGGGGCGGAGCCGTGTGTTACGGGGGGACCTCCTGGTATAGGAATAGATGAAGATATACTACTACCACCAGTGGTCAGGGTCCACATGTTGTGATGGCATGGCTGCAGCTGGTGGCACAAGGCCCTACTGAAATCCAACAGTAACCCGGTAACTAAGGTACCGTATTTTACAGGTCGCACAGAGGTACCAACAGATGTAAAGAGACTCTGTCCCGTCACAGAGGACCTGTATATGCAGAAACCGTGTTCTAAGCCACACTATACTGCAGCATGTAAACTGAACTCTATTAAATGACAGTCTGATAAGGAAAAATATTATAGTAAATAAACAGAACTCTGTTAACTCACAGAGTCTATATGGCGCATTTCACTTCTGTTCCTTCACAGAAGGTAATATATATGTAGCATACACAGTATGTATAGGAGTGGACAAGCAGAACACTAGCCGTATCCTGCTAGCAGGGCTCAGGGTACATGCAGTGGTGAGTGTACAGGGTACTGCTCCTATATCGGCTTGCAATATGGTGTAGCCGGTTAGCCACCGGTCCCAAAGCCGTCCAAGCCCGATATCACTGGAGCCTAGCTTCCCCAGCTACTGACCCTCACCGCAACGCCTCACCCTAACCTGACTCCTGACCCTCAACCAGTCCAGTGGGACTTCGCCGCCTAATCCTATCTAAGATGTGTACAGCAGTATGCATAAAGACGAGTGCGCACTTCCATGTGGGCATCAGGGCTATTTATCAGCTCTGTACCGCCCACAAGATGGAGGAACCACGTGTAGCCAGCCCCTTTGGCCAATGAGAATGTGCCACATCACCGATGATGTCACGGCGGTCAATGGGGACATGCCACATCACTGACGATGTCACGGCAGCCAATGGGAATGTACCACATCACCGATGATGCCACTGTGACCAATAGGAACGTGCCACA
Source organism: Anomaloglossus baeobatrachus (assembly GCF_048569485.1). Classification (NCBI taxonomy): domain Eukaryota; kingdom Metazoa; phylum Chordata; class Amphibia; order Anura; family Aromobatidae; genus Anomaloglossus; species Anomaloglossus baeobatrachus. The sequence goes on along the minus strand of NC_134364.1, from coordinate 86,115,348 downwards.
TCACTGACATGCTCAGATAGTGGCAAAACACCCATAGGAATCCCGCACATGCTCAGTAGGCTCTTTTTGACACAGCATGCCAAAAAGTCCTGGTCAGCATCCGTGGCTCAGAAGACCGGACCGAGCGGCTTCGGGTATGGGGAGGAACTGCTCCAGAAGGAAAACAAGGAGCCCCCGTACCCCGGTCCGTAACACCGTGTGTGTTAATGTGCGGGGGACGGACACGTGTGTGGTAATGTGCGGGGGTGGAGCCGTGTGTGGTAATGTACGGGGGGCAGAGCCGCGTGTGGTAATGTGCGGGGGGCAGAGCCGTATGTGGTAATATGCAGGGGCGGAGCGCGTGTGGTAATGTGCTGGGGCAGAACAGCGTGTGGTAATGTACGGGGGGGCGGACACGTGTGTGGTAATGTTCGGGGGGCGGAGCCGTGTGTGGTAATGTGCAGGGGCGGAACCGCGTGTGGTAATCTATGGGGGGCGGACACGTGTGTGGTAATGTTCGGGGGGGCGGAGCCGTGTGTGGTAATGTGCAGGGGCGGAGCGCGTATGGTAATGTGCGTGGGGGGAGCCATGTGTGGTAATGTGCGGGGGCGGAGCCATGTGTGGTAATGTGTGGGGGGGTGGAGCCGTATGTGGTAATGTACGGGGGGCAGAGCCACGTGTGGTAATGTGCGGGGGCAGAGCCGTATGTGGTAATATGCAGGGGCAGAGCCGCGTGTGGTAATGGTCAGGGGCGGAGCGCGTGTGGTAATGTGCAGGGGCGGAGCGCGTGTGGTAATGTGCAGGGGCAGAACCGCGTGTGGTAATGTACGGGGGGCGGACACGTGTGTGGTAATGTACGGGGGGCAGAGCCGCGTGTGGTAATGTGCATGGGCAGAGCCGCGTGTGGTAATGTGCGTGGGCGGAGCCGTGTGTGGTAATGTGTGGGGGGCGGAGGCGTATGTGGTAATATGCAGGGGCAGAGCCGCGTGTGGTAATGGGCAGGGGCGGAGCCACGTGTGGTAATGTACGGGGGGCGGAGCCGCGTGTGGTCATGTGTGGGGGCGGAGCCGTGTGTGGTAATGTGTGGGGGGCGGAGCCTTGTGTGGTAATGTGTGGGGGGAAGAGCCGCGTGTGGTAATGTGTGGGGGGCAGAGCCGTATGTGGTAATATGCAGGGGCGGAGCCGTGTGTGTTAATGTATGGGGGGCGGAGCCGCGTGTGGTAATGTACGGGGGGCGGAGCAGAGTGTGGTAATGTACGGGGGCGGAGCCGCGTTTGGTAATGTGTGGGGGCGGAGCCGCGTTTGGTCATGTGTGGGGGCGGAGCCGTGTGTGGTAATGTGTGGGGCGCAGAGCCGTGTGTGGTAATGTGTGGGGCGCGGAGCCTTGTGTGGTAATGTGTGGGGGGCAGAACCGCGTGTGGTAATGTGTGGGGGGCAGAGCCGTATGTGGTAATATGCAGGGGCGGAGCCGTGTGTGGTAATGTGTGGGGGCGGAGCCGCGTTTGGTAATGTGTGGGGGCGGAGCCGCGTGTGGTAATGTGTGGGGGCGGAGCCGCGTGTGGTAATGTGTGGGGGCGGAGCCGCGTGTGGTAATGTGTGGGGGCGGAGCCGCGTGTGGTAATGTGTGGGGGCGGAGCCGCGTGTGGTAATGTGTGGGGGCGGAGCCGTGTGTGGTAATGTGTGGGGGCGGAGCCGTGTGTGGTAATGTGTGGGGGCGGAGCCGTGTGTGGTAATGTGTGGGGGCGGAGCCGTGTGTGGTAATGTGTGGGGGCGGAGCCGTGTGTGGTAATGTGTGGGGGCGGAGCCGTGTGTGGTAATGTGTGGGGGCGGAGCCGTGTGTGGTAATGTGTGGGGGCGGAGCCGTGTGTGGTAATGTGTGGGGGCGCAGCCGTGTGTGGTAATGTGTGGGGGCGGAGCCGTGTGTGGTAATGTGTGGGGGCTTGAGCCGTGTGTGGTAATGTGTGGGGGCTTGAGCCGTGTGTGGTAATGTGTGGGGGCTTGAGCCGTGTGTGGTAATGTGTGGGGGCTTGAGCCGTGTGTGGTAATGTGTGGGGGGGGCTTGAGCCGTGTGTGGTAATGTGTGGGGGCGGAGCCGTGTGTGGTAATGTGTGGGGGCGGAGCCGTGTGTGGTAATGTGTGGGGGCGGAGCCGTGTGTGGTAATGTGTGGGGGCGGAGCCGTGTGTGGTAATGTGTGGGGGCGGAGCCGTGTGTGGTAATGTGTGGGGGCGGAGCCGTGTGTGGTAATGTGTGGGGGCGGAGCCGTGTGGGGGCGGAGCCATGCGTGGTAATGTGCGTGGGGCGGGATTAGCGAGTAACCAAGAGCAATCACAACAGCTCTTTTATATATATATATCCATAATACAGCCTTTAGGAAGAGACTCATTCAAACATTAGGGTTTTTTTTAGGTACAAGAAAAACGGACAGAGTTTCATCTGTGATTTCCATCAGTGTCATCAGTTTCATAGGTTTTTAAAGTGATGAGAAGATAAAAGTTTGTACACCTTTTTCTATCTTTCAGTGAAAAATGGACAGCACAAAGATGGCATCCGAGTACTGTCCGTATTTTACACTGACCCATAGACTTGCAATTGTGAGTTTGATCCAACAAGCAGATCAATTTTGGACATGTCCCCATGATTTTGCAGGGATCACTCGGTCTGCAAAAAAATCACTGACATATGAACAGCTCCATAAGCTATCACTGGTACAACGGCTATCCGTGAGAAAAACTGAGAGTAACCTCATGTGAAAAACTGACATAGGAATAAGGCCTTATATTCAGCACTGCCAGAAACACTTGAGCCTGACCTTGTTACATCAATAAATTAGTTAGAATGGGAATCCGATCGTTTTCCACATCTTTCTAGACCTCATGCATCACAGAGTATTACATCTCTGTATAACCTGTGACCTGTATGGGAATCATAATATGGCACCTATAGACCTCTATGGGGCCCTAGAATACCTTCCTATGCCATATACAATGGCATTTGGAGCCTATTTTGTAGATTCCCATGAGAACCAAATGATATATGATATAAAGAGGAATGCATCTAGGAAAGAATAATTGACTTACATGCTATGGGACTTTATTGTAGGAGGTGGTCAAGTCCCCGTGCTGTTGCAGAATTTCTGCACTATTTGTCATACCTCAGGACAGTCCTGCTGTTCACGGATCTTGTCCCAGCTACTTCTCTCATTGCAGTGAGTAAATTAATTCAGTTCAGTGCATCCATTAAATTCTCATCTGCTCCTGGTTCCCCAGGACTAGATCATGAACTCATGATCCATGGGCAACATCTCTATCATTGAGCCACAGACTGTATTGTAGCGCATAGGAGGGTTTGGTAACCTTGACCTGAATTGCAGGCAGAGAAGCCAGAAGTAGATTAATCAGGTGCATAGAGATAAAGATAGATATGTACTGTATTTCTATGTAGCTGAATAAAAAAAATATTTTCTTTTGTTCATATAAAACTACTATAAAGAAATGAGAAAAAAATGAGAACAAATTAGAATAAAATACATATATACATAAATTTCTTCTTTCTTTTCACCCTTCCTTCATCAATCAGAATCAAACTAGCAACTTTCAAACACATTACAGCAGCCCTAGCTGTTGAGTCACAAGCTCTGATAATGGCAGAGGAAGGATTTGATATAGTTGAAGCTGCAATGCAGCCTCTTCCTCTACAGCAGATTACACAGGACATGGAGCTCCATTGTACAGAGCAGCATCTCTGTGTCCTGTGTTCTATAGGGAGAGGAAAAGAGATTGTTTTTCGTCTAATAAAATAACTAAAAAAACAAAAAAATAGAACAATGTAATTTTTATTTCACATTTTTAATAAAATAATAAACATCACTAATCAGCAAATAACATGGACATATTTGGTGTCCTTGTAATTGTAATGACTCGAACAAGACAGCGATTAGATTATTTATGGGAATCGGTAAATGGTGAAAAAATGGTGCAATTGATATTTTTCTCTATTAAATCCCATAAAAAAATGTAAGAAAAATGTAATGCTGAGGCCGTGTTCACACGTAGCGTAAATGCTGCGTTTTTTCTGCAGGTGCCTTAACCACACAACACAATAACAATCTTCTCTGATTATTGTGTGTCTGCTGCGTTTTATGCGTTTTCTCCAATATTTGATGTTTGGTGCAGATGTGAATCCGGGTTTTAATGCTTTTTAATACTACAGAATAGCTTTGATTCTGTATTTAAAAATGTAACGCCGTTTTTTTTCGCTTGTATTTTTTTTTTAAGCTCCACAGAGATAGAGAAAAAAAACACCAAATCCGCACAGTTCAGCAGCATCTTTAGACACACCGAGGGTGGAGGTTTCACAACGTCACATCCACTTTGCTTGGACATTTAGGCCGTGTTCACATGTAGGGTAAGTGCTGCATTTTTTTCTGCTGTTTTTTTGCACATAAATTCTGCTGTGTTTAACTGTCCAAGCAAAGTGGATGTGATTTCATGAAAAGGCGCCGCCGAACAATGTAGTTTTGGTGCTTTTTTTTTTCTTTAGCGGTTTCTATGTGAAGCTTCAAAATAAGGCCCCTTTCACACGTCAGTGATTCTGGTACGTGTGTGCTTTTTTTAAAACGTACCAGAATCACTGACATACGCAGACCCATTATAATAAATGGGTCTTCTCACACATCAGTGATTTTTTACTGAACGTGTCTCCATTCAGCGTACACCCTTGGCCGTGCTTCTGCACGGAGACATGTCAGTTTTTGTCTGGCATCACTGATGACCCACGGACCACACTATGGTGTGATCCGTGTGTGATCAGTGAAACACGTACAAGAAAATCACAGACATATTAAATATTAAAAATTTTCAACTTACCTTGCCTGCGATTCGCTCTGTAGCCTCTGCTTTCGGCAGCTCCTGCCTGGCTCATGAATATTCATGAAAGCAGGAACTGCCGACCAGGAAGTAGGTGCTGAGAGCGGTGGGCGGACGCTGCAGAGCTGGAGACTTCAGCACCATGGACAGCAGCAGTGAAGGCAGGTGAGTAATGTCCATATGCAATCACGGGATCACGGATTACGGATTGCACATGGACAACCCACGTGTGCCGTGAATCACGGAACACGTAGGGACATGTGCGTGTTTTACACGTCAGTGAGGAACGTCAGTGTTTTTCACTGACGTGTGAAACGGGCCTAAGAATGGGAAAAATGGCAGTGACTGTTATAAGAACAGAATCCGAGCTTTTCTGTACTATAAAAACACTGAAAAAGCAGATTCATATCTGAACTAAAAATGCATGAAATAATGGAGAAAAAGCATAAAAATGCAGCAAAAATACAATAATCAGAGAAGATTATTATTGTGTAATTTGGTGCAGACAGCGGCAGAACAAATAACACCGGATTTATGCAACGTGTTAACATGGCCTTATAGTCACAAAAAAGCAACATGTAGGACCTGAGATTTCTATAAATCCCATCCACTCTGCTGAAAATATAAGACGTTGCGTTTTTGATGCAGTGTCAAAAACTCACCAAAATCTGATTGTGGGAATGTAGCTGCCTTAGGAGCCACTACTCCCAAAGTGACAGTGGTTAAGGTGTTTCCTTAAGGGCTTGTATACAGAACTACAGGTATCCTGGGGAATTAAATGACAGCATTGTGCCTGATGTTATGTGCTCCTTAAGGCTACGTTCCCATTGAACGTATGCAGTGTGGACCTCCAGTAGCAGAGGTACCCCAGTGATAACTGTAGCAGTCCGGTGGTCTGAAGCTAAAATTTATTTTAATCCTATACCCCTATCTATTTATTATAATAGTATAATTTCTTTGCTAATAGAAATAATGTTCCTTTGCTATGTTGTCTCACTGCTATTTTTTTTTTTACTGCTTCCTCTCTGATGACGCTTCATTTGAGAATCCCCAGTGCATGCTGGGATAGTCAAACAAGTCGTCATCAGGAGGCAGAGGCTACTACTTCCTCTCTGATGGCGCTTCATTTGAGAATCCCCAGTACATGCTGGGATAGTCAAACAAGTCGTCATCAGAGGGCAGAGGCTGTGACCGTGACTAAAATGAAGCATCATCAGTGACCTCCATTTCAGGGGCGGAGCTCGTTCCTCCTCTTCTGAGGATGCGCCGACATCGGTTTTAAATTTCAACACATGCTCAGTAGATTTTTGTCATTGTGTAATATATACAGTGATGGTACGCTTGCTTGCCAGCTCTGGTCAGAAGTAACAAACTGGCAAAAGTGTGCACTGTCAGTACGCATTGTATGTATAGTAGCCAGTATGCAAGAAAGGAGAGACCAGGGCAGTCCACGCAAGTGACTGTAGTCGCCACTTATTGAACCAGATGAACCTGGTTCCTAGCAAGTGCTGTTGCCAGAAATGCATACCATCTGAGAGAAGGCATACATTTCTGGAGTAAGTTATGGTTACTCATGATGAATTTGACAGGTGGGTGTGACAATGCCCCGTCCCAACGGGCAGAACGATTGCACTGACAGGGATCTCAACCGCGACTGGGACCGGCGGTTTTATGGGACCCGTCGGCCCCAGCCCCTGCTTTAGCTGCATGTGCGAACAAAGCTGCACGTCCAGCTGAAATGCATTACATTGCAAAGACCCGTCGTGTCCCTGTACTGCGATAGACACTGCCGGTCAAACAGAAGCCAACAGCTTTTATCTGTGTCCCAGTGACCGAGGGTGGTTCATGGCAATGATGTCATGCATTCCAATAGCACCGACACTGATGAAAGCTGCTGGCCACTGTGCGCTGGCTACACAGGAGCGCGCTGCGTGACGCGGGAGCCAGGGACGGTGAGCACAATGCTGGTTTTTTTTGCATTAAACAGAATGGAGACTTATTTACCAGGATGGGAACAGTATATACCAGTGATGGCGAACCTATGGCACGCGTGCCGCAAGGGGCACGCTGAGCCTATTCTGCTGGCACGCGTGCTGTCGCCCGATCCTGCAGCTTTGGTCTGCTAGTGCAGTCGCGTCGGCAGATCAAATTTGTGTTGGAGCAGAGGAGACATTTCTCCTCCGCTCTGACACTCCTCCTCTCCCAGGCTGCAGGTGTGTTGCCTAGGAGACGGAGGAGCGTCAGAGAGCTGCGCCGGTGTCGTCTGCTGGCCGCGTGGGAACTGAGGACCCAGCAGCGCGCAGCGATGGAGCGGGTGCAGGAAGGTAAGTTGTGTTGCTTTTTTTTTTTTTTTCTTTTTATAACTCGTGTGCGGCTGTGCCGAGGTGGGGATGGGGGGGGCAGCGCCAGCATGGGGTGGGGGAACGCACACAGCAGCGTGGGGTGGGGGAGGGGGAACGCACATGGCAGCGTGGGGTGGGGGAACGCACATGGTGGGGTGGGGGAGGGGGAACGCACATGGTGGGGTGGGGGAGGGGGGAACGCACATGCCAGCGTGGGGTGGGGGTGGGGGAACGCACATGGTGGGGTTGGGGAGGGGGAACGCACATGGCATCGTGGGGTGGGGGAACGCACATGCCAGCGTGGGGTGGGGGAACGCACATGCCAGCGTGGGGTGGGGGACATGCTTGCCAGCATGGGGAGGGGGGACATGCATGCCAGGATGGGGAAACATGCATGGCAGGACGTGGAAAAATACATGCCAGGATGGAGGAAACATGCATGCCAGGATGGGGGGGAAACATGCATGCCAGCATGAGGAACAATGCATGCCAGGATGTGGAAACCTGCATGGCAGGATGGGGAAAAAAATACATGCCAGAATGGAGGAAACATGCATGCCAGGATGGAGGAAACATGCATGCCAGGATGGGGAAAACATACATGCCAGGATGGGGAAAACATACATGCCAGGATGGGGAAAACATACATGCCAGGATGGGGGAAACATACATGCCAGGATGGGGGAAACATACATGCCAGGATGGGGGAAACATACATGCCAGGATGGGGGAAACATACATGCCAGGATGGGGGAAACATACATGCCAGGATGGGGGAAACATGCTTGCCAGGATGGGGGAAACATGCATGCCAGGATGGAGGAAACATACATGCCAGGATGGGGGAAACATACATGCCAGGATGGGGGAAACATGCTTGCCAGGATGGGGGAAACATGCATGCCAGGATGGAGGAAACATGCATGCCAGGATGGAGAAAACATGCATGCCAGGATGGGGAAAAACATGCATGCCAGGATGGGGAAAACATGCCACGATAGGGTACATTTACCAGAAAGGGGTATATTTACCTGGATGGGGGTAAATTAACCAGGATTGGGAACATTTACTAGGATGGAGGACATTTACCAGGAATGGGGTACATGCCGGGATGGGGGAACATTTACAAGGATGGGCAATATGTCAGGATGGGGTACATTTACCAGCATGGGGGAACATGCCAGAATGGGTAACATTTACCAGGACGGAGGACATTTACCAGGATGGGGCCGTGATGGGGACAAATATACAAGAATGTAGGAAATATATATCAGGATGGGGGACATGTTTACCAAGAAGTGGCTGAGGAAGGGGACAGAACTACACAATGATGGGGAGCGGAGCCACTCGTACATCTTTATGGGATTTCAAGATGTTCAGACTTTGAAATGTAGATGTGGATTACAGGGTGACATCTGATTGCATTCCAGGCTAAAATCTCTGTCTAATATGCTGCAATCTTTTTCCAGAAAGATCAATCCAACTGCTGTGTCTGGAAAGGTCAGAAGCTCAGCTTCAATGTGTGGTAAGCATGCATGAGCGTGATGCCCCCTGCTGAAGAGAAGACTGCAAAGGTAAGGTTACAATCAATTATTTACATAATAGGATTGGTTGGCACTTCGGAAAAAAAATTGGGTTTAGGGCTACAGTTTGGGCACTCGGCCTGTAAAAGGTTCGCCATGACTGGTATATACCAAAAAAAGATAAAAAAAAATACCAGGAGGAGGACATTATGTGTGATGCCCTGGACTATTCAAGTCGTCACAATCTGCCCTTCCCGTGCTGGACTCAAACACCCATGGTTCTGTGAACCTAACCTGCGGTACTGCCTCCACCAGCATTCACAAATCCTAGATACGCTGCTTAAGCAGGATTAGGGCCACCCACCTAGGGGTCAGACTGGGAGGTGTCAAGTGAGTCGAGTGGTAGCCCTCGAGCTGTGAGGAGCTCTGAGGAAGCTGGGAGTTGGAGCTCCCAGGGGAGAAGTAAACTAGGTTGCAGACGGTGGTCTGGACCTAGAGGAGTCGGACCCCCAGTCGCAGGGGATTGAGGCTAGGTGCCTGGAGCCCATCAATGATGACGGTCAGCAGCCTGGTCTTATCACTGGTCTGGGACCGAAGGCACATTGGGGTACACGAACCCTAGGTCGGGGAGAGCTTCAGGCGACCCGGCAATTAATTTGTGGAGGACAGGGCCTTTATGGACTGTTCCCACGAAGCGCAGAGATCGGGGCACTAGTGCAACGAGGGGGATAGGGCTTTCCAAACAAGCGGTTTTAGAATGCTAAATGTATACCTACATATACATACATCTGACTAACATAAGGGGGGGGGGCAGGCCAAATTTTGCACCAGGGTACATTGAATGCTAGTTACACCACTCGTCCCACCTATGCCACATATTGGCATAGCTGCCCATCATTGTGTGTAAACCCCAAAAGTTACAATATTTTTGAGCAACTGATGTGTTACATAGACATTTTGCTACTTATTCCAATGTTTAAGCCAGTCTTCTGGACTATGCTCCTTTATGTGTCTGAGCCAGCATAGTCTGCATAAAATAGTAAATGAACAATGGAATTAAAAATAAAATGATGGTTGATTTTCATTACACATTTTCTCATACTCTAGTCTATACAATTCCTGACGTGCTCAGTTTTTGCAGCTGTTGCTCTACTGCGAACCTTCAAGTAATGGTTCAATGGCCGTGACATATATATTTGTCACTTCTCTTCTGGCACACTCTGTAGCAATTGCACATAGACTGATCCTGCCTTAAGTCTCATTGTATAACCTTCATGCTTTTTCTAAGTTGTGCTCTGGTCCTCCTAAAGAATTCAATGAAATACAATACTTGGTTTAAGAGTAACTTGGTTTGAGAGTGTTTTGCAAGACAAGCAAAGCTTTTTACAAATTTGTAACTTGGTTTAAGAGCAATGCTTTGCAATAAGAGCAAATACTCACTGCACGCACATGTGGTTCAGTCCTTTCACCCGCTCTGACCCGCTCTAGAGGTAACTTTCTGTACATATGTACTGTATACAGTATACCATTGTACAGTATTTGTGTATACAGTACTGTACTCTTTCTGCTAACCAGTACAGCATATTGTAATCTAATTGCCTGTGCAGTATTCCTACCCCACATTTGGCTTAGTTTTGCCCTTATTTTGGGGAGAATAGATTTGGGGTGTGTTTTGTGTACTGTACTACAATATAGATTGTCATATTTATACATTTTCTCTCTATATTATACCTGCCGCACACCAACAACTCTATTGTAAGGTAACGTGTAGTTTAATTTTTCTTTTTTACTGTACTGGAGTTTGTTAGTGTACTGTAATTTTATATGAATACAGTACATTATTTTGTTTTACTGTAATAAATTGGTATAAATTCAGTAAATATTTTTAGGTTGTGGAACAAATTGTCTGTTTCAATTATTTCCTATGAGAAAATTCGCTTTGATATCAGAGTAACTTAGTTTAAGAGCAGACTCCCGGAACCAATTATGCTAGTAATCCAAGGTGCCACTGTACACAAATATGATGCTAGACATGAACATGAACAGGGCCGGATTATAGGCAGGGCAGGTGGGGCTTCAGCCCTGGGGCCCCCACCAAAAGAGCTTCCAAGGGGGCACCCACCACCAGGGCCATACTTGCCACCCGTCAGCAATTTTTTTTTTCTTCACACCCTCTCCCCCTCCGTAAAGACAGTCTAATAAATCAGCTGTGTTTTTGGGGTGGGGGGGGGAGTACCTACATTTATTTGTATCTGTGTCTCTAAGACGCAAAAACAAACTGTGGGCGCAGGACGCTCATTGACCCCGGAAGTACCAGCGCTTGCACTTCCGGGGTCAGAGGTGTGCCTGCTCCCTGCTCTGCTGTGGCATCCAATGCCGCGGACGTCACAGCAGGACACCGCGGACGTCACAGCAGGACGCCGCGGCCGTTACAGTAGGACACCGCGGCCGCGGAGGAGAAGACCGACGCCGCGGAGGAGAAGACTGACGCCGCAGCCCAGAGAGGAGACTCACCGGAGCAGGAGGATGGCCGCGGCACCGTAATCAGCAGCATGAGGATGGCATCAGAGCAGGTAAGGGCAGAGCTGAAGAAAGATGTGTGGTGTGATGCAGAGCTGTGTGTGTGTGTGTGAAGCAGAGCTGTGTGTGTGGGTGTGTGTGAAGCAGAGCTGAAGAAAGATGTGTGGTGTGAAGCAGAGCTGTGTGTGTGTGAAGCAGACCTGTGTGTGTGTGAAGCAGAGCTGTGTGTGTGTGTGAAGCAGAGCTGTGTGTGTGAAGCAGAGCTGTGTGTGTGTGAAGCAGAGCTGTGTGTGTGTGTGTGTGTGTGAAGCAGAGCTGTGTGTGTGTGTGTGTGTGTGAAGCAGAGCCGTGTGTGTGTGTGTGTGTGTGTGAAGCAGAGCTGAAGAAAGATGTGTGGTGTGAAGCAGAGCTGTGTGTGTGTGTGAAGCAGAGCCATGTGTGTGTGTGTGTGTGTGTGAAGCAGAGCTGAAGAAAGATGTGTGGTGTAAAGCAGAGCTGTGTGTGTATGAAGCAGAGCTGTGTGTGTGAAGCAGAGCTGTGTGTGTGTGAAGCAGAGCTGTGTGTGTGTGTGAAGCAGAGCTGTGTGTGTGAAGCAGAGCCGTGTGTGTGTGTGAAGCAGAGCTGAAGAAAGATGTGTGGTGTGAAGCAGAGCTTGTGTGTGTGAAGCAGAGATGTGTGTGAAGCAGAGATGTGTGTGAAGCAGAGCTGTGTGTGTGTGTGAAGCAGAGCTGTTTGTGTGTGAAATGTGTGTGTGAAGCAGCTGTGTGTGTGTGTGTGAAGCAGAGCTGTGTGTGAAGCAGAGCTGTGTGTGTGTGAAGCAGAGCTGTGTGTGTGAAGCAGAGCTGTGTGTGTGAAGCAGAGCTGTGTGTGTGAAGCAGAGCTGTGTGTGTGAAGCAGAGTTGTGTGTGTGAAGCAGAGCTGTGTGTGTGAAGCAGAGCTGTGTGTGAAGCAGAGCTGTGTGTGTGTGAAGCAGAGCTGTGTGTGTGTGTGTGTGTGAAGCAGAGCTGTGTGTTTGTGAAGCAGAGCTGTGTGTGTATGTGTGAAGCAGAGCTGTGTGTGTGTGTGTATGTGTGTGTGAAGCAGAGCTGTTTGTGTGTGTGTGAAATGTGTGAGTGAAGCAGCTGTGTGTGTGTGTCTGTGTGTGTGAAGCAGTGCTGTGTGTGTGTGAAGCAGTGCTGTGTGTGTGTGAAGCAGAGCTGTGTGTGTGTGAAGCAGTTGTGTGTGAAGCAGAGCTGTGTGTGTGTGTGAAGCAGAGCTGTGTGTGTGTGTGTGAAGCAGAGCTGTGTGTGTGTGTGTGAAGCAGAGCTGTGTGTGTGTGTGTGTGTGTGTGTGTGTGAAGCAGAGCTGTGTGTGTGTGAAGCAGAGCTGTGTGTGTGTGAAGCAGAGCTGTGTGTGTGTGTGTGTGTGTGTGTGTGTGTGAAGCAGAGCTGTGTGTGTGTGTGTGAAGCAGGGGTGTGTGTGTGTATATATGAATCAGAGCAGTCTGTGCGGCACCCCAGAACTATATGGGTCCCCCAGAGCGCTAAGCCACCCATCCCAGTAATGTGTACGCAACAAGAGCTGTTTGCCACTCCAGTAACATCTATGCTCCCCCCAGTAAAGTCTATGCCCCCTGCCCCTCCTGTAATGTATTTATTGTAGGCCCCAGCCCCTCCTGTGATGTATATACAGCAGTGCTGTGTCAGTGTGCACGGTGTGCAGTCATGTCTGTTAGTGATGGCCATCATGTACACAGCCACATGTCCTGGAGGAGCTTGATGGAAACAAGCGGGAGAGGTGAGTGATGCTGCTTGTGACTTCTCCGTATTAACACCTGTAATGCGTCTGTGTCTGCATGTATGTCAGTGTATATGACTGTGTATAGTTTTGTCTGTTTAAATGTATTTTTGTAAATTTGTCTTCAAATATGTATATGTACGTATGCCTTTATGTGTATGTGCGTGTCTACATGTGGATGGGGCCCACTGAGACTCAACCGGGGACCACAAAAACCCGGAGCCGGCCCTGGCTGCCTTCACATTGGGATGATTAAAAAAATATGTGAGTAACTCTACTTTCTGTGTATAAGTGACGGCTGTGAGTGATCCTGGACTGTGTCTGTATTGTAGTACTGTAAATCTGAATGTGGCAGAACAGGGTAAGATACATGCTCATTGGATTTATATCTACATGCTACAGTTCGTGCTTTACTATTATGGCTAAAAATGTTAACGTTTTATGGGGCCCCCACCAGATTTTCTGCCCAGGGGCCCCCACCAACCTTAATCCGGCCCTGAACATGAATGTAAATGGTTTTCATCATCATGCAATGTACAGAATCCATATGCAGTACTGAACAGCAGCCACTAGATGGAGCTCTAATACAAGAAATCACACATGAATTGCTGTTTGGACTAATTGCTTTTTGGGTCTGTGGGAAATATATTGTCTTCTAATTTTTTTTATTTTTTAAAAAAACCTGTTTCCTTTGCTGCAACCGCAGGTTTCTGTTCCTCCATTTACATCAGGGTGGTTGAAGTCCCCCATAATAATGAGTTTTCTGTGAATTGCTGCCTCATCTATTAAAACACCCAAAAAGTTTATTAACCCTTTAGGCTATAAGCCCACCGGACTCTGTACCTGCGGATTTTGCTGCGGAAAACCTGCAGATTTATCTGGATTTTCTAGATAAATCTGCAGGTTTTAGCAAGTACAGACACTCCCCATGTTATCCTATGGGACATGGGGAGTGCTGTGTCCATGCTGCAGTATGTGTGGCTGCGGAATATGCTGCAGATGTTCCGCAGCCCCACGTAACTGCACGTCAATAATTCCTGCGGAAATATCTGCGGAAATCCCAGCCCTCCACTATGGAGATACAGGGCGGGACTTCTGCAGGTAAGTTGCACGAATGTCCGCAGGTTTTCCGCAGCTATTTCACTGGAATCCCGCAGCAATGGATAGCTGCAGATTCCGGGGATCAGCTGCGGGAAACCTGCGGTCGTACCTGTGGATATATCCCTGGGTACGGAGACCTGTGGGCACATAGTCTTAGGAGGTACACAGCAACTAAAGCAATGTGAAAGGAAAAAATGAAAATGTAACTTTTTTCTAACAAAAACTTTACTTTAGACCCAAATTTTGCATTTTCACAAGGGTGACAAAAAAATACACCTTAAAATTTACTGTGCAATTTCTACACTGGTACTGCATATCTGATGTCTATCTGTTTAGGAACACGACATGGCTTGGAAGGGAAGGAGCGCCATTTGAATTTTAGAACGCAAAATTGTCTGGAATAGATAGCAGATGCCATGTCACGTTTGAAGACCCCCTGAGGTGCCTAAACAGTGGAGCTCCTCAATAGGTGACCCCATTTTAAAATCTAGACTCCTCAAGGAATTTATCTAGATGTTTGGTGAGCACCTTGAACTCCATTGTACTTCACAGAATTTCATAATTTTGAACCATGAAAATAAAAAATTGTTTTTTTACCACAAAAAGTTTGCTTTATCCCCAATGTTTCAAATTCACAAGGGTAACTGGGGAAAATTCACTGTACAATTTATTGTGCAATTTCTCATGAGTTTGCCAATAGAAGTGCTGTAAAACTGACAGGTGGTTCAAGGAATGTGTAATATGTCAGCTCTCAGCAATCAACTGTACTTGCATCTTTCAGGCACATACTGAGAGTCAACGCCCCCTAAGGAAGTCACAGCGGACGTAACGCGTGTCTGGGTCAGGAGTAAGCAGGATCAGCTGACCATCTACCCAGGTAGTAAGCTTGTCTTAGCAATATATAATTATACCATCAGCTCCCACTAGGATTGTCTTTATCTGGTTGTACACAGGATTGATCTGTCATTACACTGAGACACCTGTGTATCTATCACTATTTTCTTTGCACTTGCACACTTTATATGTAACACATTACAGTGGAACCTCACTTAACGAGTAACCCACTTAATGAGAATTTTGCTTAACAAGCAAAGCTTTCTGTAAATTTGTAACTCGGTTTACGAGAAAGCTATGCTGTACGAGCAAAATACTCACCGCACACACTTCCGGTTCTGTACATCCACCACACTCTGACCCGCACTTGCAGTCCACACAAATACACACAAGCACGCACAAACACACACGCACGCACATACAGTATTATGCTCACCTTACCTTCCGTTCCACCGCCGGCCTCACGGTTCTTGTAGTTCCCGGGTGCATCGCAATGTCCTCGCGGCGAACTACAAGACCCAGGAGGCCGACGATGGAATGGAAGCTAAGGTGAGCAAAATATGTGTACCTTCAGTTCCATCGCCGGCCTCCTGGGTCCTGTAGTTCGCCGCTCCACTCCAGGCTGTGCATCGGCAACCATAGTGACAAAGCAGAAACTTCCTGTCACCGCTACGCAAAGGCAGCGCGCTGGCCAATCAGAGGCAAGCGTCTCCTGCCTTTGACGCCAGCGCTCTGGCAGCGGAAGTTCCTCCCTCGTCATTATGGTAACCCGATACACAGCCCGTACCGGAGAACAGCAAATCCCAGGACACCGGCGATGGAACGGAAGGTAAGGGGAGCATAATATATGCATGTGCGTGCGTGCTTGTTTGTTTGTGTGTGTTTGCGTGAGTTTGTGTGTGTTTTTACGTGTTTGTGCATGTGTGGAATGATACAATAGGGGACCAGGATGGGACATTTAACAAGTTGTGGAACGAATTTTCTGCATTGCAATGATTTCCTATGGGAAATCTTGCTTTGCTGAACGAGTAACTTGGTTAACAAGCACACTCCCAGAACGGATTGTTCTCGTTAACCAAGGTTCCACTGTACCTCAAAAAATCCTTTTCAGCCACTTTATTTGCTGTGTTTGTGTGGACTTTATTTAAGCCCTATCTGTGATATGTAGTAGTATACATGGTCTTATCTGTATTTATACTATTACCTGCTTTACTGCTGCATGGGCTTATCTCTGTCTGTAATTAATATTCAGTATCTAGTGCATGAAATGTTTTTTAATGTAAATTTCAATAAAATATAATGTTATCCGGACATATTGTTTTTTATCACTATCCCCCTTTTGGTGAAGTTTGCCTACACTTCTATGGTGATTTTGGATTTATACATACTGAAAAATGTAGGTTCATGTGATACAAATGAATATGAGGCTGACCTGACTTTTATATTTGATGTACCATGTACTTATAGTGGTTGTGGTGATTTATTCAAGTACTAATGGTGGTTTTGGCCATGTATTTATTTGTGATAGTAGTTATACTGATGTATTCATGTTCTAATGGTGGTTTTGGTGATGTATTTATTTGTGATGGTAGTTATACTGATGTATTCATGTACTGATGGTGGTTCTGATGATGTCTTTTGGTACTTCCTGTGCTAATTCCTGGACCATTCCTTTACATCCCTATTCTTTGCTGCCTGTCTGGTGTGGCAAGAATTATAGTTTTTTGTTTAAAAAATCTATCCAACATGTACACCACTCCATGAGCAGCAAGCTCCTTTTTCATGTCATCAATAATACTTAGTGTTGCATATTGCTCATTTTAATCCAGTAAGTGGCCTTTCAAATGCTCAACAAGCACATATCTTGCACAGCAGTATGAACCCTCAAAGGATTGCATACATGCGGCAAGATGTACACTGGATGGCATTGTCAATAGTCGAGTACATCTGACTAATGGGGATGGCACGGATGATACACAAAGGAATATATACAAATACAATCAGTGAATACAAGCAAATCCCTTCTACCCTCAGAATAAAAAGTCACTGAATTTCAAATCACTGACTTAAAGGGACCCACGAACAAAGTACATTTAAATCAAGCTATTGAAATAATAGCTATTGAAATAATATTAAGTATGAGAATTGTATGTGTTAAATAATGTTCCTGTGCTGAGATGATCTTATAAATGTGTCCCTTCTTCATATTGTGTTATGGATGTCTTGTGACTATAGAGAGATATGAACAGCAGCATTATAAAAAGCTAAAATATGCAAAAATTCAATATAGGAATTTTGGTACTGCATTACTTCTACTGGAAAAAATAAGATACTTGACAGACACAGAGACAGACACAGACAGAGACTATCCTGGGCAACGCCAGGGTACTACAGCTAGTATACCTATAAAGAGAAAAATCAGAAAAACTGACAATGTTGCAGTGGTAGAGCTGTATATAAGATTATCTCAGCACAGGAACATTTTTTTATCACATCCAAATGTGGAATTTATTAATATTCCAAGGTCTATTGAATATAATATACTTTGTTCATGGGAAAACCCCTTTAAGACAAAACATGCTTTGGAATAAAACACTGAATTAATGAAAAGATTTAATAATAGGAATTATCCATGTAATATGATTGGAAAAAGTCATGAGTATGGCTTAACTGGAGGATAGGTCCATACTCTGAAGAAGAAATGAAGAAAAACCAAGATAAATGGTGAAATCAATATCAATAAGAATTGGTGTATAATTGAATCGGATATTGTATAATCAGAAATAGCTAAATGTATACCCATTTTGTATTTTAAAAGAAAAAAAATGTAAATGACAATTATTTACTGTAGGATAGAAAAAGTTGTACTTTTGAATGACATCATTCATTTTACTAAATGGTGTAGTGGAAAAGAAAAATTGTGAATACAGTGAAATTGAAAACAAAAATGCGGTTCTGAGTTTTGGGAATTGTTTTTATAGCCTGCATTATGTGGTAAAATGACCTGGCATTGTTATTATCATGAGAATGATGTTCCCATAATCAAACTTGTCCAGTTGGTTTCTATTTTAGTGGTGAAAAAAAATTGTAAAAAAAGTTGTAAAAAAAATGTTTTTGATTGTGTTGCTATTTTCTGATACAGATAACATTTTAATTTTTCAATTGATGGAGATATGTGAAGTCTTGTTTTTGATTGATTTTTATTGGATAATATTCACAATTTGGTGGTGACCAAAACAGCACAATTTTGGCATTTTGAATTTTTGAGAGTTGAATGTGGAAAGCTAAAAAAGATCCCTTTCCTTTAAACCAGAAAAATAGCTGCAGTGCATTGCTGTCTGGTTGCTCCAAGGACACAGAGTGGAATCTGTGAAATAGACTGTAGGATGGATGGCACAATGGGAGCCCTTGAGAGTCAGGGACAAAAAGAAAAGGTCGTCCTACGTAGAGATGAGCGAACCTGTTCAGTTTCCCAATTTCAGATTCGGTACGAACCTTGGCTGGTTTATTCGGGCTCGGCTTACTGAACATTTTGCTCAAAAGTCAGCAAAGTTCGATAAGTGTTATTTTGCAGAAAACCCACTCCTGACCTCATCACAGCCATTTCAAGTATCGGCATGGCTGTGATTGCCCAGGGAAATCACTGTAAAAAATAGGAAGCAAAAGGGTTAAAGCATGACATACTTACCGAGTCTCCCCATGGCTATAACTGCTCCAGCGGCTATACTTTCGGGAC
This sequence comes from Anomaloglossus baeobatrachus, assembly GCF_048569485.1. Taxonomy (NCBI): domain Eukaryota; kingdom Metazoa; phylum Chordata; class Amphibia; order Anura; family Aromobatidae; genus Anomaloglossus; species Anomaloglossus baeobatrachus. The sequence goes on along the minus strand of NC_134364.1, from coordinate 86,096,671 downwards.
CGCTGATTATCCTTTATCCATATTCACTGCTTTCCCCAACCACCGACGTCTCTGATTGGCTGCAGTCAGACCTCGCCCTCAGGCAGCGTCTGTGATTGGTTGGAATCACATGACACAAAAGATAATTATTTATTTCCTGCCTTAGTTGGCAATATTATGAAGGCACTGAAAAGTACCAATAACTCGAAATGTGGTTCACTGCGTAATTTTGAGCGGACACTGAAAACTGCCAAGACTTTTTTACCTGTTTCACTAGCAAATTGACAGCAGCCAGTACAAAGAATGATTACAAATGTGACTGACTATGTAATTTTGACCAGGCGATGAAAATTGACAAGACCTTTTTAGCTAGTTCACTAGCAAATTGACTACAGGCAGTAGTAATTAAGAATAAGTACAAAGGTGATTGACTGCGTAATTTTGAGCAGGCAATGAAAACTGCCAATAACCTTTTTAGCTAGTTCACTAGCAAATTGACAGCAGGCAGTACTAACTAACAATACCTAGAAATGTAATTGACTACGTAATTTGGACCAGGCGATGAAAACTGCCAAGACCTTTTTAGCTAGTTCACTAGAAAATTTACAGCAGCCAGTACAAATTAACAATAACTATAAATGTGATTGACTGCGTAATTTTGACCAGGCGATTAAAACTGCAAAGATCTTTTTACCTAGTTGACTAGCAAATTAACATCAGTCAGTACTACTAACAATACCTACAAATGTGATTAACTGCATAATTTTGAGCAGGCAATGAAAACTGACAAGACCTTTTTACGTTGTTCACCAGCAAATCTACAGCAGGCACTAATAACTAACAATACGTAGAAATGTAATTGACTTGCTAATTGGGAGCATGCAGTAATAAGGATCAATAACTATTTAGATCCTTCACTGTGAACTCCTTACCAGGCACTGACAAGTACCAAGCCCTATGTCTATCATTAAATGCAGATTTGTGGCACACAGCTTTCCCTACACTGCACATCCCTATTCTACATTATCGCTCTCCTATCTATCTCAACTACCTATCATAAACCCCCTAGCTAAGCTAACTGTATGCCAGCAGCAGCGGCAGCACCGACGTCAGCACCTTCCCTAATGTTTAACATTCCCAAAATGGCGCCGACGCCACTTGTCCGCAATTTGGACATGTGACTTAGGCAGTCAATCACACAAGCCCTTGTGTGTCAACTTTGTAGATGTTTGCGGTGCCGTATTTGTGATAAAGTTAAGAAAAAAAAAGGGGGGCGCCTCGCGTGTCTCGCTTTTCCCAAGTCCTCACCCTTCTACTCATTAAACACATTCCCCCATTTATCATACAGCAACACAATCATATACAAAAGTATAACATGTTATTAAAAAAAAAACATTTTTTTTAAGACGCAATCAAGGCTCAGACAAAACCGAACATTACCGACTTTTGGGGAAAGATTTTTGGGGATATGGTATATGATGGAGCCTTTGTTTCCAAGCACCATTGTTCAAACGGGGTAACCATGGAGGGACTTCCCCCCCCGAGGTCTCAGACTGAAGGCAACAGTGTCCAGGAGCTCCCCACCTACACCTTATTATCACCTCCAGAGTTTTACAACCCGACAAGTTCATGACATCCCGAAGGTGAGACACCCGACCCTGGCTAGGGGGCAGCAGGCTGGTTCTTGCAGAATGCATGGGAATTGGGGATTGCCCTCCAGCGTAGTAAGACGTCCTGGCGTGGACGCCAGACCTAAGCGTTTGACAATGCCTCTCCAGTAGAGTTGAGCGCGGTTCGTGGTTCGTGGTTCTCCAATTCTAGGCTCGAGTGATTTTGGGGCATGTTCTAGATCGAACTAGAACTCGAGCTTTTTGCAAAAGCTCGATAGTTCTAGAAACGTTCGAGAACGGTTCTAGCAGCAAAAAACCAGCTAAATCATAGCTTGGTTTCTGCTGTAATAGTGTAAGTCACTCTGTGAATCACACTATTATCACATTTCAGTGTATAGTGTGCGTGAACAGCGCCTTCAGATCACTGCTGTTTCTATAATGGCGATCGCCATTTTTTTTTTTTTTTTCTTGTCTTCCTTCCCTAAGCGCGCGCGTCTTGTGGGGCGGGCCAGCATGTCAGCCAATCCCAGACACACACACAGCTAAGTGGACTTTGAGCCAGAGAAGCAACGGCATGTGTGATAGGATGTCCATGTCACATGTCCCTGCATTATAAAACCGGACATTTTCTTCCAGGACGCCATTATCTGCCTTCTGCGTCTTTGGTGTCAGACATCACTGTCGCAGCTCCGTCCTCCTGAGTCCTATCGCCGATACAGCTGTATGCGCTGCATACACAGCGTTAGACAGCTTAGGGAGAGCACTTTATAGCAGTCCTTTTAAGGGCTCAAACCGGCAGGGTCAGAGTTAAGGTGACAGGTCCTGAAAACAGCGCCAGCGTCTGTGTAGCCAAGGTCAGGGATTTCCTCCCTGCATTTCCCTATTAGGAGGGATAGAAAGGCAGGCTTCCATTCCTCTACCCATACCCACAATCCTGCCACTGTACCCTCCTGTCCTCTGCACACTCCAACTCATTATAACTAAGCCATTAGACTAGCAAACACTCAGTGTACCTAGTGGCATCCTATACGTGGCTATTGGACTTTGCTATAGTCCCACTAGTGCAAAGACATTTGCAGAGCGCGTCTGCCTGCATTGCACACTCCAACTCATTATAACTAAGCCATTAGACTAGCAAACACTCAGTGTACCTAGTGGCATCCTATCTGTGGCTATTGGACTTTGCTATAGTCCCACTAGTGCAAAGACATTTGCAGAGCGCGTCTGCCTGCATTGCACACTCCAACTCATTATAACTAAGCCATTAGACTAGCAAACACTCAGTGTACCTAGTGGCATCCTATACGTGGCTATTGGACTTTGCTATAGTCCCACTAGTGCAAAGACATTTGCAGAGCGCGTCTGCCTGCATTGCACACTCCAACTCATTATAACTAAGCCATTAGACTAGCAAACACTCAGTGTACCTAGTGGCATCCTATACGTGGCTATTGGACTTTGCTATAGTCCCACTAGTGCAAAGACATTTGCAGAGCGCGTCTGCCTGCGTTGCACACTCCAACTCATTATAACTAAGCCATTATACTAGCAAACACTCAGTGTACCTAGTGGCATCCTATACGTGGCTATTGGACTTTGCTATAGTCCCACTAGTGCAAAGACATTTGCAGAGCGCGTCTGCCTGCATTGCACACTCCAACTCATGATAACTAAGCCATTAGACTAGCAAACACTCAGTGTACCTAGTGGCATCCTATACGTGGCTATTGGACTTTGCTATAGTCCCACTAGTGCAAAGACATTTGCAGAGCGCGTCTGCCTGCATTGCACACTCCAACTCATTATAACTAAGCCATTAGACTAGCAAACACTCAGTGTACCTAGTGGCATCCTATACGTGGCTATTGGACTTTGCTATAGTCCCACTAGTGCAAAGACATTTGCAGAGCGCATCTGCCTGCGTTGCACACTCCAACTCATTATAACTAAGCCATTAGACTAGCAAACACTCAGTGTACCTAGTGGCATCCTATACGTGGCTATTGGACTTTGCTATAGTCCCACTAGTGCAAAGACATTTGCAGAGCGCGTCTGCCTGCATTGCACACTCCAACTCATGATAACTAAGCCATTAGACTAGCAAACACTCAGTGTACCTAGTGGCATCCTATACGTGGCTATTGGACTTTGCTATAGTCCCACTAGTGCAAAGACATTTGCAGAGCGCGTCTGCCTGCATTGCACACTCCAACTCATTATAACTAAGCCATTAGACTAGCAAACACTCAGTGTACCTAGTGGCATCCTATACGTGGCTATTGGACTTTGCTATAGTCCCACTAGTGCAAAGACATTTGCAGAGCGCGTCTGCCTGCATTGCACACTCCAACTCATTATAACTAAGCCATTAGACTAGCAAACACTCAGTGTACCTAGTGGCATCCTATCTGTGGCTATTGGACTTTGCTATAGTCCCACTAGTGCAAAGACATTTGCAGAGCGCGTCTGCCTGCATTGCACACTCCAACTCATTATAACTAAGCCATTAGACTAGCAAACACTCAGTGTACCTAGTGGCATCCTATACGTGGCTATTGGACTTTGCTATAGTCCCACTAGTGCAAAGGCATTTGCAGAGCGCGTCTGCCTGCATTGCACACTCCAACTCATTATAACTAAGCCATTAGACTAGCAAACACTCAGTGTACCTAGTGGCATCCTATACGTGGCTATTGGACTTTGCTATAGTCCCACTAGTGCAAAGACATTTGCAGAGCGCGTCTGCCTGCGTTGCACACTCCAACTCATTATAACTAAGCCATTAGACTAGCAATTTTTGCTGCCAGTTTAAGGCCTGTAGTTGCATTGTCAGGGATATTTATTCTTTATTATTCTGCTGTTAATAAAGCTACACCACCACTGCAATCTTCACCACCTCTCAATTTTTACTACCACATTTTCAGTCCACAATCTTGTCGCAATCAACATGAGTGGCAAAATGACAGATGCTGGTGGAAAGGGGAAGAGGCGTGGTGGAAAAGGCAAAAAAGGTTTTGTCTGTGGGGAAAGTGGCAAAGCTCCATTATCATCTGCTGAAGATAGACCATCTACCAGCAAAAGTAAGATGTCTACTACTTACCGTGGACAATCCGATGTGCTCCCTTTTTTAGGGACACGAACAACAGGAAGAAAGGTAGATGATGGGCAAAAAAGGAAAATGCTTGAATGGATCTCAAGTGGTCCAACAAGTGCCCTCTCAGCCACTTCAAGTACCGCATCCAAAAAACACCAGTCCTCTGAGTTGTCATCCCAATCACACTTGATTTCTCCCAGCTCTGAAGTCTCCATCAGCCCTGCACAGTATGGTGGAACTGAGATGGCTGAGTCTGCAGAGCTGTTCAGTCACACTATAGCCTGGGAATCAGAGGTCTGCTCCCAAGCTACAGTGAGTACAGAACAGGAAATGGTCTGCAGTGATGCCCAGAACCTTTGTGACTCTGATTCAGGCCGTGAGGACCAAGTTTCTGAGCATAATGTTGACCCTTTGTCACAAACTGTAACACCTGTGGTTATAGACAATGAGGAACATACTGATGAAGATGAGACGCAGATACCCGATTGGGATGACAACTTAAATATTCGGTCAGGGCAAGAAGAGGCTCGGTCTGAGGGGGAGGGGAGTGCAAACACAACAATTGATGATGAAGTTCTAGATCCCACCTACTGTCAACCCCCAGTCAGGCACTCGAGGAGGTCAACAGAGGCGGTGGAGGAGGATGCAACCGACGACGAAGTTACCTTGCGCCTTCCTGGACAGAGTCGGAGCACTGGTAGCACGTCTACAACTGCATCCTCAGCCACCACTCTGCCTATGAGCATTATTCGGGGTGGATCAACAGGTCGCATGGCCTCTAAGCCTTGCCTAGCCTGGTCCTTTTTTGACATAGAAAAAGATCGCCCAAATTATGTGATCTGTAAACTTTGTCATGATTCTCTTAGTAGAGGTCAAAACCTCAGCAGTTTGACAACTTCTTCCATGAATCGTCACATGAATAAATATCATAGGTCCCGGTGGGAAGCTCACTGTGCTGCAATGCGGCCTAGCAGAGCGAACCCACCACCGCCTGCCCCTTCAAGTGCATCCGCGCGCTCTTCATCTTCTAGGACTGTGGGGACAGCTGTCACACCTGTTTTTCCACGCAAAACTTCCACCACTGTAACCGCAACAGGCAGTTTGCTTGGTAGGTCGTCAGTTGGTTTGGAAGGGGAAACAAGTGAGTGTGTACAGCTCTCTCAGACATCGATAGCACCAACGTTGGATGAAGGCAACATCATGTCTCCGCCTGCACTTTCCTCACAAACCTGCATTTTTCCAGGGACACCCTACTCAACACCGTCTACACACAGCAGCCAGATCTCTGTCCCTCAGATGTGGTCAAATAAAAGGCCACTTCCTCCGACCCATGACAAAGCTAAGAGGTTGACTCTATCCCTCTGTAAGCTGTTGGCTACCGAAATGCTGCCTTTCCGCCTAGTGGACACACAGGATTTTAGAGACCTTATGTCTGTCGCTGTGCCCCAGTACCAGATGCCTAGTCGCCACTACTTCTCTAAGAAAGGTGTGCCCGCGCTACACCAGCATGTCGCACACAACATCACCGCTTCCTTGAGAAACTCTGTATGTGAACGGGTGCATTTCACCACCGATACTTGGACCAGTAAGCATGGACAGGGACGTTACATGTCGCTGACTGGGCACTGGGTAACTATGGTAATAGATGGTGAAGGGTCTGCTGCACAAGTCTTGCCGTCCCCACGACTTGTGTGTCAATCCTCTGTCTGTCCAAGTTCCGCCACTGCTTCTGCATCCTCCACCTCATCTGGGTCCTCCACCTCCGCCCCAAGCCTGCCTGGTCAGGCTACCAGCGTTCTCACTGCGCAGAAGGAATCACGCACGCCTCATTACTATGCTGGCAGCAGAGCGCAACGGCATCAGGCGGTCTTTAGCTTGACATGTCTTGGGAATAAGAGTCACACAGCTGAGGAGTTGTGGTCAGCTCTGCGGTCCGAGTTTAATAAATGGTTGTCTCCACTCAACCTGCAGCCTGGTAAGGCCGTGTGCGACAATGCTGCAAACCTGGGTGCGGCCCTTCGCCTGGGCAAGGTGACACACGTACCTTGTATGGCTCACGTGTTGAACCTTGTCGTCCAGCAATTTTTAACACACTATCCCGGCCTAGATGGCCTTCTGAACAGGGCACGAAAACTGTCTGCTCACTTCTGCCGTTCAAGCGCCGCAGCAGAGCGACTTGCATCGCTCCAGAAGTCTTTCGGCCTGCCGGTTCATCGCCTGAAATGCGATGTGGCGACACGCTGGAATTCAACTCTCCACATGTTACAGCGACTGTGGCAGCACCGCAGAGCCCTGGTGCAATACGTCATGACGTATAGCCTGGGCCAACGAGATGCAGAGGTGGGGCAGATCACCCTGATGGAGTGGTCTCAGATCAAGGACCTATGCACCCTTCTGCACAGTTTCGACATGGCGACGAATATGTTTAGCGCTGACAATGCCATTATCAGCATGACGATTCCAGTCATTTACATGCTGGAGCACACGCTAAACACTATTCGGAGTCAGGGGGTGGGACAACATGAAGGGGAGGAACTACAGGAGGATTCATATGCGCAAGGGACAACAACATCACCAAGGTCCAGACGTTCATCATCACCAACGCAGCAGGCATGGGACCATGGGGGACAGGGATCGACAAGGTCGCATAGTAGCAGGCGAAATGTTGAGCAAGGTGCAGGAGAACATGAAGAAATGGAGGACGAACTGTCCATGGACATGGAAGACTCAGCGGATGAGGGAGACCTTGGTCAAATTTCAGTTGAAAGAGGTTGGGGGGAGATGTCAGAGGAAGAAAGAACGGGTAGCACCTCTATGCCACAAACACAGCGTGGACTTGGTCCGCATGGCTGCGCAAGACACATGAGTGCCTTTTTGTTGCACTACCTCCAACATGACAGTCGTATTGTCAAAATTAGAAGTGATGATGACTACTGGATTGCCACACTATTAGATCCCCGGTACAAGTCCAAATTTTGTGACATAATTCCAGCCATAGAAAGGGACGCACGTATGCAGGACTATCAGCAGAAGCTGTTACTCGATCTTAGATCCGCTTTTCCACCAAACAACCGTGCAGGTGCAGGGAGGGAATCTCCCAGTTGTAACTTGACAAACATGGGACGGTCTCGTCATCTTCAACAGTCTACCCGTACCAGTAGGACCGTATCTGGTGCTGGTAACAGCAATTTTATGGAATCTTTTCATAATTTTTTTAGACCCTCTTTTGCAAGGCCACCAGAGACAACAAGTCTGACACATAGTCAACGGCTGGAGAGGATGATACAGGAGTATCTCCAAATGAACATCGATGCCTTGACTGTGCAACTGGAGCCTTGCTCCTTTTGGGCTTCAAACCTAGAAAAATGACCAGAGCTCGCAACTTACGCCTTGGAGATTTTGTCGTGTCCAGCTGCCAGCGTTGTCTCTGAACGTGTCTTCAGTGCTGCTGGGTGTGTGCTGACAGATAAGCGCACGCGTCTGTCCAGTGACAATGTGGACAGACTGACGTTCATCAAAATGAACAAGTCATGGATCCAGAAGGAATTTACAACCCCTGTGTCATCCTGGGGAGAGTAAATGCTTGTGGATTTGGAATGTGCTTGATGCAAATCTAGCTGTGAAGTGTACAACTAGGGCACAAGTGCTGCCACTGAATGGGTGGGTGTGTGTGGGGCACAATTTTTGGAAAAAAGGGAGACTCCGCTTGGAGTAACCCTTGCTTACATTGTTTTTAAAAGAAGCCAAGATGAACAAGTCATGGGTCAGCAAAGACTTTATCTACCTACCCCGGTGTCATGCTGGGTACGGTTAATTATGGCGTATTTTTGAATGTGCTTGATGCTAATCTAGCTGTGAAGTGTACAACTGGGGCACAAGTGCTGCCACTGAATGGGTGGGTGTGTGTGGGGCCCAATTTTTGGAAAAAAGGGAGACTCCGCTTGGAGTAACCCTTGCTTACATTGTTTTTAAAAGAAGCCAAGATGAACAGAGCTGGGATCAGGAAAGACTTTGCTACCTACCCCGTTGTCATCCTGGGGACGGTTAATTATGGCGTATTTTTGAATGTGCTTGATGCAAATCAAAACATCCTGTTTGCAACTAGGGCCCAAGTGCTGCCACTGATGGGGTGGGTGTCTGTGTGGCCCAATTTTTGGAAAAAAGGGAGACGCCGCTTGGAGTAACCATTGCTTGCTGTGTTTTTAAAAGAAGCCAAGATGAACAGAGCTGGGATCAGGAAAGACTTTGCTACCTACCCTGTTGTCATCCTGGGGACGGTTAATTATGGCGTATTTTTGAATGTGCTTGATCAAATCAAAACATCCTGTTTGCAACTAGGGCCCAAGTGCTGCCACTGATGGGGTGGGTGTCTGTGTGGCCCAATTTTTGGAAAAAAGGGAGACGCCGCTTGGAGTAACCATTGCTTGCTGTGTTTTTAAAAGAAGCCAAGATGAACAGAGCTGGGATCAGGAAAGACTTTGCTACCTACCCCGGTGTCATCCTGGGGACGGTTAATTATGGCGTATTTTTGAATGTGCTTGATGCAAATCTAGCTGTGAAGTGTACAACTAGGGCACAAGTGCTGCCACTGAATGGGTGGGTGTGTGTGGGGCACAATTTTTGGAAAAAAGGGAGACTCCGCTTGGAGTAACCCTTGCTTACATTGTTTTTAAAAGAAGCCAAGATTAACAAGTCATGGGTCAGCAAAGACTTTATCTACCTACCCCGGTGTCATGCTGGGTACGGTTAATTATGGCGTATTTTTGAATGTGCTTGATGCAAATCTAGCTGTGAAGTGTACAACTGGGGCACAAGTGCTGCCACTGAAGGGGTGGGTGTGTGTGGGGCCCAATTTTTGGAAAAAAGGGAGACTCCGCTTGGAGTCACCTTGCGGTGTTTTACATGACTTTAGAAGGGCGTGCCATGCCTATATCTGTGTGTCCTCCTCTTTTTCCTTGTCCAGCTGTTTTGTTTTCGCATGAGTATATGTCCTTGTCACTTTCCCATGTGTTTGTGTTGTGTTGTGAGTCATTTGTCACCTTTTGGACACCTTTGAGGGTGTTTTCTAGGTGTTTTTCTATGTTTGTGATTGCCTGCCATTGTTTCCTATGCAGTTCGAGTTCGGTTCGTCGAACGTTCGACGAGCCGAACTCGAACGGGAGCTCCGTTCGGCGAACCGACCTCGAGCCGAACCGGGACCGGTTCGCTCATCTCTACTCTCCAGATGTTGGCCAAATTAAACACTGTGCAAAACAGACCCGTGTCTCCCAGGTTGACCTTAGGAGACAACCAGAAGACCTCCTGTGCCTGAACTGCTGAGATGTCATGTTCATTTTCCACCCACAGCTTAGAGGCCTTGTTGTGGATAAGATCCAGCACACAGGTACCGATTGCCGCCGCGTGATAGGCTCTGACTTCTGGTAGTTTCGTGTCCCCATTCTCTCTGAATCTAACCAGAACCTTATGGCTCAGTCGGGACCTACCCCCGCGTCATACGATGTTCCTCATGGTTTTCTGAAGTTTGAGAAAAAAGGCCGCATCCAGTTCCCACGGGATTGTTTGAAAGAAGTAAAGTATTTTAGTAAAATGTCCATTTTGAGAACATTCATTCTCCCAAACCACGAGGCACGTTGCCTTACTGTTAAACAGGTTGTCTGAGAGTTTGGCATTGACTGCAGGAAACGATATCAAATACAAAACAAGCTTTTCTGACATAGACAGTTACTGTATAACTACTTCATTAACCATAATATTATCGCTATTTAAATTGTGTGATTTTATACTTGGCAAACTGAGTAAATTCTGGGGAGTAAGAGACATTTTCCCATCTTGGTTATTGGAACCAATGAGCTTTTAAACCCTTTTTAAAGATTGCCATTGCTTTATAAAGTAAAAATTCCATCATTGAAACATAAAGAAGAAAAGTATTGGTCTACAATTGGGTGCAAAGCAGACATTGTAGACACTGCTTGAAAAGAGAATATATACCATATTTTTTGGACCATAAGATGGAGTTTTCCCTCCCAAATTTGGTAGGAAGTGGTGGTGCATCTTATAGCCCAAAATATACTTGGCTCCCTGATGAGTGCGGTAGCGGTGGAGCGGATCACAGGAGGCAGGAGCAGGGTTGCCGCTACAGGAAGCCAATGGTGGCAGGAGTGGGGCAATTATGTGTGTCCGCTATTAAAGGGAACCTGTCATCAGAAATTTCGCCCAAAAGCTAAAAGATTCCCCCTCTGCAGCTCCTGGGCTGCATTCTAGGAAGGTCCCTGTTATTATTGTGCCCCATGTGAGACCAAAATAAAGCCTTTATAAAGTTCTACCTTTTTGTATGCAGCTTCTGTAAATGTGTCACGGGGGCGGGCTCTCTGCCGTCCGTTATTCTGCCTCCTGGTCCTGTATGCCGCCCCCATCGCTCCTTTCCATATCTGATGCACCGCCCACTGCTCCAGCCATCCCCGCGCATGCCCAGTGCCAGTCTCACAGGACTGAGCAGTGTGACCGCTGGTGACGTGTGCGCAGGCAAGTGATTATGGGCGGGACTGTGACTGTTATCAGCAAGTACCCGCCCATAATCTCGTGAGCGCGCAAACCTCACCAGCATTCACACTGAGCTCAGTGTAGATGCTAGACTGTATGGGCTGCTTCCAGGGATGACGTCCCTTTGTCATGTGATAGGGGCGTGTTCAAAATACTATCACGTGACAAAGGGACGTCATCCCTGGAAGCAGCCCATACAGTCTAGCATCTACACTGAGCTCAGTGTGAATGCTGGAGAGGTTTGCGCGCTCACGAGATTATGGGCGGGTACTTGCTGATAACAGTCACAGTCCCGCCCATAATCACTTGCCTGCGCACATGTCACCAGCGGTCACACTGCTCAGTCCTGTGAGACTGGCACTGGGCATGCGTGGGGATGGCTGGAGCAGTGGGCGGTGCATCAGATATGGAAAGGAGCGATGGGGGCGGCGTACAGGACCAGGAGGCAGAATAACGGACGGCAGAGAGCCCGCCCCCGTGACAGATTTACAGAAGCTGCATACAAAAAGGTAGAACTTTATAAAGGCTTTATTTTGGTCTCACATGGGGCACAATAATAACAGGGACCTTCCTAGAATGCAGCCCAGGAGCTGCAGAGGGGGAATCTTTTAGCTTTTGGGCGAAATTTCTGATGACAGGTTCCCTTTAAAGGAGATTAATATTCACTGCTCCCCACACCCATAATTCCAGCCAAATCTTGGCATCAATGTCAACGATAGTAAGTGAGTTAGTAAGACTCTTCAGTCACAGACACTGGCACTGAAAGGTGGGCAGGGTTATCAGTGTGATGAGCTGTGAACTCCTTTTTGGATTACCCGGCAGCTGACATCTGAGTGTGACTGGGGACACATGGCAGTGACATCGTGCGCTGCCCGTCGCTTACATACCAAAATCAGTTGCTGACAGTAACAGGAGGCATATATATCAGGATGTGCCGATAATGGAAGACATATATACCAGAATGGAGAACTTATATACCAGGATGAGGGACATATATACCAGGATGAGGAACATATCTACCAGGATGGGCCCAGGATAAGAGACATATATACCAGGATAGGGATCATATATAGCAGGATGGGGAACATATATGCCATGATGTGGATCATATACACCAGGATGGGGAATATATATACCAGGATGAGGGATATATACCAGGATGGGGAACATACATACCGGGATGGGGGACATATGTACCAGGATGGGGGACATATATACCAGGATGGGCCCAGGATGGAGGACTTACATACCATGATGGGGAACATATATACCAGTATGGGGGCATATTTACCAGGATGGGCCACATATATACCAGGATGGAGGACATATAAACCGGGGAAGAGGTCCAGGACTGGGGGCATTAGTACGGAATTGGGGGACATTACCCCATAACAGTGTCAGCAGTAGATCCCCATAACCACATTGCTTCAAATTTGTTTTTCTATTTTCCTCCTCTAAAACCTAGATGTATCTCATGGTATGGTGTGTCTTGTAGTCTGAAAAATACAATATATGTATTTTTGTCCTCACCTTGAGTTGCATTAGATGCACATCTACATGCTTGCTTTGAGGGTCCTCTTGCACTGACTGTGTAAGTCCTCTTACTCTTTCGGCTGTGCTTCTGATCCAGGTATCAATTTCTGGCAGGTGCAAGATAATTTTCCAATCTGCCCCTGAATGAACCGGAGGTGGCCTTTCAGAGCGCTGGACACAATCTTGCCCAAAAGAGGGCTCTATTTCACATGAGTCGCCAGCATTTGGGTCCATGATATCGGCTTCTTGGGATCCAGTAGTCTTCAGACTCATGGCGTAAAGCTATTCATACCTATTGGAGTAAAAGAATAGTAAAGTCTTCACAACATGCTTAGAGATTTATCAATACAAATACCACCCTGAAAAATTAAATGTATAAACTGCCTAGTTAAGGGCATGACAATACAGTGCAAAAATATTAGTAAAATGCAATGCTCAATTATTGTTGTCATACATCAATCAAATAAGTGGTAACGTCACAACAATATTATACATGATCGCTGCAGCCAATCACTGGCTCAGCGCTCATTCTGATATAGAAGACACAAGAATGCTGAGCACAATAATTTGCCTCGATGGTGCGGTATACTGTGCTGTTATCTTGATGCCAATTGTTTAATTTATATCCTATCATTGTATCATTATCAACATTTTCCCATAAATGTATAAAACATGACCAGTTAATGTCTATATATAGAAAAAAAAATCCAGCTCACCATCCGTTACTGCAGGATGAATAGAGCACTGCCAGAAAAAAATTGTGGCCCCTGAAAAATGATGTCTCAACCAACGCCGCTGTCTTACATAAAAAGGGAAGCATACTAAGAAGAAACACCTAGTGATGATGAGCGATACTTAAATGCTAGAGCGCTCATTACTTGAATTGAGCAGCTGAAGCACTCGGACGGGCTTGAGTTGTGCACCTAGTATAATGGAAGTTAATGGGAAATTAGGGTATTTTTCTGGGAGACTCTAAAAGGAGGGCTGGGGAGAAAGTAAAATCTCTGAAATGGATGGAAACCGCGCTTAAATGGAATGGGAACAGCATTGGGAAGATGCCTGGATGCATCTCTGACTCCCAGGTCACTGCTGGTAAGTGCGTCCTATTGTTGATAACCAGCCAAGGTAAAGTAGACAGCTGGGGGCTGATATTATCAGGCTGGGAAGGTCCATGGTTATTGGGTCCTTCCCAGCCTAAAAATATTAGCCCACAGCCACTCCAGAATTGGCGCATCCAATAGATGCGCCAATTCTCGTCCTTTTTCTGGTCCTTCCTAATTGCTCTGGTGTGATGGCAATTGGGGTAATATTTTTGTGGGTTGTTGTCAGCTTTTTAATGTCAGCTGGCATCACGCCCTGCCCTGATCGCACAGTTATCACCAAGCCCTGGATGCAGCTATACATCCTGGACCATAGTGAACAGGTTGAAGATGTGGCAAACCCCACAATGGAGAAGAGGACTGGGTGGCAGGAAAGGTGAGTATTGGTTGCAAAAATTAAAATAATACTCATCTCTCGAGCAGTCCTGCTGCTTCCTGTCTGGTCCTCTTCCTCTTCTTTCCTTTGTTTCATATTACATGTAGACGTCTGGTAGCATCCAGGTTCTGGAGGTCACTATGCATCATAAGGTCTCAACATCACGCTGTAACCTTACGATGTACAGTAACCTCGGAGGTCTGGACGTGGCCATAAGTTCTGGCCTATAGTGATGAGGCCAGGATTTGGCATGCCTGATGTTGGAAAGAAAAGAACAGTAGGTTGGTAGCAAGCACTGGCCCTGTCGGAGCAGTCAGTGGTGAGATGACAATTAGTTGTGTTTTTTCCCATTCCTGTTTCAACTTACATGCTTGTTACGAATAAAGCTATAGAACGTGTCTTGTTCGTCACTCAGGGCTTGCCTGTAAGTGGTTAGACAGAAGGAGGGGGTCTCTGTCTCAGATCATTGAATCCTTTCCTCCTCAACCCTTTGAATTGTTATCATCTTAGTCCTCTTACTGGACCCAGCAAGAGAATCTAATAGAGTATCAGTTGTTATACAGAAGTATCATGCTTTATTAAATGAGTAATCAAGCTTAATGAGATTAAAGTAGGACAAGTTTTCTGTAAACAAAAAATGAAAAAGTCAACTCTCAAAACATGTTGCAAAAATGTTGTGAAAAAGTAGCATTTCTGAGAATGGTGAAACCAAATGTGTGTATATGTTTTTATTTTTTTAAGTGTTTAATTTTTAATGGGGCGAATGGGGGTGATTTGAACTTTTTAGGTTTTTTTTTTTTTTTAAAACTTTTTTAACTTGTTTTTATTTTATTAGTCAGCCTGGGGGACTATAAGGATCAGCAGTCATATCGCTGATTCATTTCTGTTGATCAGAGCTGCACAGCTCTGATCAGCAGAAATGCAGCATTCCTGTTACAGTCGCTGCTCTGCCGGCTGTAACAGGAACTACATTATTATAGTGACAGGAGTACTCAAATGACCAATCACTACTATACCATGGCAACCATCTGCTTACCGTGATCGCGTCACGGGGCCTCCAATGGTGGTGGGGAAGGCGATTTCCCCGTCATGACCATTTAAATCACGCTGTCACATTTTGACAAAGTGATCTACGGTGTTAATAGATGTCGGTGGATTACGGATCCACCTGCGCCTGTAAGTTACAAATGTATGCTGTTCAAATCAGCAGACATCAGGGATTGCTGCCAGCTCACCGCAAATCTTCATGATTTGGTCATACCAGTACATCCTCAGTAGTGACGGGGTTAATGTTGATAAATTTAGAGTAATGCACCTAGGACGGAGTAATCCTATTACTGCATATACAATAAATGGAAGTAAACTCATGACTACAGAACAGGAGAAGGACTTGGTTATTCTGGTTACAAATAAGCTGAGCAGCACTACTCAATGTCAGGCAGCAGCTGCTAAAGCAAACAAGATTTTAGGGTGTATATAAAAAGAAATTTTAGATCCCAATGTATTGTTACCCCTCTATAAATCACTTGTAAGGCCACATCTGGAATATCTAGTTTTGGGCTCCACATTTTAAAAAGGATATTCAGATGATAGAGGTGATTCAGGCAGCTAAATAGGAAAGGGTTCTTTACAGTTAGAGCGGTCAGACTGTGGAATGCCCTACCACAAGAGGTAGTAATGGCAGATACTAAAACAGCTTTTATATCAGGGCTGGATTATTCCTCAGTACACAACATTGTCGATTATGAATGATTTACTGACGAAATGTATAATTGGTGGAGGAAGGTTAAACTAGATGGACCCAGGTCTTTTTTCAACCTATGTAACTATTTAGTGAAAGCTGTAAGAAAAAAATACAACATCTCCCTCCCTCCTGAAATGCAACAATCACATATTTGTGGTCACGTGATGGCCACTGCAAGTGGAGCCGAGTCCTATCAGTGTGCATTACACACCTTTGGGATTGCAGAAGATTTTACCTGGTGTGGTCAACCCCATAAGTGGTCAAAGGTCAGAACACAAGTTTTGACCCTTCTAAAAGTAATACATGTTTAATATGTAATGTATTATAACAGTCTATTTATAAATTTCTTTAGATCTCAGTGGTGTTTTCCCCTAGTCGAGCCCTGAGTAAATCTCATTTTCTGTCCGGCGGCGGCGCACATACCCGGCCCGCACATACCCTCCCCTCACCAACCTTCTTGTGAATAGGATTTTATAAACAAATAGCTAATGATAGAACAGTGTAAATGTTGCCAAATTCTCACCTCTTAACATGGGCTGTAGGGGTCACTTAGCTGCACTGAGAGTTATAGTCCCTCACATACATAATGAAAGGTTTTCAGTATTAGAGTAGACATTAAGGCTATTTTTATTCACAGAGCAGTGAATAAGCAGAATGAAGAAGCAGCAGCTCTGACCTCCCAACACAATCCTCTGTAGAGAACGCTGGTGGGGGATGTGTTTGCTCCTACACTTTGCAGCAGAAAGACACAGACTCAAGCATGACTTTGACTAAGTATACTCACCTCTTCCTATGTGGAGTGAGATTTCACCACCTCCTTCTCCAAATATGGCTTTGGCTCGGAAAGGCTGAGTATTCCATTGACATTCCAATTTTCCTCACACATTCCGAGTGTCCAAAGTGACAAATTTGGGACTAAGTATCCATACTTTTGTTTTTTTTTGTTACAAGAGAGTATATTTGTTCCAGTAATATTTGCATTAGACCAACAATGCTGGGTTCATACTATGTGCTGAAGAACCATTCTTCTGTAAGGTTTAGGATATGTTACCCCTCCTTTTTCTGGCTTTAAATAGTCATTTTATTATTTTATTATTAAAAGACGTACAAGTTGCATAGACGGAGAGTGATGGTGCGGTGGAATTGGTCTTGCCTCATGGCATGTGGATCGGCTTGGTAGAGGCCATCGAAGTATGTAAAATGGAAGACAAATAGTTAACCGCAGATCAGCAGTGATAAATGAACAAACTAGATGGTTGTGTCATACCTAAAGATATAGACGTTAAGCATGCAGCACAACACAAAAGTGACAACAGGGATGGTATAGAAGGAAGACCCTGGCGATAAGGAGAGGGGACATCTCCTGCAACTTACCTGAGTCTGTACTCTGTAATGTTCCATTAGAAGTCCTTTCACCCATGACCATCACGTGCCTAGGCCCTCGCTTGTTCTGAAGTAACCCTGGCTAGTGAGACGGAATTGAGGGAATTGAGCCTAGTAAGTGACAGACTGCTGTATTTCATCTGACTAGTGACAGCAGCACGGGAGGTGCAAGGATCACACTGGCTCACATGTGGCAATGGTGAAATTATCAGTCAGCTATGTATCATACCAGAATGGTATGAATTCCATACCAGAATACCCCCAGAGTGGGACACACTCATGACAGTACTCCCCTTTCTACAAGGGGTTTCTATACCCTCAGGATCAGGCATGTCTGGATGAAATGCATGGAATGAGTGCATTAATCTACTGGCGTTTACTTCTGACACAAGTACCCATGTACCCTCCAGACCATAACCCTTCTAGTGTACCAAATATTAGAGAGAATGGCAAACCAAATGAGAATCGACAATTCTTGCTACCTGAAACTCAAGATTGCCATCAACAATAATTGGAGGCGGCGGTAATGGTGTTGGCATTTCTTGTGTAATGACCTGTAAAAAATGTTATACATTTTAAATTCCGGGGGTAGCTAAAGCCAAAAGGCCACTGGGTTAATATCGGTGATCACTTTATACAGATCAATGAACTTAGGACGCAGTTTCCAAAACAGAATTTTCAATTTGATACTCCTAGTGGACAACCATAGATAATCATTCACCCACAGGTCCGGACCTGACAAACGTCTTTTATCAGCCATGCGTTTGTACGTATCCCTTATAACTCTTAGGTCATTCAGAAATCCATGTCATATAGAAGAGAGCGATGAGGAACATCAGTCCTCCACAGGAACCCCTGAATACCCATGCCGATTGCCACATGGAATGATGCGCCCCTCTGCTGGCATGTGCTAAATTCCACTATCGGAGATTTACAACGGCATTTAGTAATTTAACAGCCGCAGACAGAGCTCCTCTCCATCCTCTACTGTTAAAGGCACAAGATGACTGATTAAATCAGCTGTCATGTGTGGGGAAAGGTGCAGGCTCGGTGTGCAAGTCCACATCAAAGGCAGGATCAACGCATCTGACATACAGGTATGTCATATGTCGTGAAGAGGTTAATATTCCATTTAGCAATACAGGATCTCTCTTCAGGATCACATCCTTTCCAGTCAATTAAGTAGGAAAGTTTTACAATCCAGAATTTGATTGCTCTTATACTTTGGATCAGTGGCAGAAATAGAGGCTGTTTTGACAGTAATTGAGAATTTATTGGGGACAAAGTGAGGACAAATGAAGAGCATTGGGAATTTTAACGAGGAGGACATTTCAGACTTAAGATACTCTCACACTGGCATATAAAAAAATCCGTCCCATTCTCATTCAGACAAGTAGGGCGACTGAAATCCGTTTGGATGTCTATATGCCATACGAGTGCTACGTGTGCATTTTTGTGTCACCTAGCATCCGTATGACGTTTTATTATTTTCTCAGCAACAATTATTCTAGTAATTTACAGGACCATTTACAGTGTTCTATGCTGTTACAGAATGGTGATGTGTTTGTAAAAACGGATACTACATGGACATGCATTGATTAGTCGTGTCAGATAGACGAGTCCTATACGAGCTGAGTAAACACTTGCAATCTACTTTGCCTCATTGACTAACATTGGTCCTAGTACAATGCGTTTTTTTCTCAAATTGTACTCGTCCGTTTTATACGCCAGTGTGAGAGTAATCTAAAAGTTGCTGTGGCGCCCCTGCGGCTTCAGGCGTCACAGGGTACTGCACCACATCCGGAGTGCAGTATTCAACTCTGATACAGAGGAGGTCATCACCGGTAAACCACCACAATCCACCACCATACACAGTTAGATGCCCTCTCACTGTTACTGGGCTAGGGTAGAGACATTGGAAGGTGGCCATCACTAATGTAGTAGACCTTCTGCTCAGTAGTGTGGGGGTGGGAAGAGCAGCACAAAGAGAGAGGGAACTGGTGAGTCAGCAGACACTCATGCAGACAGTCTGAGGAGGGAGAAAGGAGCAGAGCTGCAGAAGAGAGGTCCTTGGGACAGGAGGCTGTAGGAATTTGTCCCAGAACCAGTAGTGAGTACAGAGCCCATCACAGTGATACCTCAGCATTCCAAAGGCAGTGACATCTCAGTGAGTAAAGAACCTTGACTGCAACCTCTGTGTCATTCCATCATTGTCGGCGCTCCCCTCATCGCGCCCCTGTGCCATAGGCAACTACTACTCCCAACATCCTCCCCGGGGCCCAGCTTTACCTGTGGAGAGCTGCAACACCCGAGCTGCATCACCATCTGCCCCAGAAGAGAGAGACTTTCCGCAGCGGCGGCTGATAACTGGCCGCATACCACAGGTGGCGTAACGAATAACTACTACCCCCATCCTCACCATCCCCATCTTTATTGACACCGCCGGGGTCACGAAACCTGGCCTGGCCATTGTGACATCCCAATCCCTAACCGACCCGCTGACGAGAAACCCCCAAGACCCCATGGGCGCGTCATTACCATATTTATTAGTTGAATCTGTAATGAGACAATAGACTTGGAAGCCAGTTTCTTGAATATAGTATTTAAATTAATATTTTATTGTTCTCTCTAGGAGAAATGTTGGGAACAGGTTGACGGTGTTTATCAGCACTCTCCTTTATTTTAGCCACAGTTGCAGCCAGATTGGATTGCACCTCAGTCTCACATCTTTGAGAAATGGTCCACCTCAATCTAAATAGTACTTGTGAACCCTTCTATTTCGGGAAGATTGAAACAAAGTCAATGGAAATTCCAGCCCAAAGTGTTTGTGGAATGAGTAGAGCCTGAAGAGGACCAAGAGGTGCTTGACATGAGGATGTTTCAAGTCAGTTAAATGGGAATGGAGTTCTGTAGGTCCTTTTACACCTGGGTGACCAAGGAAAAGAGAAGAATGGGCCAAATTAAGACTTTCCAATGGAGTGCTTTTCAGGTAAGAGAAAGTTAATGAGGCAGAGAACTGGAAGACGAAAAATGCAAGCAAGGATACATTCACGTTCAATTACATGTGATGGGGCAATTTCAGGGGATCACATGGATAAAGTCAAACCATGAGATGAAGAGGGACCATCGAGTTTGACTGAGATTCAAGCTATGGGTAGTCTGAAAAGATTCCATATTTTTATGGCGCATATAACTCATTGGGAACTTAGGTCGTTCAGGAAAATGTCGCCTTTCCTCTACAGCTAATTTTAGGGCAAAGAGCGCACAATCACCAATAGAATTATTTAGTTCTGCTGCAGAGATATTTTAGGAAAAGAACCCATATAAAGTACGATCACCATTAAGGCCTGTTATAAAACATGTTAGAATGCTTTAAAAAAAAAAAAATTCCCCAATCCTAACTGCAGATCCCAAAAAAAGACTTTTTATTGTACCCACAGATGGCTTCGCTCACATTGGTCTACTCTGATGTTGATCCAGCACATTATCTCTTCCTACAATCGGTGTCCTCCAGCTTGCTTCATGGGGCTGATCTGTCCACACAGTGTCCCCTGTGCAAGTGCACTTCCCTATGTCCTGCCAAGGTCAGAGCAAAGTACTTTAGTGCGCATGCACCTGAAAAGGCCAAAGAGCGCTGATAACCCAGAAGTCAAGCTGGCATATGTGTATTACAGTACAGAAGATCTTTTTTGAGGTCTGCAGAGGGGATTGTGAACTTTGTACCGTATTCTAGTATAATTATTATTATTATTATTATTTATTATTATAGCGCCATTTATTCCATGGCGCTTTACAAGTGAAAGGGTATAAGTACAACAATCATTAACAGTACATAACAGACTGGTACAGGAGGAGAGAGGACCCTGCCCGCGAGGGCTTACAGTCTACAGGGAATGGGTGATGGTACAATAGGTGAGGAGAGAGCTGGTTGCGCAGTGGTCTACTGGAATGAGGGCTATTGTAGGTCGTAGGCTTGTTGGAAGAGGTGGGTCTTGAGGTTCCTCTTGAAGCTTTCCACGGTAGGGGAGAGTCTGATGTGCTGAGGTAGAGCGTTCCAGAGTATGGGGGATGCACGGGAGAAATCTTGTACGCGATTGTGGGAAGAGGAGATAAGGGAGGAGCAGAGAAGGAGTATGCTGTAAAAAAGGCCTTAATGGTGGTAGCATACTTTTATATAGGGAAAACATGGTGACATTTTCCCTTTTGAATGCTCAGCAGTCAGTCCATGTATGGCAGTTATAGCTTTGCTTCTGTTTTTTTTTTTTTTTGTGTCTTCCTCAGAAACATTAAGGAATCTTCTGTTATTGACCTCGGCCTGATCTCTGACTCCACTCGTGCCTGATGATTCTGGTTATGTTTCTGAATTTCCTAGTTTTGACTGCTCTTGATTACCTGTCCTGCTAGCCAGAAATTCAGCACTGCTACCTGTAATATTATAACCTGTCCAATCAATTCTCATTGAGCAACTCCAAGTGGTCATGGAGCATGTTTAGTCTTTCACCCAGCTGGTACAGGACCTGGCTATACACCTCTAGCTTAAAAAAAAACAAAACGCTCAGGCCCAAAAAGCCGTGGGACTACCAGCAACCCTGCAATCCAAGATGAACTTACTTGACCATTTTTCTAATATGTGCAATTTTTTTTTTACATTCTAGGAGAGTAGTAAATTATACTTTTGGCTCCATTCACACTCATCAGCTTCTGAAAATCAACACGTGGGACTTATCATATCCTTGCTGCAGGGGACCCTACAGGCTTGGGCCTTCTCCTTTTCTTTTGATACCCCTTCCAACTCTACTTAGTCAATGATTTTTTGTGTTTTTGGGGACCTTGGACCTTGTACGATGACTTTGACCCTCACTAAGTAATTCGCTGAGAACAAGTTGTCAGCCCTACATCAGAGGTAATGTGCTGCAGAGGAACACTGCACAGAGTTTCGGTGTTGGGCTACTAACTTCCAATGGAACGAGCAAGCCATGCATCATCAGTTTCATATTGGACTATCGGTACAGATAAAAGATTTGTTGGTTGAATTCCCTGCATCAGACTTTCGTGATAAAGTCATGTCTAGATCAACACTTGGGGAGCGTAGATGAGATTACTAGAGCTACCCAACTCCATTTCCTAAAATATAGGAGGCAGGAAACAGACAGGGGCTAGAGAGCGAGGCAGAACTGTAAGTGCAATGTCCCATGCACTGCACTTGGGACTCATTTGCATTAGATTTCAACAACTGATTACTCTAAAGGCCCCGTTAAACACAACGACGTATATAACGATATATCGCCAGGGTCACGGATTCCGTGACGTACATCCAGCATCGTTAGCGACGTTGTTGCGTGTAACACCAACGAGCGACCGTTAACGATGGAAATTACTCACCTAATCGTCCATCGTTGACACGTCGTTCCTTTTCAAAAAATCGTTGATTGTTGAGGACGCAGGTTGTTCGTCGTTCCCGAGGCAGCACACATCGCTATGTGTGACACTTTGGGAATGATGAACTACAGCTTACCTGCGGACACCGGCAATGTGGAAGGAAGGAGGTGGGCGGGATGTTTGGCCCGCTCATCTCCGCCCCTCTGCTTCTATTGGGTGGCCGCTTAGTGACGCCGCTGTGAATTCA
Organism: Anomaloglossus baeobatrachus; assembly: GCF_048569485.1. Taxonomy (NCBI): domain Eukaryota; kingdom Metazoa; phylum Chordata; class Amphibia; order Anura; family Aromobatidae; genus Anomaloglossus; species Anomaloglossus baeobatrachus. The sequence continues at coordinate 86,073,686 of NC_134364.1, read as the reverse complement.
CACGAGCTGCCCCCTTAGAAAGGAGACGGTTCGCCGGTAACAGCAACGTCACTAGGCAGGTAAGTCCTGTCTGACGGCTCCTAATGAAATTGTGCGCCATGGGCAGCGATTTGCCTGTGATGCACAAATGACGGGGGTGGGTGCTTTCACCAGCGACATCGTTAGCGATGTCGCTGCGTGTAAAGCCCCCTTTATACAGCAAAAAAGGATTTCTACAAGTAAGGCTGCTTTCACACATCCGGCTTGAGCTCTGCGGCTCAATCCGGCTGTGCAAGCTATGCAACGGATGCGGTGAAAACACCGCATCCTTTGCATAAGTTTTTCCCATGCGGCCCGTCCAGTTTTTGCCGCTTGCGGCATGCTACTGAGCATGCGCAGTGGCAAAAACCGCATGCGGCGGCCGGATGCGTTTTTTTGCCGCATCGCGCCGCATTCGGCCGCCATAGGCATGCATTGAAAAATGCGGCGCATCGGCCGAATGCGGCGCGATGCGGTTTTTTTTGCCGCACGAAAAAACGTGCTAGGCAACGTTCCATCCGGCCGCCGCATCGGATAAATCTGCCGCATGCAGCAAAAACCGGATGGAACGCAAGGCCTTGCGGCACAATGCGGCACTAATTAAAGTCTATGCAGAAAAAACGCAACCGGCAGCAAAAAAAAACGGTTGCGATTTTCCTGCAAAGTGCCGGAGTGTGCCGCATAGCAAAAACCGGAGGTGTGAAAGCAGCCTAAGTTAGTGATTTAATCAGCATTAAAGCATCATTAGTTTGGGGTATAAAATCCAGATGATAGGTTGCCTTCAAGGTCTATAAAGGTATGCTATTTAATATATAGAGAGATGTAGCCTTGCCTTATGAATCTTTATTTAGATAGAGGTCTCAGTAAGTAAAAATCTAGAAGAAGTAAGAACTGTGGAAAAAAAGAAGCGCAATAGGGTTTTACCCGAGTAATATACGGGATGAAAAGAGCAAATACACTCACCGAATCGAGTTGTGAGAGTCACAACTACTATGCACGCATGATAATCCAGGTCACGGCAGCAGCACCCAGGATGGCTGATAACGGAGAGTAGTAGAATAGGGTTTTCAAAGCCGCGCCAATGACCGCTAAGACTGTATGTAAGATTAATGCTACATTTTATTTCATATTCAGGTCAACGCATTTCTGGAGTCTCTGCTCCCTTCCTCAGGACATACAGGAAAAATACATCAAATTGATGTACTTTTCCTGCATGTCCTGAGGAAGGGAGCAGAGACTCCAGAAACGCGTTGACCTGAATATGAAATAAAAAGTAGCATTAATCTTACATACGGTCTTAGTGGTCATTGGCGCGGCTTTGAAAACCCTATTCTACTACTCTCCGTTATAAGTAAAAATCTAGTCTGAGATCCTTTAAGTAGGATTCTGGTCTGGGGGAGGGGGGGTGGTCAGTTAAACTATTTGAGACTTGAATACTTTAGATTGGGGGCTCTCCTCCTATGAATGTGTAGGACAAAAGGCCCATCAGGTTCACTACCTGTTAAAAATATTTTTTTAGAATTGTACTTATCCCTTTTCAACAGTTTTTAGTATGACTTTATACCTACTGCAATGAATGTTTGGCAGTTTACAGATAAATATAATAGACAGTTTTTAGGAAGTGATAAAGAATAACCCGTTCCACCAGAGACAGAGGAGATGCATAGAGAGCCTTATCTAATTATATAGCATTACTATCCTTTTTTATCTAGACTCTGTGATGCTAGTCACTACTTACGGGCAGTATAGACAGAAGGGTAGTCAAACAAGCCAGGATCAGAAAACAGGAGGATATGACAGGACAAAGGGAGTAAGCAGAAATGCAGTCAATTTACAGGCTGAGGGTCAGAACTTCAGGAGAGTACATATAGGATACAGGGAGCAGACAGAGACGTGGTCAGGTAATGGTCCGAGGTAAGAAGCCAGGAGGTAATGAAAAGAACACGGAGCGGGCAGAGAGGAGTCAAATAATGGTCTGGGGTCAAAAAACATAGATCAGAGCACAAGCACAAACACAAGCCAAGAGCACAACTGCAGAACCAGAGAGTACGACTGGCGAGGGTCTGTGAGAGCATGCTCTGTAATGAAACAGAGCAATTACCAGGAAGGTGGAACACCTGAGTAAAAGCACCTCCCAGAACGTGCATGTAAGCCTGTGCTGTCAAACAACCTGCCAGCAAATGCTTAAAGAAACACAGCAGAGCATCTCCAAATATGCAAAATGCTCTGCACAGAGGAATAATGTCACTGCCGGCTCTGTAGTGCAGATGCTCCACACAGTGGAATCGTGACAGATTGAAAGTATATAAATAGTGATGGGTGGACCCGGACTGTAAAAGTTCGGATCCCTGCTGTTTCCAAGGTGCCCATGTGCCGGACCCGAGCCTGGGATGCCGGGTGTTTGATCCAGATATAGCACTCGAAAAATTAAAAAAATAAAGGAAAAATAAGACTGAAATGAGCGCTTCATCCTTCCAAAGGCTCCTGAGTGGCTGTACGCTGCTCCTGTGGACTCCTTGTGCCGCTCATTATTGCTCATACATATGCACTGATTTCCCTGCTTTCCCCGTCCACCAGCCAGCCTGTTCTCTGTGATTGGTTACCGTCAGATACGCCCCCAGCCTGCGTGACAGCGTCTGCCTGCAACTAATCACAGGCTCTGTCTGCGGGTCAGAATCATGAATCATGAACCAGGAGAGCTCAGGATGAGCAGAGGACGAGACATTGCAGGCACAGCTCATACGGAGCCTGCAGCTTCATGATCATGAACCAGGAGGGCGCAGGGGGAGCAGAGGAGGAGACATGGCCAGTACAGCTCATTCTGAGCTGCTTTTTGAACACGCACCCCTATCACGTGACAAATTACGTCATACCAGGAAGAAGCTCCTACATTCTAGCATTTACCTTTATTTGTAGCGCACGATGTAGACACACACAGCCCCGGAAGTGAATGCACGACTTGGAAGCAGCTTGCCGCCATGACACAGAGCGTTGGTGAGTACACCGCTTGCGCTCCTGTCTAGAGATGAGCGAACTGGTCCCGGTTCGGCTTGAGGCCGGTTCGCCGAACGGGGGTCCCGTTCGAGTTCGGTTCGTCGAACGTTCGACGAACCGAACTCGAACGTATAGGCTAGAATGGGAGGCAATCACAAACACATAAAAATGCATTATAAATGTACACAAAGAGTTAATAAACATTGCCATAACACTTACCGGTCCTCGCGATCCCTTCTGCACTCTGTCTCCTGCCGCTATTCCATCCGATGATCGCTGAATCCTCCCGGTGACCTGCACTGCCAGCAGAGATGCAGGACCTATCGTGACGTCAAAATAGCCATGTGACCAGTCACGTGGCTATTATCTCATTGGCTACAGACTGGTCACATGACTATGACACGTCATGTAGGACCTGCGAGTGCATCTCTCCGGTACACGGTGCACATATGTGTATCGCCGTGTACCGGCGACATGCTCTAGCACACGGTCGACTCCCCGTTCCGTTAGGGACCGGCTGACACAGCCGGTCATTAACGGAGATCGCCGTTGCCATAGCAACGCAGTTAGCGGTGACGTCACCGCTAACCGCGGCTCCGAGAGCACCGTTGCTATGGTAACGCGTCTGTCAGCGTTACCGCTGGCAGCCAGCACTGATCACTCACGGAGTGAAGGCTGCACGCTGCTTCCCGATTGTAGTGATGATTGTAGTGAGGATGGAGGTTCCCCAGCCCCAAGTGATGAGCTGGTGAACCTCATCCTTCCTCACTACAATCGTCACTACTACTACACTAGTGATGATTGTAGTGAGGATGGAGGTTCCCCAGCCCCAAGTGATGTGCTGGTGAATCTCATCCTCACTACAATCGTCTCTACTACTACACTAGTGATGATTGTAGTGAGGATGGAGGTTCCCCAGCCCCAAGTGATGAGCTGGTGAACCTCATCCTCACTACAATCGTCACTACTACTACACTAGTGATGATTGTAGTGAGGATGGAGGTTCCCCAGCCCCAAGTGATGAGCTGGTGAATCTCATCCTTCCTCACTACAATCGTCACTACTACTACACTAGTGATGATTGTAGTGAGGATGGAGGTTCCCCAGCCCCAAGTGATGAGCTGGTGAATCTCATCCTCACTACAATCGTCACTACTACTACACTAGAAAGAAAGAAGACAGAAGAGTAGGATCGTGGAGGGCTGACAGGGGGTAATAAAGATGGAGTCTCTAATGTGTCTGTGTATTTATTTCTATTAAAGTATTTTTTCTCTGTGTGGTGTCTTTTTTTTAAACCTTTATTGGAGATTCTTAATGGCCGGGTCAAACGTGCCTGACATTAAGAATCTCTGGCTTAATACTGGCTGGTAAAACAAAGCCAGTATTAACTCATGATTACCCAACAAGCCACCCGGCTCCAGGGCTGTTGGAAGAGTTGGATACAGCGCCAGATGATGGCGCTTCTATGAGAGCGCCATTTTCTGGGACGGCTGCGGACTGAAATCCGCAGCAGAGGCACCCACAAACCTCGGGCTAACCTGTGCTGCGGATTCCAATCCCCAGCTGCCTAGTTGTACCCGGCTGGACACAAAAATAGGGCGAAGCCCACGTCTTTAGTTTTTTAATTATTTCATGAAATAAGTGAATTAATTAAAAAAAACGAGCTTCCCTATATTTTTGGTTCCCAGCCGGGTACAAATAGGCAACTGGGGGTTGGAGGCAGCCCGTGGCTGCCAGCTGTACCTGGCTAGCATACAAAAATATGGCGAAGCCCACGTCATTTTTTTGGTGGGCAAAAAAATTCTGCATACAGTCCTGGATGGAGTATGCTGAGCCTTGTAGTTCTGCAGCTGCTGTCTGCTCTTCTCCATACAGACAGACTGCAGCTGCAGAACTACAAGGCTCAGCATACTCCATCCAGGACTGTATGCAGAAGTTTTTTGCTCCCTGAAAAAATTATGTGGGCTTCGCCATATTTTTGTATGCTAGCCAGGTACAGCAGGCAGGTACGGCTGCCCCCAACCCCCAGTTGTCTATTTGTACCCGGCTGGGAACCAAAAATAAAGGGAAGCCCTTTTTTATTATTTCATGAATTTCATGAAATAATTAGAAAACAAATGACGTAGGCTTCGCCCCATTTTTGTGTCCAGCCAGGTACAACTAGGCAGCTGGGGATTGGAATCCGCAGCACAGGTTGGCCTGAGCTTTCTGGGCCCCACTGCTGCGAATTGTAGTCTGCAGCCGCCTCAGAAAATGGCATTTTCATAGAAGCGCCATATTCTGGCGCTGTATCCAACTCTTCCAGCACCTGCCTGCTATACCTGGCTAGCATACAAAAATATGGCGAAGCTCACGTCCTTTTTTTGTAGTTTTTTGGCAAAAAAAATAAAAAATGCTTCCCTGGATTTTCCATTGCCAGTGAAGGTAACACCAAGCAGTGGGGGTTAGCAGCCAGTAGCTGCTTGGATTACCCTTAGCTAGCTAGCAATACAAAAAATGCAGCGGGAGCCCATATTTATTTTTTTTAATTATTTATATAAATAACTAAAAATAAAATGGGCTTCCCTGTATTTTGATTGCTGGACATCACAGTGCTGTAAAAATAAATCTTTAAAAAAATGACGTAGCGGTCCGCGGTATTTTTGATTCTTAGCGCAGATAAAGCAGACAGCTATGGGTTGCCACCCCCATCTGCCTGCCGTTACCTTGGTTCGCAATCAAAATACAGGGAAGCCCATTAATTTTTTCTATTTAAAAAATAGTTAAAAAAAAAAATGACGTTGGGTCCCTCCATTTTTGATAGCCAGCTAGGGTAAAGCAGACGGCTGTAGCCTGAAAACCACAGCTGGCAGCTTTACCGTGGTTGGGGATCCAATGTGGAGGTCCCCTCAGGCTCTTTTTTATAATTATTTTATAAATATTAATAATTACACAAAAAAAGTAGGGTCCCCTCCAAATTGGATCACCAGCCAAGGTAAAGCGGACAGCTGTGGTCTGGTATTCTCAGGGTGGGAAGGTCCATAGTTATTGGGCCTTCACAGCCTAAAAATAGCAGGCCGCAGGCACCCCAGACGTGGCGCATCCACTAGATGCGCCAATCCTGGCGCTTCACCCCAGATCATCCCGTGCCCTGGTGCAGTGGCAAACGGGGTAATAAATCGGGTTGATACTAGCTGTAAAGTCACCTGAGATCAAGCCCAGCAGTTTGTGATGTCATGGCGTCTATTAGATACCCAACATCATAAACTGTCAGTACTAACAAAAAAAAAAAATCGACAAAAGAAATTAATTTGAAAAAACAGTCCCCAAAACATTTCCTCTTTCACCAATTTATTGTAAGAAAAAAAATAAAGGGGTCCCACGACGACTCTGGACCGACTAGAATATGGGGGGGGGAGACACTCAGGGAACGTATCCCCCATTTTCTAGGAGTACGGACCCTTCATGTGAGGAGTGTGGGTGCAATGAATCTGCACTCACACTCCCCGGGTCCACAGCAGCAGAGTCCATGTCGTAATGGTTGCTACCAAAGCTGCAATGCCCTGCTCATGAGGTAAGGGCATGCCTAATTAGGAGAACTACTGTAGAGGAAGCTCTGCTCACTGGTATATAGGTGCTCAGAGGTAATAATAGATAAAATTAGTGAGTAACCTCGGCACTCTAAATCTCCCAGACTAAGTCAGTAAGTCCCAATGGATAGTAATGCAAAATCACTCTTTATTGGTCCGTATTAAGAACATTTTTTTTTTCATAAGCATATATGTTTTTGTCCAAAACAAGTTACAATTGAAGTTTCGGCCTGAGCCTTCGTCAGATTGGACTTATCTGCATGTAATCATGAAAAATGACAATAATCAGTATCACATAAGAGTGAGAGAACAATAATATAAACTCGAACAATGTAGAGGTACAATTGGCATGCAGCAAAAAAATTGCAACACAGCAAGAAATGAAACACATGATACAAATGTCATAATACAGTACAAGGACAATATAGTAATGACAAATATGGGGTCAGAGTAGACTTAGACAGCTCTTGAACGAAAGAGATGTCAATCATAAAGTAACATGTGCAGTAGGTGTAGAGCTACAGTATGCATGGCAGAGCTAATGGGTAGACCGACCATAGAAAAAGAACGGAGAAAAAGTGGAGAAAAAGTGGAGAAAAAGTGGAGAAAAAGTGGAGAAAAAAATGGAGAAAAAGTGGAGAAAAAGTGGAGAAAAAGTGGAGAAAAAGTGGAGAAAAAGTGGAGAAAAAGTGGAGAAAAAGTGGAGAAAAAGTGGAGAAAAAAGTGGAGAAAAAGTGGAGAAAAAGTGGAGAAAAAGTGGAGAAAAAGTGGAGAAAAAGTGGAGAAAAAGTGGAGAAAAAGTGGAGAAAAAGTGGAGAAAAAGTGGAGAAAAAAATGGAGAAAAAGTGGACAATAAATGGAGAAAAAGTGGACAATAAGTGGAGAAAAAGTGGAGAAAAAGTGGAGAAAAAGTGGAGAAAAAGTGGAGAAAAAGTGGAGAAAAAGGGGAGAAAAAGGGGAGAAAAAGGGGAGAATAAGTGGAGAATAAATGGAGAAAAAGTGGAGAAAAAGTGGAGAATAAATGGAGAAAAAGTGGAGAAAAAGTGGAGAAAAAGTGGAGAAAAAGTGGAGAAAAAGTGGAGAAAAAGGGGAATAAAAAGTGGAGAAAAAGTGGAGAAAAAGTGGAGAAAAAGTGGAGAAAAAGGGGAGAAAAAGTGGAGAAAAAGTGGAGAAAAAGTGGAGAAAAAGTGGAGAAAAAGTGGAGAAAAAGGGGAGAAAAAGGGGAGAAAAAGGGGAGAAAAAGTGGAGAAAAAATGGAGAAAAAGTGGAGAAAAAGTGGAGAAAAAGTGGAGCACCCTTTGGTGCCTTTCATGTGGCACTAAGGGGTGCTTAGCTTTGTATTTAGCCAAAAAAATGAAAAAAAAAATGACGTAGGGTTCCCCCTAGTTTTGTAGCCAGCTAGGGTAAAGCAGACGGCTGCAGCCTGCAGACCACAGCTGGCAACCTCACCTTGGCTGGTAATCCAAAACTGAGGGCACCCCACGCTGTTATTTTAAATTTAAATAAATAATTTAAAAAAAAAACACGTAGGGGTCCCCCAAAATTGGATCACCAGCCAAGGTAAAGCAGACAGCTGGGGCCTGATATTCTCAGACTAGGGAGGTCCATGGTTATTGGACTCCCCCAAGCCTAAAAATAGCAGGCCGCAGCCGCCCCAGAAGTGGCGCATCCATTAGATGCGCCAATCCTGGTGCTTCGCCCCAGCTCATCCCGCGCCCTGGTGCGGTGGCAAACGGGGTAATATATGGGGTTAATACCAGATGTGTAATGTCACCTGGCATCAAGCCCTGGGGTTGGTGAGGTCAGGCGTCTATCAGATACCCGACATCACCAACCCAGTCAGTAATCAAAAAAATAGACGACAAACACATTTTTATTTGAAAAAACACTCCCCAAAACATTCCCTCTTTAACCAATTTATTAGAAAGAAAAACAAATCCAGGTCTGGTGTAATCCAAGGGGTTGCCATGACGATCCACACTGTCCCAGTCAATGAAGAGCAGGATGTTCCCCATTGGCTGGGAGAGCAATGCAGTGACCTGAGCTAACATCAATGGGTCAGCCCAGGTCACTGCAGGGCATGACAAGTGCTGCTGTCAGCGAGGTACATTACCTGCGCTGATCTCCAGCACACTGACAGCCCCTGTCACTGAGCTCAATGACCGGCGCCTTCACATCAAGTATCGCGAGAGGTCCGTGACGTCACCGCCAGTGTCAGTCTCGGGTCGGAAGCGATAGGTGATGTGACAAGCGGCGGCCATGGAGGACAGTGACAGCGCTGAGGTCGGGATGGCGGGACTTCATCACCGCAGGTAAGCCGAGCGGGGGAGGGGGGGTTGCATGTGTGAGAGTGTGTGTGTGTGCGTGTGTGTATATGTATGTATACATGCCGCGGGCAGGAGGGGGCGGAGCGAGCTGAGCGGGAAGTGTGGGCTTCCTGCACGTAACTAAGATAAACATCGGGTTACTAACCAAAGCGCTTTGCTTGGATACCCGATGTTTATCTTGGTTACCAGCTTGTGGCAGGCTGCCAGCTGGCTCCTGCACACTGTAGCTGTAAAGAGCCCTGCTTTTTGCTGCTAGAACCGTTCTCGAACGTATCTAGAACTATCGAGCTTTTGCAAAAAGCTCGAGTTCTAGTTCGATCTCGAACAGCCCCAAAAATCACTCGAGCCCCGAACTGGAGAACCTCGAACCGCGAACCGCGCTCAACTCTACTCCTGTCACCCTATCCCTTCCACCAACATTTTAATCCCTGGATTCTGGTTCCCATAGACTTATTTGGTTACCAGATTCCAGACCGGAACCAGATTTTTAAGTATAATTAGCAGGGACCCGCCAGTCCCAATTTTCTGCAAGCAAATACTATCCTTGGTCAAATGCAAACTCAGGACCCCACTGCAACAAGCAAACAGTGCTAACCACTGAGCCATCTTATGTCCTACACATCTTAACATTGCAAGTGCTTAGCCATGCTACCTAAAAGTAAGTTTTTATTTGTACATATTGAATGCATGATAGAATACATTTTTGTTCCATTTTATGAGTAATTGCACCATTATTTCTTGGATATTTTTATTGATATGAAGCCCCATTGTTAACATGGTAATGCATTGCAGCTATTAGAATGTCAAGCATGTCCTTGCAGCGCTACACATGATGAAGTATTACTAACATCTTTAAGAAAGTATTCTGGTGGGATTTGAGGCCACTCATGAAGCTGATCTGACAGTAATTGGATATGTTGTGAGGTCACTCATTTTTCCTCTATGAATCCACCATGATAATAGTTTTTATCATAGAAAACATCTGCATTGCCGGTCACTGAAAGCAGGTATGCCATATGCCTGTCATTATTACCAAATTGAAAGCTGTATGATTATTCTGTTTTACCTATTCAACTAACTGGCATGGATGAATGATCTTTTTTACTTCAATGCAATGAAAATGCAATGATGTTACAAAAATTCGGGTTTTTTGACCATTCATTATCAGAGCTATGGTTAATGATAACAATTAAAGGGAAGCTGTCATGTGGAAAAATGCTATTTACCTACAGTTATAGGGCTAATATCCAGGTAAACAGTGTTGTAGTGTCGCCTTATTGACATTTATCCATTTCATTCTATAACTCTTTTAGATATCGATGGCAGCAGCACATCTCAAAAATGTTGAGACAGGCTTAACAAAGGCTGTAAAAGAAAGTGAGTGGTGCTGAGGAGAAACATCTAGAATCTCATTTTTAAGTCACATGAGTGTGTTTAAAAACATGTTAGAGAGGCAGAGTCTCTCAGCAGCAAAGATGGTCACAATCTGTTAAAAACTAAAAATTCTGGAATAATTTAAGAAAAATAGCAAAATTCTTGAACATCCTGTCATCTACATTACATAATGTCATCAAAAGATTCTGAGATTATGTAGAAATATATGTTCACAAGAGAGAAGGATGAAGGTCAATTTTGGGCACCCGTGATCTACAGAACCTCTGGGGTCACTGCATTAAAAACAGGCATGATTCAGTAGTACAAATTACTGTGTGAGATCAGAAATACTTCTTAGGGATTCCCTTCAGTTGTCTGTGCCCCAGACCTCCTCATAGAGGCAAGGGGATTGGTGGTTACGGTGGTCTTGGCTAGGTGTGTGGTCTTTTAAGATGCAAGTCATACCTTCTGTTAAGCCGCCTGTTTCACTAGGACTTGTCAGCAAAGTCTCAGAGCACTTTAACAACAGCCTTTTACTGAACATTAGGCAAAGTTCTTTCTGTACATCTTCAGACCTGACACTTAAAAACACATTTTTTATGGTACACTTCATTTTAAGGCACACTTCTTCCTTCAGCTTTTCCATAACCATCGGTTTCTCTGATGTTATTAGTCCATACTCTTCCACTCGGCCTAGCATCACAATCCCGCATGTAATAGTGATTAAAGGGTGCTTTATGCGCTGCGACATCGCTAACGATATATCGTAGGGGTCACGTCGTTAGTGACGCACATCCGGCGTCGTTAACGACATCGCAGCGTGTAACACCAATGAGCGACTATCAACGAGCACAAAAACGTGAAAAATCGTTGCTCGTTGACACATCGTTCATTTCCTTAATATCGTTGCTGCTGCAGGTACGATGTTGTTCGTCGTTCCTGCGGCAGCACACATCGCTACGTGTGACACCGCAGGAACGACGAACATCATCCTACCTGCGCCCACCGGCAATGAGGAAGGAAAGAGGTGGGCGGCATGTTCCAGCCGCTCATCTGCGCCCCTCCTCTGCTATTGGACGGCTGCCGTGTGACATCGCTGTGACGCCGCACGAACCCCCCCTTAGAAAGGAGGTAGTTCGCCGTCCAAAGCGACGTCGCAGGGAAGGTAAGTCCGTGTGATGGGTGTTAGCGATGTTGTGCGCCACGGGCAGTGATTTGCCCGTGACGCACAACAGACGGGGGCGGGTACGCTCGCTAGCGATCTTGGTACCGATATCGCAGCGTCTAAAGTATTCTTAAGTCCCCATCCGCTCTGGGCTCTCCACCCACAGGGAGTAGGTCACTAAAGGGTACTTTACACGCTGGTAACTGGGAGTTTGGTGTGTGCTGATGTCACTGGCACTGGTGTTCCAGGTCCCTGGGGGTAGGCCCTGCATCCTGGTGAGGATGTAGTATCTGGCAGTGCCCTGAGTGGTTCAGGGGCGCTACACACTTGTACTCATTCTACGTATTTTATACATAATATTCCCTACACAGCATTTCTATACCCTGTATACACATATTCTTGCTTTCCTAAGTACATCATATACATAAACGCATAACACAGTTCACATCATATAAGTCCCTAAAATTACAGCACACTTGTTATGATAATGCAGAAAAAATATAGATTGATTTACAGTGTATAGATAACACAACGTTAGAGCAGTGTGTGTGTATCAAAGGTGACATTTCTGACATTTTGACCTAACCGGTCTTAATCATATGGTTGCTCCATAGGTTGAGAATAATGGAATATACATATATAGAAACAAGCACTATGAAAAGCAACTCAAGGCCAAGGCGAAGGATATTCACAAAATGTGAATGTGCTTATCGGAAAGATAAGTATATAGTTAAATGCAACAATCCAGATAGGTAACGGTGGTCAAGGGTAGTGTACAGTGCCTGTGGATAGGGACACGCTATATGTATATTTAGGGGTTCTTTAGTATGGGTAGTGGTTTGCTTTTGAGTAACAGGGGATGATTGTCCTGGTGGGTTCAATATGATAAGGTGGTCACAGGTACCTGGTGGATAGTGTGCTTGTCTGGATGGCTTGCCGTGTGATACAACCTACCTGTTAATTATCAGGTCCACAGCAAGAAAAATATATTGTCCCTGGCAACCCCTTAACATGTTAATCCACTGCAACTATTAGAATTTCAAGAATGTCCTTGCAGTACTATATACGTGATAAAGTATTTCCAACATCTTTAAAGTGAACCTGTCTGGTGCAATATGCCCCCAGAACCACGAGCAGCGGTTCTGGGTATATATTTTTCATATTTTTTCTTTTTTTCAAATATTCCTATAGCAGTAATGCAATGCCAGAGTTCACGTTTTCATTGTTAGCATTTTAGTGTGCATTTAGTGTGCAGCTCTATTTATTTCATAGGAATCAGGCTAAGGTTAAAACCCGGAGATGGCAGTGAGGTATAAAAACACAGGCAGGAGAGTAGTCAGATAGCAGGCAGGGGTCAAACACGGGAATCAATATACAGAACAGAGGGAGAACCAGAAGGAAGCAGTGAACTACAAGACTATATCTGGCAACGACCAGCAAACAGGAGGGGGAATAAGAAGAGTGTGGTGTGTTCCCATTGGCTTTAGCTGAAAGGTGGTAACTTCAGCTGGAAGATACACGCCACCACCATCAGCCCAGTGGTACAACATGCGCCAGGGAAACCCAGTATAGTGGATGCCCTATCACCAGCATCGCCCGCGGAGGAAATATGGTGGTGTCTGGTGATTGAAGCAGCAGTCGCAGGAGCATACTGCTAACACTAGAAAATAGAAACATAAATATACCTGCTAGCAGCTTGTGTTATGCTTAGGAATACCTTTTTGATGTTTGATCACATCAAGGGAGTGCAGAAGACCGTAAGCTATCACACAAGGTAGTACAATGTCACATGTATTAAAACCAGCGGGGAGCTCTAACTACAAACACCTGAGGTCCAGAAGGCTGAAATTTAGAGATATTGTGAAGCCTTTAGGGTGTGTGCGCACGTTGCGTTCTGGCATGACAAATAAAAAGTAGCGTTTTGTCACTGCATGTGCGTTTCAAAAAGCATCCAAAACGCTGCTTTTTGGATGCATTTTGAATGCATTTTGAATGCATTTTTGACAGTGCGGTCCCACTCTGCTCTGCTACGTCCCCATAGAGCATGGCTGGCTGCGAGAAAGAGCCGCGCGATCAGAATGAACTTGGAAGAACTTCACCTGACTTCATTATCATCACGCAGCTCTGTCTGTGTGCCACGGCCTGATTTGCAGTCACAGGTGAAGGACTCACCGGTGACCACAAATCCCCTGAGTGACGTGAGCCGCGCGGTCAGCGGTGCCATCACTCAGCTTACCCATGGCCAGCTGGAGTCCTCCACTTGAGAGCTGTGGCCGCGGGTAACCCGAGTGACGTCATCGCTGATACCGCGACTCACATTAGTTGCTGCGTGGAGCTCACAGCAAACGGCAGTGTTCTACGGCCGCTCCTGTCAGCTTCATGTAGCAGAGCTGGATGCGTTGTGGGACCTCGTGTGGATTACGCCGGACCTGGAGGGGTATTTGGAGATTTTAATAAAGTGGTGAAAAGGTGTTTTTTTTTGTCTTTTATTCCAAATAAAGGATTTTTTCGGGTGTATCTGTTTATTTACTTTCAATTACAGGTTAATAATGAGGGGTGTCTCATAGATGCCTGCCATGATTAACCTAGGACTTAGTGGCAGCTATGGGCTGCCATTAAGTCTTTATTACCCCTATTGCCATCCCACCAGCGAAATTCGGGATGAGCCCCAGGTAGAGTCCTGGGACTGTCGCATCTAATGGATGCGGCAATTACAGGCCGCTGCTGGCTGATATTTTTAGGCTGCAGGGCTTCCCATAATGTGGGGCTCCCCATCCTGAGAATACTAGGCTTTACCTTAGCTGGTATCAAAATTGGGGGGACCGCACGTCGTTTTTTTAAATTATTAATTTATTTTTTTGGACTACATAGAACCGCCCACCAGTGGCTGTGATTGGTTGCAGTGAGACAACTGTCACTCAGAGTGGGGGCTCGTCTGAATGCAACCAAACATAGGTGCCGGTGGGCGGGGGAAGCCGTGAATATGAGATGGAAAAATGAGCGGCCGGCATTTTCAAAAGCTGGAGAAGCCGCCGGAGCTTTGTGACAGCACTGCACTGGTGATCGGTCAGTGATCGGTGAGTATGAGAGGGGGGGGAGAGGGAGAGACCAACAGACAGAGAGAGAAACAGACAGACCTGTGTTCTGTTTGTCAAAAAAGCATGCAGAACGCAACAAAAATGCAGTGCAAGCGCATTTTGGTTGCGTTTTAACACACCTCATTGATTTCAATGGGTGGAAAATGCAACCAAAACGCACAAAAGAAGTGACATGTTGCTTTTTTAAATGCATTGATCTTGTCAAATATTTAGCATCCAAAATGCTACTTTTAAAAAAAAAACAACATGCGCATGGAATTTGCCAACTTCTCATAGACTTTGCTGGGGAAGCAGAACGCATGCATTTATGCTGCAGTCTTAAACGCTGCATAAACGTGGGAAAAAACGCAACGTGTTCACTTAGCCTCACTCTTCTCTGTTTTATCCTGGGCATCATCAAACTTGCCTAAACGGAAAAGCTGAAAAAAAATTACCATTTCTTACTTCGGTTCTAGCCCTCTACAGGACTTCTCTGCAGGGTCCTCTCTTGTCATCTCTATTGGAGAAGGGTGCTTGACACCATCGGGGCATCCTTAAATGGAAAGTTCTGCTGCATTCCAAACCTTGGGGAATCTACCCGTCTTCTTGGCAATGTTCCAACTACCAATGGTAACTCCGCCAGATTGGCTTATTTCCTCAAGGAGACAGACGGCAACAAGCCGGAGGGAAATCTACAGCCAATAAGAGCTGGGGAATACCACTGGGTGACAGTCCTGTACATATCCGCATCTAAATGCTGTGCTCTGACTAGTAGAGGAGTACTTGGATTCCTTTATTTTTAATTTTAAAGCGCTAATGTGACTGCTGTTATATCTTCATATGTATGTATGCTAGTATGCAAGTTCAGATTTTACTCATTCTTTTTTAGGTTTCTCCACTTTGGATTTCTTGTCTTAAGCTTTGTGTGATGTCATGTGGTCCTCATTAGGAGGTTTTGTGTGTATTTTCACTAGCAATATCTTGCACCAGCTTGTGATCTCCTTAAGCCAACCCTTATGGATATTTAGAGACATCTAGATTAATACCATTTACGTCTTGAGGTTTCCATTGGTGTCTGTTGATCTTACTGTTATAAATTTAAGGTTTATTGGAGTGTCATGACCCATGGCCTCCTCACCCCTACATAGCGTTTTAATTCTTCACTCTGGAAGTTGACCGTTAT
Organism: Anomaloglossus baeobatrachus; assembly: GCF_048569485.1. Lineage (NCBI taxonomy): Eukaryota > Metazoa > Chordata > Amphibia > Anura > Aromobatidae > Anomaloglossus > Anomaloglossus baeobatrachus. The sequence goes on along the minus strand of NC_134364.1, from coordinate 86,057,979 downwards.
GGGCTTATTGGTTGATTTTACAGCATTTTAGGTTTCCCTCTGGTTGCCCCCCCCCTATCTCTTTCCTCTTTTCCCATTACTTTCCATTTTGTAAAGGGTAGACTGTGTTTATTATTGTAAGACTTATGTTGCATTCCCTCTTTCTTTTATAGTGGCTCAGCTTAATTTTAGCTTATAAAATGTAAAGGGTCTTAATGTACCTGAAGAAAAAAATGCCAAGTCTCTTACAATTTTCATGAGAATAGATCCCTAGTATTATTTATTCAAGAGACCCAATTTAAATTTTGCATGGTTCAGAATTGAAAAAAATAAATACTCTGCCTGGATTCACAACCAAACCCCCGGGCCAAAACTGGGGGGGGGGGGTTACTATTGCGATCTGCTCTTTTCTCCAACTCTTCTTTATACCCACATAGATACCAAGGGTATATATATTCCAAATTACAGTGAGATTGAATACATTTTGAGCATACTTAAGAAAAGAAACAAGCTACATTTTTTTAAAAAAATTGTTCTAACAATAGGTGGAATTTGGATCCACCTCTCGCCATGCCGTTAGGTAGGTCCTTGGCTTCTCGTGCATCGACCGAAAGGTTATAACAATTTACAGTAAAGAAACTAACAGATATGTGAAGGGCATTGTACCATGGGGAAAGGGATTTTTGCTTCAGATCTGATGCCTGTAACAGCTATTCTGGAGCTATTCTCCCATGTTTTGCTGTGCCTCTCCCTTAGATGTTCCAGATGTTTGTATCTTTGGTCAGATCACGGGCTGGTAATAATGGTTCTAGCACTTTCCCTATCCGGTAGAGCGGAATTTTCATGGCACCTTAATGTTAAATTGTAAATGACCCGCTTAGCAGAAGCAAAAGGGACTATTGAAACTTTTTCCCTTTTTATAAAGAAGATCCTACTAATCCCGTAATAAAAATATGCAAAACTAGCAGCACTTTTTAGAGAAGTTGGCCATAAAAGAAAACCTGACTAAATACTATCCAACTCCTGTGACTATGGGAGATAATTCCATTCTATGCTAGCAAATTCTTCAGATACTATAAGAAATATCATTAAGTGCAAGGGACATATTAAAGTGTATTTTTTGTTTGCTTTTTTAATATGTGGATTGAAAGGTTTACCTGGTGAGGTGGATCTACTAAGCCTTTGGTTTGAGTAGGCACACTGACCACAGGTGTTGGTGTAGCTTCCTTGAGGACCCAAGGAACCGTGAGGAGTTGAACAAACAGTAATCACAGAAAGTAAAAACCATCAGAGATTAATGGAATTTAAAGCACAATAAATCCGCTCTGTCGGCTCATAAAAGTCATCTCTGATGCGTTTCCGGCGTTAAAAAACAATAAACACAGATGGTGGAGCACACCAACATTGGACTCTGTAGTCTAATCTGTGGTGCCCCTGCGGATTCAGGCGCCACAGGGTACTGCACCTCACCCGAGGTGCAGCAGTCATCTCGGAAATGGAGGAGGTCATCACCGGTAAACCACCACAATTCACCACCATACACAAAAAGTTGCCTTCTCACTGGGACTGGGCTGGAGTAGAGACATTGGAGGGTGGCCATCACTAATGTAGTGGATCCCCTGCTCACTAGTTCAGGAACCCGAGGCGGAGGAGCTTGACACAGGGAGTAAGATGACACACACAGCCAGTCAGCCAGTTTCTCACAGGACACAGGAAATGACAGTCTGAGGAGAGAGGAGAAGGAAGCAGAGCTGCAGGAGACTGGTCCTGGGGATGGGCAGCTGGTGGAATTTGTCCCAGGACCAGGAGAGAGGGAGAGTGAGACACTGACATTCAGAATAGTGACAGAACCCGGAAAACAAGTGAGACATAGGAGAACACGGTCACTTAGGGGAGAGCTGATAGCTCCCTTAGTGTAATACTATTGTATGAACTGAGGATTTCGATTGCGTTAGGGCAATGACAACCAGAGACGGGTTCTTGGTGCAAAGACGTTTTATAATATCCAACCAACAATATGTACACAGAACATAAACACAGTAGAACATAAATACAGTAAATACCTGCCAGGTTCGGAACAAAGGGGAATTCCCGGGGCCGCGCACCGGACTCCCCCAGGGAGACCACCAGGAGCGAACCCCTATACAGGGGCTGTCTGGCGATCACCCCAGAAGGCCTTAACGCGCAGCAGCCGGGACATGAAAGGGCAACAGGTATAGTCCAAAAATGTCCGTACGTGATGTGAGTCCTAGGGTGGATATGAAACGGAAGGAACTGGGCAGAAGTGCCGACCAGAGACGGCAGACGGAGTCCGGGACCAGCGAGGACACAGCTTGCTGAGACCAGGTGAAGTCCAGAGCCGGTGTCGGGTGTTGCAACAGGATCCAAAATAGCAATCAGGAACCAAGAGCAGCAGGGCAGGAGTAGACAGGAAGCAGTATACTCAAGCAACTAGACTAAGCTTAGGGGCGGGCTTTTAAACAGATGAACAGGAAGTAGGGCAGCAGAACAGAAAACTCCATGTTAACAAAGGGCAAGATCCTTCAGAAGCAAACTAGAAATCCCGGAACTCTGACACTCAGGACCAGTGCACACCTGTGTGTTGTGAACACATTTGCACTGGGTTCCGGTTTGGGGCTCCCTCTTGTGGCCAGTGCTGGTAGTAGAGTTAGTCTGCTTAACAGAAACCATACAGCTGATGATTGGAAATCAGGCTGCTCAGACTGGGCCTGTATAACTGAGTAGTGTTTTCTCGGTTTGGGCCGGTGATCAATGTTGTCTCCTGTGGTGCTCTGGCCATTCTGGTGCCTGCCCTATCTGCTGTTTCCATCTGAACTCCTTGCAGATAAGTTTTGTCTTTGTACCATTTGCTGGTTTGTTTCTACTTTCTTATCGTTTTTATTTCTGTGGTATTAAGGCTTGTTTCCTGGTTTCTGTTTGTTTGGAGTTCTGGGTGGAGTTGGATTATTCCCTGCTGGCAAGATCTGTGTACCCAGCTCCATATTCTGCAATGTATTTTTGTTTTGTCATGCTTGATATTCATTTCAGTCCTTCCTCTACATTAGTGTTTTGCTTGGATCCTAGTAACACCAGAGTACTGATATAGTGGTGGAGAGATTGTGTGGTCTCAGTTTTTTCATATTAGGTGTCTTGCTTTTTTGCTAGGGATTTGCGCAGTTGCAGACAGTGCTCTTTTCTGTCCTTTCCTATATAGATAGTTTGGGTCTCATCTTTGCTGAATCTGTTCTCTACCTGTGTACTGTATTTCATCTTGTCTCACCGGCTTTACTTGTTTGGGGGCTACCTATAATCTTTGGGAAACTGCTCCGAGGCAGATTAGCTTTCCTTGTTATTCTCTCTTTAGGAACAAATGGCTCTCTGGCTGTGTCGAGGCGACTAGGTCATCGTAGGCACGTCCCACGGCTACTTCTAGTTGTGTTATCAGTTAGAGGTGTGCAGTCAGCTGAGTTTCCAACCACTCTGGTGATTCTCTGGGTTTCCTAGTTTCTACCCCTTTGATCCTCCTCGATCACTGAATCATAACACCTCTGGGTGTGGAGCCCTAGGCTGGTGGGCACTGCAGGTCCTGCCAGCAGAATCCGCCGGGCAGAGGATTTCAAGTCTACTAGCCCACACACAGATCTCGGGGCAACGCAGCATATAGAGCCGGGAGTCATAACCAACAGATGGCACCAGCAACGGACTCGCGCTGCCTGCTATATGGGACAGAAATGGGGTCCATTAAAGGACTCAGGTCCCTGCGTGGCTTCAGGCAGCAGGGACTCACACAATACAGCGCAAGGAGGAAGGACTCACTGAAGGAAACACTGGTTCTGGCCTCTGAACTATCCGGGTTCAGCTGGAGCCAATGACAGCGAAGTCCGGCAGTCCAAAGGTGGAGACAACTGAGTAAGTAAAGAACTTTGTTTGCAACCCCTGTGTCATCCAATCCTTCCTGCGCCACAGCTGCACAGCAGCAGGGGACTATCACTCCCCACATCCTTCCCAGGGCCAGAGCTCTGCCTGTGGAGAGCTGTACCATCGGAGCTGCGTTATCATCTGCCCCAGCGAAGACATTCCGCAGCGGCGACTAATACCTGGCCGCATACCACTGGTGGCGTAGTCACAAACCTAACATCATCCCCTACACTTTTACTTGATGACACCACCGAGGTCACAGAACTGGGACTCTCCGCCGCAACTTCCTGTCCCAAACCTCCGAAACGCGGCCCGGTAACGAGTCACCCCACACCCGGGCGTGTCAACTCCTATCACACAGGTGTGTGTTTTAGTGGTTCTAAAATTGAATTACGGAGATGAAATCACTGGGCAAAATCCAATGTGAAGCACAACAGAGAGCAGAGGACCAAGAAAGGAAGCAGAGCCCAGGATACCCAGGACAGGTGTGTAAAAGTACCACCCCTCTTTAAGGACTCTCCCAGATGAATACTCGACAGCAGAAGGAGGATGCTTAGCATGAAATCTTTTGAACAAGATTGCCTCATTTATAACCTTTTTGAGCACCCAGCATCTCTCCTCACAACTGTAGAAGAGATTACCACTAATCTTTTTGCAGTCCACAATTTTGATGTTTTCATAAACAGTGTCTGGATCAGAGGCAGAAACAAGAACAGTATTGACCATAGGACCGTAGGTCCAATGAGGACCAGAGGACATAGTAGAGAAACATGAAAGACATTAGGGATTTTCAAAGTAGCAGGTAGTTTAAGATGGAAGGTAACCTGTTTTTTGTTTCAATGCTGCTATTAACCATTGCCCTGATGAAAAAATATCAGACTGCATTTACTTCTCTGCTGCATCACAGTTATTAGCCATTATCCTGCTGGAAAATGGCAGACTGCATTCTCTACACTGTTGCAATGCAGCTAATAATTAATGTCCTTCTGGAAGTTACCAGACTGCATTTACTTCCTTGTTTCATTGCTGCTATTAACCATTGCCCTGATGAAAGATACCACACTGTATTTACTTCATATTTACTCCTGTTTTTAGCCGGGCCAAAAAATACCAAACAAACCTCTGTAATTAACTGCTTCTGTGCCAGGAGGTAGCTGTTTCCTATACTGCTACTGTTTCTGTGTGTATCCAGACACCTTACTTTACTTCATCTATGCTAACTGTACTACAAACTGTTGTCCTGTTTTTCCTTTATCCATGTGTTGTTAATCAAAATCCTGCTCAGAACTACTGTTGCCTGTGATCCAAGAGCTCACCCAGACCTATATTATAGAGAATCCACCTCACCAGGTGAGCCCATAATGTAAACATCAGCTTCAAGTAGTGTTCCTGAGTAATGCCCATTCATCTTGAGCAAGGACCTCCAGTTCACTAATATTTTTCAGCTATCAAGACAGATGTACAAAAAATTGAGAAAAGTTCATTACCTGCATGGAGATGAAAAAATGTCCTTAGAAACACAGTTGGGAAAATAGTTAAAGAAACTGGCTAAAAAATCTGGATGCGATAGAAAAAGGATGCTGTCCCTAGCTGCCACCAGTTTACTGAGGAGGCACATAGTCAAAGCTCTTGAGTGAGTGCAAAAGCCTTGCAGCAAAAATTAGTGAGAGCAAGTACTAGCGTCAGTTTGCACAGTAAAAAGCATACAAAGCACTATGGGTTCATTTACATGAACGTACCAGCGGCACCATACAACCGCTGATCTGCCAGTGCGCATAGGTTGCCATTATTCTCGGAACTGTGAGTCCTGTTTACACAGGACAATGCACTACTGTGCCGCCCCCACGTCAGCCGTCCGGCTGCTCGGATCCGCACTGGCTCGAGGGGTCTCCGGACCCGGGGGTCGTGCGGACACTCAAATAAAAAGGGGTTGTAATATGTACAGGGGATTGTTGTAGATAGTTGGTGATGCCACCGACGGTGTGTGGTAAAGTGGAGTACCACCGCTGCTGTTGGGGAGCACCCGGGGGCGATGGAATGGCAGTTGGATGTTAACCTCTCTGTGGGTAGGGGTGGATGCCCCGGGGCTCAGTGTCCAGAACACGGGAGGTGATGGCTGTTGGTGGTGATGCACCGGGCCGGACCGGAGGGTGTCGGTGTACTCACGATAGAATAAATGCACACAAGTCTGCTGGTAAAACAAGGTGTCAGTGGCGGCTGCCGCCTCAGGGTGTATACGGTTCCCACACCCGGCTGGTGTACCAATGTCCCTTCCTCCGGCACTTTGTATTTTCCTTCTATTTTAGATGACCTCATATGGAACGGGGAAGTCCACTTCCGGTTTGGTTTTGGTTGGGAGATGTGCCCGCGAAAACTGACCCTTGGGATCTCAGTGGGTTGTTGCGGATACCCTATCCCCCGCAGTGGGCTGCCGTTTCGCTCTATCTGGGCTAACACACTGGAACAATGTCTGGAACCTTGCTCCCGGCCTGGCTAATTAGAGAAGGGGCTTGCAACTGTCTTCTAACTAGGGTCCAGGTACCCCGCCTGTGCACAGTTTCCGTACCGGATCTCCGCTGTCGGTACCGGCGGGCTCCAACCTTGTCCCGGTCCACTCTGGATTTCCCGCAACCAAACTCCTGTCGCCTTTAGAGATAGTCCACTGCTTGCCACCTAGCCAGTAGACCAGGGCCACTACCCTGGCTACCCTTCACTAGGCTCCGACTTGAACTTCCACTGTCACTTGAACTAGCTCAACTCTCTGACTCCACTGGCTGGTTCCCTCCCCCGGATCCTCAAGACCCCTAGGTGGGCGCTCCCAATCCGCCTGGTCCCGCCCACTGGTGTGTCCCTCCTACCTTGAGGAGGGTGGCTACGATTTTCTGGCTGATGGAACCTGGTGTTGGATGGTGTTGTGTGGGGTGTGTGTTTTTCTGTGACCACCTGGCGGCGTCACACTACCTAGAATGATGTTTTTTTGCACTGTGCCAAAGATCATATCAGCAGCCTGTTTACACTGCAAGAATTTGAGTGGGGAGTGGGAGACTGTGCTGGCTGCGGTGGGGGCTTTGCTGGCTGCGGTGGGGGCTGTGCTGGCTGCAGTGGGGGCTTTGCTGGCTGCGGTGGGGGCTGTGCGGAGTAGTGCAGTGTGGTGGGCAAGATGTTTTGTCGGCGGTGCGGGCTTCAAATAATAGTGCCCGAAGTCGGTGCGTGCACAGATGGAGCTCTTAGCTCAAGTTCTCATCTACACACGTGCTGCCTCTGGCCCATTGATATCCCAGCGGCAGACTTAAGAAAAATGTCGCCTGGAGGTGGCACGTGCGCAGATGAGATATCGGCTTGTGATTAAGCCAAGAGCTCAATCTGCGCACACGCCGACTCTGGGCACCATTTCTTTGAAACCTGCAATGCTGATAGAGCATCTGTGACACCCGCGGCACGGCCCTGCTCCACACAGGCTCCACAGCCAGCACAGCCCCCACTGCAGCGCCTGCAGTATTGCCCTATTCCAGCACCGCCCCTGCCTCCTGTGACCCCGCTCCACCACTGCTGCCGCCGCATCCCTCCAGTAAGACACCACCAGAGTATAACACTGACTCCCCCATTTTTTTTTTTACCTTTTTTTCCCTCTAAATTTGGGGTGCATATTATAATCTGGTGTGTCTTATAAAACCAAAAATACGGTACATTTGCAGCAGGTCATGACAGTCAAAAGCTTTCTACTAAGTACTAAAGATGCTTGCTATGAAGGGATTGAATCCAAAACTGCAGTAGTCATTAAATCTAGCATTTTGTGTTGAATGTGGAGAAACCACTTGTTACATTAGTTGTATTGAGCTATTTTATATTTTCTTGTTTGCTTGTTTTATCGCAAACGGCAGAAAATTTGTGAATTTTGCTAAAAAAACAAAACGAATTTGCAATAGAGGTTGAATAATTTGGATTGAAATCATATGGATAGTAAACTGCTGAATTGCATAGCTTTGGCTGAAGCACTTGGGAAAACAAAACAATTGCATGATGTAATTGTCTCGTATTATCATCATAATATTAATATTAATTATGATTGCTAATAATAAAACAATTCTTAAATGGAGTGTTTTTAATGATTTTTTTTTGGCTTCCATCTATGTCTCATCTGAGTTCTGGCCATCTTTTATTGTTTAATGGGTAGGATAAGCTGCAAAATGCTTTTTGTGTTTTTACGTACCATGTATAACACACTGATAGGAAAGACGGGCACACAGATCAAAATGAATGAAAATCACATCCAACACACTGATGAAAACTGTGATTAAAGAGAACCTGTCAGGTCCTCTGTGCCTCCAGAACCACGAGTAGTTCTGTGCACATATCTATAATCCCTGCCTAACCGTCCCGTCCTGTATTTGCTCACATAAACAGATCTTTATAAAAAGTATTTCTAAAGTCCATTTATGATTTGCTAATTAGGACTTTGACTAGTCGAGGGGGCGTTAGTTCCCCAACTAGTTGCCCCAACACACATAAATGCAACTTGGATAGCACTTGAGTGTTTGAATGGGGAAATTCGGTACAAACTTAGTGCTTCTGAGAATTAACAATCGACACAAAAACAATTGCACATGTGAATAGCCTGGTCAGTGTGCTGTCAGCACACGTATGACACACATTGACATGTAATTTGAGCCATTTGAGCAGTGATAATGTGGCGCCCCTGAGTACATCAGGGTGCCACAGGGTACTGCATCCTTACCCAGGGTGCAGGGCCTACCCCCCCATGGTTCCAGGTTCCTAAGAAACCGGTGTCACTACCAACAGCACCACAAATCCCAATCAACACCACACATCATGACCTGTCAGACACACCAGTGGATTGGTCTAGCTAGAAAAGGGCCGCCCACCTAGGGGTCAAGCAGACTGGTGGGAGGGAAGTCAGTTCAGTGGAGAGTTGAGTTGTAGAGTCGAGTCGAGTAAGAGTCCTCAAGGAGAGAGGGACTGGGGAGAGTGCGCTCCCGGGGAGCTAGACCATGGTTGGGTCGCAGACGGTGGTCCGGGAACAGAGGAGTCGGGGATCGGTGGCAGTGACATTGGAAAAGGTGCGACGGACATAGTTTAGGAGGCCTGTCGGCACCAGCAAGTCCAAAAGAAACGGACCGGTACCGAGCACGACGGGGTACAGGACCTTAGGTCAGGAGCCGATTCAACATCCTGGCAATTAACCTGCAGAGAAAGGAGACCTTCAGGGACCTTTCCACAGAGCTCAGAGATTGGGGGCATCAGCACAACGCGGAGGACAGTGTTTTCCAGCCAAAAACAGCCCACTAAAGTCCCAAGTGCCATTATCCAAGAGCACAGCTACACCTCACAAGGGTAGCGGGGCCCTAACAGCTTCAAGCCGAGGGCTTACAGACAGACAACTAAATTGTGCACGGAGGTGGGCTCTGGACCATCAAGTGACACCGGTCGGAGCGGACACCTGGACGGGCTCCCCCGTAGCAACTGTGGTACACAGAGGACTTGGTTTACTTGCAGCGTGCGTGTCTACTTTATAATCCTCATCCTGCACCACGATTACCCACAGTGAGTACCCTGCTGCCCTGCACCCTGCTCTCCCAAATGAACTCCAATACCCCTGAGCCCGGGGCCATCCATACCTGTGGAGGGACTAACATCATGCTGCTTAACTCCATCTGCCCCGGTATTCCTTACAGCAGCGGCGGTACTCCCATTACAGCAACCCACAGCTGGCGTCACGAACGTATCCCCTGTAAATACCCCCCTTTTTAAAGATAAGTGTCCGCCAACCCCGGTCCGGGCCCTCTCGAGCCACCACGATCCCGGATCTGAGCAGCCTGACCAACACCGGGGCAGTACAATAGCTTCTGAGCCCAGAGCCTGACAACTCCATCAGTTAGAGAGCTTCAAATTCACTAGCGCGGACCACAGTTGATACCCTGAGATATTCTCTGGACTCAGCAGCAGTGTCAATATAGAAGGTACAAGCCGCTAAACAGTGATTGGCTGCAGCAGTAATGTGTGCTGTAGATGTGATGTCACTGCTGCAGCCAATCAAGAAAGACCAGAGCAGCGGTAGAGAGGCAGTGCTGGAAGATAAGTTGCAGCTATATTTGTTATTCTATAGGTTTCCATCCCGTTGGGCATATAACTTTTGACTCACTACTGTGTAAGCTTTATGACTTCTCCAAGAATCTATAATTATGAGAGAATACAGTCCATTTTGTTCTTATAGAAACCATCTTGTCTTATAAGTAAATTATGTCATAGGGCTAAGCTAACACTGATGGGCTGGAATATTTCACATTTCTACACACACCCCTGCGGCTCTTATTAGTGCATAGTTCTAAGGAGTTATTTCTTTGTTTTGGATATTATATAAACTGGTCACATGATGTAATAAGGCAGAAACTTTGAGTACACCATAAAGCGTATGCTGCAATGATTTCCTGAGATCTCATGAAACAAATCTTACTAATTTGGAGTTCTAATGACATAGAAGGAGTGTATTTTGCTAACAGTAATCAATATAGCTTCTTGCCTCCATTGCGCATACCAGTTATATTAACTCTGCTGTGTCTGTCATTGTCACATCTTCATTTAAAGATGGGTGTTGGGTACAAAGGACTACTCAAGTAGTGACCGATGAGCAACCATGCTAACTAAAAAAGTAAACAGTTTCTGATTAATTTTGCAGTTATATAAAGACAAGTAGACATGATTGCATTATAAAAGAAAAAGAGGGTGCGCTCCTGTGTAAAATCGAATGATAACTTATTACGTGTGCAGTGTGATGGACACACTCACCTGGTCCTGTTGTACGTCAGGTACAACACTGGGGAGCCAGCCGAAGGGAGGTCCACGGTGTACCGCTATGGCATCAGCGGGGATCTCGTCCTTTCCAGCCCGCAGTATTTCCAGCTCAGGCTGCCGCTCACACGATCGATATCCCACATGGAGAGCACAGCCGTCAGACCAGCACTGAGCTGCAGCTCCTCCTCTGTGGTGGACGGACCCGTAGAAAAGATGCCGGTGACTCACTGGCCCTTCAGAGGCTTGATGTGATTCAGGCAGAGTCTTGGAATAGCTGCAGCAGCCCCGTGCACTCCGGCTACCTGAGGAAGGGGGAACATTTAACCCCGAAACGCGTTGTGGCTTATAATCTTGCAATAAAAAAAGTTTTTTGGAACAATACCATCATCTTTATGAACTTTAATAGCAGCGCAGCCAACACCGTGGTTTTTTCATTATCCCCAAATCCATGATTGCATTATGTGTATTTAAAGGGGGAGGGAATCTTTTATAGGAATTATTGAACTCTTCCGAGTAAGGTGATTCATTATTAATGTAAACTTACAGTAAAAACTTAGAATGAATTAATCAGAGATAACAAGGCTAAAGAATTTGTAGTCTTATTAGGCAGGTAGGAATAGAGTTGTGATGATAAAACACTGCAAATTATGGTGCGGCACAGCCTATATGAACAACAAAAAAGGACTATTGACTGTAAGTTCCAATCACTAACACATTTAAAGGTATTTTTTTTTTGATGGAGAGGCACTAAAGACAATTCACAAATGTCTATATACACTCCTCGTAATAGTCCAAATCCAATCACTGCAGACTCTTATTTCAATATGCAAAAAAGGAAGTATTTAATAGTAGTTGTGTATCGCATTTGGGACACAAGGAAGTAACGTTTTAACCAATTAGGTCTTATTCACAAAGTCACTATGAAGAACAAAAAATGTATACAATAAATGTTCATAATTAATATTCAATATATACAATATTTAACCAAATTACATATATACGTATAAAGAAAAGCAATACAGATACAAGTAATCCATCTTCTTCAAGACGCATTGAGATTTCACAGTATATTGTAGTTCTAATAATTGAGAAAGTATTGTGTAGAACCTAAACAAGGTAACAGGCTATATGAGTACTTCCTAAGATCTATCAGATATTTATAGGAGGGGAACTTTGTATTTAATACGGACATTCATCTATGCGCATTATGACTTATTGTCCTTCTACAGCAGGGGTCAGGAACCTTTTTGACTGAGAGAGCCATGAACACCACATATTTTAAAATGTAATTCCGTGAGAGCCATACTCATCAGGTGGGAGCGGCGGTGGTGGAGCGTCTCAGAAGGTGCCAAGAGGCAGGGTAGGTGATGCTGCTAGCACAGAGGAGGGGCTGTTGTGTGTCGCTCAGGGAATGGGGTACTCTGTCCCGGGCTGTGTATCACTGGGGAATGTCACTTTGGTGGCCGTTGCCCAGTCCCGTGCCCTGGGTGCTTTTTTTAATGGGGAGTATTTACAGGGGAGATTAAAGTCATTGGTGTGACGCCACCTGCAGGTTGCGGTTAATATGGGAAAACCGCCGCTGCTGAATTGGTTACCCCTAGGGCTGGTGGTAATGGCAGTTATGGTGGTAGGCCCTCCGCAGGTAGGGCTGAGCCCGGTGAGATGGGTGATGGAGACTTTCGCCGTTAATAAGGGAGGCCACACCGTGGTTGTAGTTAATAGTCTCTACTCTTGACCCTCGGACAACTGGTTCAGGTCCCTGTAGTTCCAGTGCCAGTTGATGACTCAGTTGGTCTGTCCCCGGCACCCTCAGTATGGTTGTGTCCCCGTAGCGTGGAGCGGTTTGGGGGCTGACTGTCCCTTTTTGTGGCAGTCTCCTTGTCCGTACGGCGGGCAGTGTGGACCCTGTAGGGCTGGTCTGTATCCCGAACCCTGATCCTTGCTTTACTGGTGGTGCCCCTGGATATGTGGGTCAGTGAGGTCCGTGAAGGTCCCCTCACTGTGCAGGTAATTGCCAGGCCGTATGAAACTGATGCCTGACCTAGGGCCCTGTGCCCCATCGGTGCTCTGGTCCCAGTGGTACTCGGGTGTACCTGCCCTGGCGACTACTCTCCTGTGCCTCCGGGTCACCGTTACACGACACAGCTCTAGGCACATCTTTACACTTTCACTCCCTACTACTGACTAACTACTGTCCCCTCCCACCATTCCCGTCCTCTAGGTGGCCATCCCCTGGTGTCCGACTAGCCAATTACCCCTGGTGTGGACTGGGAACTGGGATTTTTGTGTGTCTAGGTGTTGCTGCCACTAATGTTCCAGGTCCCTGGGTGTAGGTCCTGCATCCTGGTGAGGATGCAGTACCTAGCAGTGCTCTGAGTGGCTAAGGGGTGCTATAGTTGCAGCTGAAGAGGGTCAGTATGCGGAGGGTCTGCGGTACTGCTGCAGGCTCATGGGGTGTCACAGCTGCAAGCACCATTGATATACTGGTGGGCTGCTTTGAATCTCCCGCAGTTGACCAATTCGACTTCAAGAAAATGGCTGCGGCGCGTGCGCAGATTGACACAATAGACTTAAAGAAAATGTCTGCGGAGTCCTATCTGCGCACGCGCCGCCTCTGTGGCCAATTCTTGAAGTCGATCTCGTCAACTGCGGGAGATTCAAAGCAACCCACAGTCCGCTGGCTACTGCGGGTTCACCACCTAGACACCCTACGAGCCTGCATTATCGCCGACTGTACGCCACCAGTGCTGCCTCGGTAAGCCATATGCGGTTTGTAAGACACACCCCCATTTTTCCCCCAGGTTTGGGGGAAAAAAAGTGCATCTTACAAACCTGAAAATACAGCATTTTTTTATTAACGATTTGTCTGCAAGCCAGATGCAGCCATCAAAAGAGCCACATCTGGCTCCTGAGCCATAGATTCCTGACCCCTGTTCAACAGCATATATTGTTCTACTATTATAGCACTTAATACTAGCCCATGGAATTCAGTTTTGTCCAGTATTATACCTATACAATACTTTCTCATTTATAAGGACTATAATTTACTGTGAAATCTCAAACCATCTAAAGGGTGCTTTACACGCTGCGACATTGCTACCGATATATCGTCGGGGTCATGTCGTTAGTGACGCACATCCGGCGCCGGTAGCAACATCGCAGCGTGTGACACCAAGGAGCGACGATCAACGATCGCAAAATCGTTCAAGAAAGGTGATCGTTGACACGTCGGTCCTTTCCTTAATATCGCTGCTGCCACAGGTACGATGTTGTTCGTCGTTCCTGCGGCAGCACACATCGCTATGTGTGACACCGCAGGAGCGAGGAACATCTCCTTACCTGCGTCCACCAGCAATGCGGAAGGAAGGAGGTGGGCGGGATGTTACGTCCCGCTCATCACCGCCCCTCCGCTTCTATTGGCCAGCCGCTTAGTGATGCCGCAGTGACGTTGCTATGACGCCAAACACACCTCCCCCTTGAAGGAGGGATTGTTCGGCGGGCACAGCGACGTCGCTGCACAGGTATGTGCGTGTGACGCTGCCGTAGCGATAATCAGGGCCGGCCTTAACCTGAATGGCGCCCTGTGCAACACTGCCCTTTGGTGCCCCCCCCTACTGATTTTTTACCCAGTTTCCCAGGAAACAAACGAGGACAGGAGGCCATCATTTTTATATCCTAAGAAAATTGATCTCTTTAAATGTACAATAAATTACAAATTTGTGCTGGAGAATCTGCACCTCAAATCCGCATTAATGTCACCACGTCTGATCTTTTTTTTTTAGAGGTCTTCCGATTTCAACCATTTATACCGAATCCATGGATATTACACCACACCCCAGCTCCGACTCCACCCCTCAAGCCCTCCACACTCACCACCATTCTTGGAAAAACGTGGGTGTGTGTATATTATATATTTATATATATATACACACACACACACACACACACACACACACACACACACACACACACACACAGTCATGGCCAAAAGTGTTAGCACTTTTGAAGTTGTTACAGAAAATAAAGCATTTCCCTTAGAAAATTAATAATACACCCCCTACACCTCCTCTCTCCATAACATACTCTTTACACCACCCCTTTCCATAATCTCTCCCCCACACTGCCCCTATTTATAATATTCCCCCACACACTGCCCCTCAGTGTACCCCCACACGATATCCCTGTGTATAATATCCCCACACACTGCCCCTCTGTAAAGTATCACACACACACACACACACACACACACACACACACACACTGCTCCTCTGTATAATATCTCTTCCACACACACTGCTCCTCTGTATAATATCTCTCCCACACACACTGCTCCTCTGTATAATATCTCTCCCACACACACTGCTCCTCTGTATAATATCTCTCCCACACACACTGCTCCTCTGTATAATATGTCTCCCACACACACTGCTCCTCTGTATAATATCTCTCCCACACACACTGCTCCTCTGTATAATATCTCTCCCACACACACTGCTCCTCTGTATAATATCTCTCCCACACACACTGCTCCTCTGTATAATATCTCACACACACTGCTCCTCTGTATAATATCCCCCACACACTGCGCCTCTGTATAATATCCCCCCACACTGCTCCTCTGTATAATATCCCCCTACACCTCAGTACACTATCTCCCACACATACTGCACCTCAGTATAATATCCCCCCACACACTGCTCCTCAGTATAATATCCCCCCACACACTGCTTCTCTGTATAATATCCCCGACACACAATGCCCCTCTGCATAATACCTCCCCCAAACACTGGTCTTCTGTATAATATCCCCACATACACACTGCTCCTCTGTATAATATCCCCCCACACACTGCTCCTCTGTTTAGTATCCCCCACACACTGTTTATTAATATAATATCCCCCACACACACTGTTCCTGTGTATAATATCTTCCCACCCACACTGCTCCTCTGTATAATATCCTCCCACACACACTGCTCCTCTGTATAATATCCTCCCACACACTGCTCCTCTGTATAATATCCTCCCACACACTGCTCCTCTGTATAATATCTCCCCACAAACACTGGTCCTCAATATATCCCCTCCACACACTGCTCCTCTGTATAATGTCCCACACGTACACTGCTCCTCTGTAAATACCAACACACACTGCCCATTTGTATACTATCCCACACACTGCTCCTCTGTGTAGCATCCCACACACACACACTGCCCCTTTATATACCCCACACACACTGCATCTCTGTATAATATGCACAAACACAATGATCCTCTGTGTAATATCCCTCATGTACGCTGCCCCTTTGTACACTATCCCCCACACAAGCTGCCCCTCTTTATATATATCCTCACACACACACACACACACACACACACACACACAATGCTCCTCTGTATATCACCCCACACACACTACCCCTCTGTATACTATCCCCCCACACACATTGTCTCTCTGTATAATATCCTCCTGGTATATATGTCTGCATCCTGGGCCCTTCCTGGTATGCATGTCCCCATCCTGGTTTATTTGTCCCTATCCTGGTATATATGTCCAATCCTGGGCACCTCCTGGTATGTATATCCCACTCCTGGGCACATTCTGGTATATATATCCCCATCCTTGTTTCTTTCCCCTTCTTGGTATATATGTCCTCCTCCCGGTATATATGTTCCCATCCTGGTTTATTTGTCCCTTCCCAGCAAATATATATATATATATATATATATATCCACATCCTAGGCCCCTCCTGATGTATATATATATTCCCCCTCCTGGGCACATTCTGGTATATATGTCCCCAGCCTTGTTTTTGTCCCCCTCCTGGGCACATTCTGGTATATATGTCCCCAGCCTTGTTTTTGTCCCCTTCCTGGTATATATCTCCACCTTCTTGTGTATATGTGCCTTTCCTGGGTTTCTCCTCATATATTTGTCTACTGCAAAAAGAAAAAAACCAAACATTTTACTCACCCTCCCCAGCTCTCACATCCTGCAGCGTCCTCTCTGAGCAGCAATGCATTTCAGCTGGGTGTGTGCCCTCCACACATCCAGCTAAAGAAAGGCAGGGGCTGCAGTCAGTGGGCACCCCCACAACCTTGGGGTGGAACAGCGCCCCCCCCCCGCGGCTGTAGTCAGAGCCCCCCCGTGGCTGTAGTCAGCGCCCCCCCCCTGCGGCTGGAGTTAGCGCCCCCCCGCCTCTGGAGTCAGCTCCTCTCCCCTGCCCCCGTGGCTGGAGTCAGTGCCCCCCACCCCGCCCCCCCTGCGGTTGTAGTCAGTGCCCCACCACCCGTGGCTGTACTCAGCGGCCCCTCCCCACCCCTTGCGGCTGGGCTGTAGTCAGCGGCCCCCCACCACCACCCGCGGCTGTAGTCAGCGCCCTCCCCCACCCTCTGCAGCTGTAGTCAGCAGCCCCCTCACCACCTGTGGCTGTAGTCAGCGGCCCCTCCCACCCTCTGCAGCTGTAGTCAGCAGCTCCCACCACCACCTGCGGCTGTAGTCAGCGACCTCCTCACCACCTGTGGCTGTAGTCAGCGGCCCCTCCGCACCCCCTGTGGCGGTAGTCAGCGGCCCCACCCCCCGCTGCTGTAGTCAGCGCCCCCCCCCGCAGCTATAGTCAGCGCCCCCCGCTCCTGTAGTCAGCAGCCCCCCCGCAGCTGTAGTCAGCGGCCCCCCGCGGCTGGAGTCAGTGGCCCCCCGCGGCTGGAGTCAGCGGCTCCCCCACCCCCGTGGCTGTAGTCAGCAGCCCCCCCACCGCCACCCGCGGCTCATAGAGCGCCTACCTCTTCCTGACAGATGCCGCGCGCTCGCCAGCTCCGCGTTGCCCACAGCACTGTGATGAGATGCAGAGTGATGACCTAATCATATTGGGCTGCGGGATGACGTACCACCTTTCTGCTCTGCTCCACTCACAGTGCCTCCCCCACCACATGGCTAATTTGAATGCGATGCCCTAGAAGGACTTCGCATGCACCTTAGTCATGTGCAGACTGCAGTAGTGGCTGAAGCGACACCGCGCCCCTCTGCTGTAGCTGTGACTGGGGCTCGGTGAAGGTGGTGGGCCCGGCTGGCCAGCGCTACATAAAGCTAAGTAAGTAACCAGCGGCGGTTACAGTAAAAATGCTGTGCTGGGACCGGAGGAGCCAGGAAATGTACAACTGCTTACCTCTCTGCTGCGCCCCCCCTGAAGCATGGCCGTCGGCGCCCTGTGCGACCGCACAAGTCGCACATGCCTAAAGCCGGCCATGGATAATGTTCGCTACGGCAGCGATCACCAAATGTCGCATGTACGACGGGGGCGGGTGCTATCGCGCTCAACATCGCTAGCGATGTCGCAGCGTGTAAAGCACCTTTAGAGAAGATCCAAACCAGAAAAAGGCAAAAATCCAGAATCCACAAATTAGAATTTTTATTAAAAAAATCTTTAAAAACTTTCAATCCATAGTAAAAGGCAAACTACAATGATCAAAAAGGTACCCGGTTTGCACTAACTGAATCCGTTGCATGAATTCCATGGATGGATGGGTGAGCTGACTTTTCCTTCCTTTATTATATGTGGGAGAAGATGGATTACTTGTATCTGTATTGCTTTTGTTTATATGTATATATGTAATTTGGTTAAATATTAAAGGGGTGGTTCACCCATTTTTTTTATTTTCTCTGAGAGTAACTCACCATTTTAGGTGTCTTCGTCATTGGCTTCTATTTGCACTTCTGCCACTGAGCGGCGCTATCCTGCACGCTCAGTGCCGGTCACATGACCCCCTGGTGCTGCGGCCGCTAGTATCCTCTTACGTCCCGTCAAGTTCCGGGCTCTCAAACTGGAAGGGTACGTCAGAGGATGCTGGCGCCCCTCACAGTGATTGACAGGGCTGTGGGCGGTGACTACCGCACGTCACAGCCTAGCATCGAGGGGAGGATCCGGAGGGCGTCAGTGTGGAGTGGTGAAGTGGACTGAGCGTCCGGCAGATGGTGAGACACGGGGCACAAGTGTGGAGTACAGGGGGGTTTCTTCAGCTGAAATCCCCCCTGTCACGTAAGTATCTGATCTCACTTTCCACCCACCCGCTCTGCTCCGATGTCAGGAGAACGGGCGGTGTCGGGCAGTGTGATCATGTGTTCCTCCCACCAGCACCACAGGATGCAGCAAGACACTGACAAGCTGGTGACATGCAGCGCCGCATGTGTCACAGCAGAGCATGTCACCGCTCTGCTCTGTCACCTGTCCTGCTGCATGGGACCAACTGTCTCCACTCTGTCACCTGCACCACAAGTCACAGAGTGGAGCAAGTTGATGACAGAGCACCTCTCTCCCCACTCTCTTCTCTCCCCCCCTCTCTTCTCTCCAACCCTCTCTTCTCTCCCGACCTCTCTTCTCTCCCCCCCTCTCTTCTCTCCCCCCCTCTCTTCTCTCCCCCTCTCTCTTCTCTCCCCCCTCTCTCTTCTCTCCCCCCTCTCCCTCACTCCCCCCCTTTTCCCTCGCGCTCTCTTTTCTCTCGCGCTCTCTTTTCTCTCGCGCTCTCTCTTTTCTCGCGCTCTCTCTCTTCCCTCGCGCTCTCTCTTCCCTCGCGCTCTCTCTTCCCTCGCGCTCTCTCTTCCCTCGCACTCTCTCTTCCCTCGCTCTTTCTTCCCTCGCTCTTTCTTCCCTCGCTCTTTCTTCCCTCGCTCTCTCTTTTCTCGCGCTCTCTATTTCCCCTCCCTCTTTCTCTTTTCCCTCCCTCTCTCTTTTTCCCTCCCTCTCTCTTTTTCTCTCCCCCTCTCTTTTCCCTCCCCCTCTCTCTCTTTTCCCTCCCCTCTTTCTCTCTTTTCCCTCCCTCTCTCTCTCTTTTCCCTCCCTCTCTCTTTTTTCCTCCCTCCCTCTCTCTTTTTCCCTCCCTCTCTCTCTCTCTTTTCCCTCCCCCTCTCTCTTTTCCCTCCCTCTCTTTTCCCTCCCTCTCTCTTTTCCCTTGCGCTCTCTCTCACTTTTCCCTCCCTCTCTTTTCCCTCCCTCTCTCTCTTTTCCCTCCCTCTCTCTCTTTTCCACCCCCTCTCTCTCTTTTCCACCCCCTCTCTCTTTTCCCTCCCTCTCTTTTTCCTCCCTCTCTCTATCTTTTCCCTCCATCTTTTCCCTCTCTCTCTCCCTCTTTTCCCTCCCTCTCTCTATCTCTCTCCCTCTTTTCCCTCCCTCTCTCTCTCTTCCCTTCCTCTCTCTTTTCCATTCCTCTCTCTCTCTTTTCCATCCCTCTCCCTCTCTTTCTCTTTTCCCTCCTTCTCTCTCTCTTTTCCATCCCTCTCTCTTTTCCATCCCTCTCTTTTCCCTCTCTTTTCCCTCTCTCTTTTCCCTCTCTTTCCTCTCTCTTTTCCCTATCTCTTTCCCCACTCTCTTTTCCCTCTCTCTCTTTTCCCTCTCTCTCTTTTCCCTCTCTCTTTTCCCTCTCTCTCTTTTACCTCTCTCTCTTTTACCTCTCTCTCTTTTCCCTCTCTCTCTCTCTTCCCTCTCTCTTTTCTCTCCCTCCACCCTCCCTTCCTCTCTCTCTCTCTCCCCCTCCCTTCCTCTCTCTCTCTCCCCCTCCCTCTCTCTCTTTTCCCTCCCTCTCTCCTGGCATGGTCAGTACAGAAATCTCTCGATCGTGGAGGGGTGAGAGGGAGTAATAAGCATGGAGTCCCTAATGTGTCTGTGTATTTATTTCTAATAAAGTATTTTTCTCTGTGTGATGTCTTTTTTTTAAACCCTTTATTGGAGATTCTTAATGGCTGGGTCAAACTTGGCCTGACATTAAGAATCTCGGGCTTTATACTAGCTGGTAAAACATAGCTGATATTAACCCCTTATTACCCAGCGTGCCACCTGCCACCAGGGCCACTGGAAGAGTTGGATACAGCGCCAGAAGATGGCGCTTCTATGAAAGCGCCATTTTCTGGGGCGGCTGTGGACTGCAATTCTCAGTGGGGGGGCCCAGAAAGCTTAGGCCACCCTGCGCTGCGGATTCCAAACCCCAGCTGCCTAGTTGTACCTGGCTGGACACAAAAAAAGCGAAGCCCACGTCCATTTTTTTTTTAATTATTTCATGAAATTCATGAAATAATTTAAAAAAAAAAGGGCTTCCCTATATTTTTGGTTCCCAGCCGGGTACAAATAGGCATCTGGGGGTTGGGGGCAGCCCGTACCTGCCTGCTGTACCTGACTAGGGTACAAAAAATATGGCAAAGCCCACGTCATTTTTTTTTTAAGTTTTTAGGCAAAAACCTTTAAAAAAAAAAAAAAAGGCTTCCATGGATTTTCCATTGCCAGTGAAGGCTACACCAAGTAGCGGGGGTTAGCAGCCAGTACCTGCTTGGGTTACCCTTAGCAATAGAAAATGCAGCAGGAGCCCACACTGGTTTTTTTTTACCCCTAACCTAGGGTTATGTGTTTGTTTGTTTTGGGGTTTTTTTGATGATTTTTTTTTTAAAAAAACAAAAAACGACATGGACTTCGCCTATCGAGCACCAGAGCATTTTACTGCTCACTCATGCCTATTCCTGACCACAGCGCAAGCAGAACAAGTAATCAGATGACTCCAGTGTCAACCAATTACTTGTTCTGTGTCCCCCTGCATTCATCGCAGCGTGTGCGGGCTGTGAGGTCACCTGAGTTCAGTCCAGCACTGGAGTCAGCTGATCTGAACTTAGCTGAACTCCAGCCCGCACACGCTGCGATGGATGCAGGGGGACACAGAACAAGTAAGGCCTAAGCCACACGGCGAGAAAATCGGTGTGAGTGGAGTGTGATAAAACATCGCATTCCATTCGGACCAATATTAGCCTTTGTATCAGCGCACATGAGCAATTATTTTCTCAGCCGTAATCGGACCGAGAAAACAATCGCAGCATGCTGCGACTGTAATGTGAGACTCTTTCTCTTTTACCCATTCAAGTGTATGGGGCAAGAGAAAAATCGCACTGCACTCGCAGTACACTGATGTGCAGATCGAGAATCGCAATAGCCAACTACGGAGGAGAGAGGGAGATAAATCCCTCCCACCCCTCCTCAGTGCCGGCCCGCCCGCCCCACCGCAGCGCTGGCCCGCCCCTCCTTAGTGCCGGACCGCCCTCCGCAGCTGAGGTCCGCTCGCACAGTCGGACCTCAGTCGCAGGGACACACGCATGACGCTTGGCTCTGCTGTACTGCCAGCGTGAGCCGAGTGTCATGCGAGGGGATTGCAGTAATCCCCGTGTGGCCCCGGCCTGAGCGGCCGACACTGGAGTCAGCTGATCTGAACTCAGCTGAACTCCTGTACACACAGCCCGCACACGGTCACATATGATCGGCAGCAGGCAGTGACTGCAGCCATTGCAGTGTGTGCGGGCTGTGAGATCAGGAGTCAGCTGATTCCAGTGCCGGCCGATAAATTCTGTGTCCCACTGCAGAAGGATCCGGTAAAATAACGGTTGCATGCGCTGCACATTTAATCCACAGGATCCGGTCATATGCGGTTTGCGGTTTTTTGCCTACAGGCAAAAAAACGCTGATGTGAAAGTATCCTGCAAAATGCATGCCACACGGATGATACGGACGACACACAGACTAGGCAAGAGGGGAAAAAGCAGTCTCATGACCCCTTCATTTTTTTTTTCCAGTTATTTTTTTCACAACACACACACACACACACACACACACACACACAGACTATGAACTATATGAGCACGAGCAGAGCATAGACGCTTTCTTCCCCTGGTTGTGCAGAGCTGGGAGCTTCGGCTGTCTCTGCTGTGATTGCTCTATCCACAGGGAAGAGGTAGGGAGGAGACTTTGGGTGCAGAGGAGAGCTGAGTGGGTGTGTTAGATGCAGTGGGTGTGTTAGATACGTTAGATACAGCCCTAAAGCCACAAAGAATTATGGGAATTTTAGTAACTGAACCCAGGAAGTCAGAAGAGAGATTAACCCCATCAAAGCTGGAGCCAGCAATGAGGATGTGCTGCTAGAGCACAATAAAAGGTAATATTGCTGAAATAACATAATAATAGATGTGTGGAGAGGCACATATTAGCAAGATTTATGAGAAAAAAAAAATCAGTTTTGGTAACTGGACAACTTCTTTAATACGCCTGCATGGAGATAAGTCTGCAATACGGTTTTAGTCACCTCTACTTCCTCCTGCATGGGACTTCTGTCTACAGCTGACACTACACAACACTAAACAGGAACTACATTTTCCTATATCATCTCGTACTCTGCTCCCCCTCCCTGTCTGGCTAGGCCTAACCCCTTACTAGCCCAGAGGAATCTAGTCCTATCCCAGGAAAACCAGTGACATTGTGTAGCCAGTTTCCACAATGCAGCACACATCACTCTACCCCCTGATATATACCTCACAATAATGAAATTGTAACTTACACTATGTAACACCTTACACAATACCACATTGTAAACACAGTACACTACTATGTTAAGATCATTGGTGTCTTCATGGGGCACATGACCGTAGGTCCTCACCCTTACATCCTTCCCCTCTTTAACCATGGCCATCCTCAGATATCCATCTCTGCAAGACACCAAACATGCATAAAACAGGCATAAAATCACTATGCACTATTTTCTTCTCTGGCATCCCGACGTCTTCTCACTTCAGGTCTTCCCAATCTTGGTCCCACTAGGTTGGAACCCCGGATGCCACCACAGTTTAATTTCATGTAAACAAGCGCCTTCAGACCTACAGAGAAGCTGTCCTGGAATATCCATCCACACATACAGTCCCTCAGGTTCCTGACCTGTCCGAAACATCGAATCGTGCATCCCCCTGCCCCTTTCAATGACAGTCATTAGGACAGTCTCTCAAGGGCAAAGTTTACAAGAATCTCTGGGCAAAGTCCAGAGGGGCTTTTTGGGGTTTTCATTGGGGTTTGTTGGGCAAACTCCATAGGGGCTTTTAGGGTACAGTCCCTGAGAGCTGTTGATATCGAGTTCTTGACTGAAGGGGTATCCTCCTACAGTCACGCTGTTGCCTCCGGGGCCAGACTTAACCCCAGTAAGTCCAGTCCATAAGGCTTGAAGTCCTTCCAATCCAGCAGGGGGGGTGTAACAGCTGCAAAACTTCAGTGTGGGAACCAAACATGTAGTTCAGGTCCACTGGGACTTCGGGAGGCATATGATCCCTCTCAATCAGACAATAGTTCTCACACAGGCCTTTTCAAGTCAACAGGGCTTTATAACAGAGCCTTAACCAAGGCTCTTCTGCCACACAGGCTGCTCCTCCGCTTCCAGAAGGACATTTTCTCATTCAACTTTTATTAGGCCCCAGCATTCCTTTCCAATGCCAGGTGCTCTCCAACCTCCTCATCTGGTCCCAAGTCTATAGGCTCCAAAGTGGGCAACTCCACGGGAACTGACAGTGCAACTTCTTCCGTGATGGAGACTACCATAGGTACAGAAACTGCCTCTTCTTTGTGGCTTCCTGTCGAGTTCACCACCTCTTCCATCTGGGTCCTGCACTGGATCTGAACTTCACTACATATAAGGCCCAGTGCCGGGTGTGGGACCGCGCTCCAGCTGATCCACACTGGAGCTGATGGTTTTGCTCCCGGCTGCCTCTGTTGGTGATAGCTGCCCACAGCTCTTGGGGCCATTAGGTGGAGGAAGTCTCCCATCGTAGGCTCCATCTTCACATGGCACCACTCAATGGGTATGGGAGGCTCCACACTTGTCGGGATCTGCATGCAAAATGCTGCCAGCCAGCCAGCTAGCTACGACCCTGCTAGAGCACCACTGGTCTGTCAGAATACACCTTCTATTCAGGGCTGTTCGAGAATACCCCATTCGCCTGCTTGGTGAAGAGCACCCCTCTTTTGTCTCACAATGCGCCGCCATGGAGCTAAGTTTGTAATCCGATTCCGGTCGCCTCTGCTTCCTCCTAAATAAGACTTTTGTCTGCAGCTTACACTATACAACACTAAATAGGAAATACATCTCCCTATATCAGTTCCCACTCTGCTCCCCCTCTCTTTCTGGCTAGGGTTAACCCTTCACTAGCACAGAGGAATCTAGTCTTATCCTGGCGGGACCAGTGACCTTGTGGCCGGTTTCTACACTAAAGCTCACACCACTTGACCCTCTGACATATTATACCTTACAGTAGCATCATTGTAACTCACACTGTCACACCTTACACAATACCACATAGTCAACACAGTACATTGCTATGTTAAGATCATTGGTGTCTTCACGGTTGGGGGGCACACGATTGTAGGTCCTCACCCTTACAGATTCCATTCCCCAGACAACCGTTAATATCTTAATTAATAGTAGCCAATGCTGTAAGTTGGGGAATTTCTGCACATGGTTCTCATGCTTAATACTGGATAAATCAAATGTTTTGAAAATTGTGTTTCCATTTTGTATCATTTGCTTATCAGTAACATGTCTCTCAATCCTATGATTTACAGAGCTCCATGACTTTTCCTTCTTGGTGTTGCATTTAGAGATGAGTGAACCTGTGGACGTTCGGTTTGGCGGGTGCAGCCGAACCGTACCTCCATAGGTTTGGACTTTGGCAGTTCTAGTCTCCGCCCACATACAGCCAGCCATTTTTCATTTTATTTTTTGTATATACACACTATAGTAATGTAGCAATCCAAGTATGGATAAAATTCAAAAATAGCATATAAAATACACCTTTATTCCTAAACTTGCAGGAGCAACAAATATTACTCCAGAACACACAAGTCAGGTACTGAAAGCCATCACTAATAGAGGTGAAGAACACCCTGACCACATAGGTTAACCCAAATAGGTGCGCGCCCAGAGGGGTCACGTATAGTGATGGCCACTAGAAATAACAAACACATGAAAAAAACTAAACAAACATAAAGAAAATTTGATGTTGCTATAAGCAAAGGACAGTGGTCCAATTGGCAGAAAAAACACAACAAACAAAATAATACCTAAAAAAACAAAGTACAGTGCACTCCATTGACTGACAATGGTCAGTCATACAGATACATAAAATGCAATAAGTCTTTAGGCATTATAAAAGGAATGGTCTCACCCAATCCCTTTTGAAGGAGGGACATGCAGTCTCTTGGTCCTGAGTAGTGGATTCGTCTGCCATGTACTGGCCCTACCACCTAACAGATATAAAATAACAAAAGACTGCTGCCCCAGACTTCCGTCCTAACAAGGACGGACCACAACTAGGTCTCAAGCTGGACCCCTATGCTGACCCTGATGACATCCCGGCGTCCCGACGCGTTTCGTCACTAAGACTCCTCAGGGGACATGATAGTCGTCAGTCAGGTCCTTGCTTCCAGCCCTCACAAAACCATAATGTCAGAGGTTCTGGCGTGGTCAATATTGGGGTCATTTAAACCTATGGGAGATATCATTGCTCCAATCAGAAGCTACATCCCACCTGATGCTTATTCAATCAAGATCATGTGGATACCCTCATGTGGGTTTGGATTAAACACGTGTACTTACACCCCCTATGTGATGTCACAGGCATTCCACCAATGTGACGTCCATGTTCTCCAGGGGAGCTGGTCCAATCAGCGCTTAGGTGTATGCCCACGACAGGTGCACACTCAGGAGTCCTCCCCATGTCCTCTCTAATCGGGTGTTTACTCACATCCGGCCGGGGAGGCACATCTCGTGTGCGCCGGCATCAGGGGGGAGGGACTTCCTGTTGCCCGTGGTCATGTGATCGGGGATTTCCCCGCATCACTTCCGGTCCATCGTGTCAGTCATTCCATCTCCGAAGCAGCTCCCACATGCGTAAGCAGCAGGGGAGGTGCTTCCCATTATCCACGGACACGTAATCGGAGGTGGGCGTCAGGACTTCACTGCGCATCCCCTCCCGCTCCATGCCCAATATGGAGATAAGGGGGCTGCCCCCTCTCCATGGGGATACGGTCCGATCAACATATCAATGCTACAGCGCACATAACCTCCCACCCCCATAAACAACAAGAGTACAGGGGAAAAATAATGCGCCAAAGCATATAGCCATAGTAGGCTTCATTTGACAGATCACCGTTATTCATGTGGGCATGTTTGGGGGGTATCTCAAACACCTAATTACCTCAAACATAGAGGTTACAATAAAAATAATCCAACCCATCAGGATAATCAGATCCACAAGGTGTTGTTATATTATCACATATGTATGCAACTGCAATTGGCAGATGCATACATAATACTTGTGACAATTATTGATGAATAAATAGAAAGGGCAAGGGCAAATTTCTTACCATAATTCCATTTAATAAATACAAAAGGGTATAAATAGAATAGGATGGCAGCGAACCACAGTCCATAAGGGACTAAATAAAACTGTTGAATAGTAGCTGGTCATTTAGGCCTTTGGGGGAGAGGGTTTCTAGCTGGAAGATCCATTTTGTCTCCCTTTGCAGGATGAATCTATCCCAGTCCCCCCCTCTCTTTGGTCTCAGGACTTTGTCGATTCCAGTGAACCTCAGGACACTAGCATCTCCGCCATGTTTCTCAGTGACGTGTCTAGCCACCGCCGTGTCCCTGCGATGTTCGACGTCACCAAGGTGTTCACCAATCCTCCGTCTAAGTTCACGGATGGTTTTTCCGATATATTCAAGACCACAGATACAATCAATCTTGTAAATGACCCCCTGTGTACGGCAGTTGATAAAATGCCGGATAACGTACTCTCTCAAGTTTACATTGCTTCTGAATGTCTTGGTGGTCTGTATCACCGGGCACGCAATACAACCTGAGCACCTAAAACATCCCTTGACCCCTCTTGTCAGCCAGTTGTCCTCGACTGACCGTGCAAAATGACTGTGGACCAGCCGGTCCGAGAGGGATTTACCTCTCTTATATGTAATTTGCGGTCTAGTCGGGAGAATAGGACACAGGTCCTTGTCCATTTGCAGAATGGCCCAGTGTTTACCTAGTATCCGACGTACATTATCCGCCCCGTTGTCAAAGGTGGTTATAAATCTGGTTATACCGAACTGGGTCTCCTCTATTTTTTTCGGGACCAAAAGTTCAGTTCTAGATCTTTCCCTTGCCACATCATAGGCTCTTTTAATGATGGTCTTTGGGTATCCCCTCTCCTGGAACTTAGCTCCCAGATCATTCGCCTGTGTGTGGAAATCACCTTCTCTGGAACAATTTCTTCTAACACGAAGAAACTGTCCCTTCGGTATACCCCTCTTTAGATGTTGTGGATGACTACTGTCCCATCGGAGAAGGGAATTAGAGGCTGTCGGTTTGTAATAGGTGCAGGTCTGTAAATTCCCCATCAGGTCCTTCTGGATCAGAACATCCAGAAAGGGGAGAGAGCCATTCTCCTCAAAAGCTGATGTAAACTTTAGACCAATAGTGTTCCTGTCCAGACCCGCCACATAGTTAGACAACTCATCCCTGGCGCCATTCCAGACCACCAGGATGTCGTCTATGTAGCGGGCCCAGATCTCAAAATATGATGTTAACTCCTCCGTTTCAGATGTAAAGATCATAGTCTCCTCCCACCAGCCCAGGAGCAAGTTGGCATAGGATGAGGCACAAGGGCTCCCCATCGCGGTGCCCCTGAGCTGGTGGTAGAAACGGCCATCGAAGAGGAAAACATTCTTGGTCAAGCAGAAGTCAAGGAGTCTCAAAACAAAGTCATTATGTTGCTGATACTGAGTACCCCTAGTCGAGAGGAAGTATCTCACCGCCTCCATCCCTTTATCATGTGGGATGGAGGAATAGAGAGCCTCCACGTCAATGCTGGCGAGAGTAGCACAAGATTGAACGCTAATACCCTCTAACTTGCGTAGAAGGTCCGGTGTGTCCTGAACATGGGACTGCAGGGCCAGGACAAAAGGCCTCAAGATCTTATCAAGATATATTCCACAGTTCTGGGTTAGACTATTGATCCCCGAGACGATCGGTCTCCCTCTCAGGGGATCCAATCCCTTGTGGATTTTGGGGAGGCAGTAGAAGGTTGCCATAACAGGATTTTTTTGGAGCAAAAATTCGTATTCCAATCTGTCAATAACTCCTATTGACAGTCCCTCATCCAAAATCCTTCTCAACTCTTCCATGTAGGTCCTAGTGGGGTTCCCTGGGAGAATCTCATACGTATCCTTGTCACTCAGCAATCCCAAACAGAGATCAACATATCTGTCCTTATCCATGACGACCACATTGCCACCCTTGTCTGAGGGTTTTATGACAATGTGGTCGTCACTCTCCAAATTTCTCAGAGCCTGGATCTCCAAGCTATCAAGGTTGTACCTGGAGTAGGGGCCAGTCACAGAAAGACTCTTAAGCTCATCTGTCACCAACCGCTCAAAAATGTCAATCGCTGATAAATCCCCAGCGGTCGGTGGCATCTTAGAACTTTTATTCTTAAGATTTGTGAATGGACCAAGACCCCTCAAGTTAGGATCCTCCTCCTCCAAACTACTTAAGAGCCTTACATCTGGAAGTAAATCAGATGGAATGTCAAGATCTTGACAGACCCTGGCATCCTGCCTGAGAAAATGCTTCCTCCACCTCAGTTTCCTAAGAAACAAACTGAGGTCTTTGATGGACTCGAATAGATCAAAATTGGAGGTTGGCACAAATGATAATCCCCTTTTCAATAAATCAATTTCTATTGGGCTGAGTATCTTATGGGACAAATTGATGATCTCTATATTGGGTGTCATTTCCCTCTGTGGAATTGCCGGTTTCTCAGAAAATGGGGCTCAAAGGACTGAGTGGGGGAGGTGAAGTCCACCCTTTCCCCAGGTTTAAAGCCACCCCTGCCTCTACCTCTGCCCTTATTTTTGTTTTTCCTGGACTTCCTGAAGTTTTCAGTATCGGAGGTTTCAGTGTCCGTAGAAGATGGCACTGTATGAGGGATGTCTGGGCCTGGTTGATTATTAAGGACCTGATATGCTCGATTGTCTTTAAAGTCCAAAATATCCCTGTTATACTGTTTATGTTTTCGTTCCTTAAGATGGTATTGGAACCTTTCCAAACTATCCTGTAATTTCTTTTCTTTACTGGTAAAGTCTGGCTCACCAGAATATTTTTTAGTGACTTCAATAGATTCCCTGAGTTTGGCATTCAGCTGTGAGAGAGTGGCCCTCTCCTCCTCTAGCATAATCTGCATCAATCTCAGGGAGCTATTGGTGGCCTCTCTCTCCCAATTGGCCACAAAAGAAGCACTTTTATACCGTGGCCCAACTGACAGTTGAATTCTCAGGCCCCTTGGGACTATTCCAGCCTTAATGTAGCTCTCCAGGGACTGAACCTCCCACCAAGAGGCAATTTGGTCCCTGTACACTTGAGTCAATTCATTAAAGGCTGCCCCATAGGACGGTATATATTTCTTCTGTGTGAACTCTTTATCAGAAAAGACATTTCTAGCCTCAACCAACCATTCCTCAGTATTTAGACCAGTGGAGAGGAACCCTGCCATCACAATGTAGTAATGTAGCAATCCAAGTATGGATAAAATTCAAAAATAGCATATAAAATACACCTTTATTCCTAAACTTGCAGGAGCAACAAATATTACTCCAGAACACACAAGTCAGGTACTGAAAGCCATCACTAATAGAGGTGAAGAACACCCTGACCACATAGGTTAACCCAAATAGGTGCGCGCCCAGAGGGGTCACGTATAGTGATGGCCACTAGAAATAACAAACACATGAAAAAAACTAAACAAACATAAAGAAAATTTGATGTTGCTATAAGCAAAGGACAGTGGTCCAATTGGCAGAAAAAACACAACAAACAAAATAATACCTAAAAAAACAAAGTACAGTGCACTCCATTGACTGACAATGGTCAGTCATACAGATACATAAAATGCAATAAGTCTTTAGGCATTATAAAAGGAATGGTCTCACCCAATCCCTTTTGAAGGAGGGACATGCAGTCTCTTGGTCCTGAGTAGTGGATTCGTCTGCCATGTACTGGCCCTACCACCTAACAGATATAAAATAACAAAAGACTGCTGCCCCAGACTTCCGTCCTAACAAGGACGGACCACAACTAGGTCTCAAGCTGGACCCCTATGCTGACCCTGATGACATCCCGGCGTCCCGACGCGTTTCGTCACTAAGACTCCTCAGGGGACATGATAGTCGTCAGTCAGGTCCTTGCTGCCAGCCCTCACAAAACCATAATGTCAGAGGTTCTGGCGTGGTCAATATTGGGGTCATTTAAACCTATGGGAGATATCATTGCTCCAATCAGAAGCTACATCCCACCTGATGCTTATTCAATCAAGATCATGTGGATACCCTCATGTGGGTTTGGATTAAACACGTGTACTTACACCCCCTATGTGATGTCACAGGCATTCCACCAACGTGACGTCCATGTTCTCCAGGGGAGCTGGTCCAATCAGCGCTTAGGTGTATGCCCACGACAGGTGCACACTCAGGAGTCCTCCCCATGTCCTCTCTAATCGGGTGTTTACTCACATCCGGCCGGGGACGCACATCTCGTGTGCGCCGGCATCAGGGGGGAGGGACTTCCTCTCTAATCGGGTGTTTACTCACATCCGGCCGGGGAGGCACATCTCGTGTGCGCCGGCATCAGGGGGGAGGGACTTCCTGTTGCCCGTGGTCATGTGATCGGGGATTTCCCCGCATCACTTCCGGTCCATCGTGTCAGTCATTCCGTCTCCGAAGCAGCTCCCACATGCGTAACCAGCAGGGGAGGTGCTTCCCATTATCCACGGACACGTAATCGGAGGTGGGCGTCAGGACTGCACTGCGCATCCCCTCCCGCTCCATGCCCAATATGGAGATAAGGGGGCCGCCCCCTCTCCATGGGGATACGGTCCAACATATCAATGCTACAGCGCACATAACCTCCCACCCCCATAAACAACAAGAGTACAGGGGAAAAATAATGCGCAAAAGCATATAGCCATAGTAGGCTTCATTTGACAGATCACCGTTATTCATGTGGGCATGTTTGGGGGGTATCTCAAACACCTAATTACCTCAAACATAGAAGTTACAATAAAAATAATCCAACCCATCAGGATAATCAGATCCACAAGGTGTTGTTATATTATCACATATGTATGCAACTGCAATTGGCAGATGCATACATAATACTTGTGACAATCTATTTATTCATCAATAATTGTCACAAGTATTATGTATGCATCTGCCAATTGCAGTTGCATACATATGTGATAATATAACAACACCTTGTGGATCTGATTATCCTGATGGGTTGGATTATTTTTATTGTAACTTCTATGTTTGAGGTAATTAGGTGTTTGAGATACCCTCCAAACATGCCCACATGAATAACAGTGATCTGTCAAATGAAGCCTACTATGGCTATATGCTTTTGCGCATTATTTTTCCCCTGTACTCTTGTTGTTTATGGGGGTGGGAGGTTATGTGCGCTGTAGCATTGATATGTTGGACCGTATCTCCATGGAGAGGGGGCGGCCCCCTTATCTCCATATTGGGCATGGAGCGGGAGGGGATGCGCAGTGCAGTCCTGACGCCCACCTCCGATTACGTGTCCGTGGATAATGGGAAGCACCTCCCCTGCTGCTTACGCATGTGGGAGCTGCTTCGGAGACGGAATGACTGACACGATGGACCGGAAGTGATGCGGGGAAATCCCCGATCACATGACCACGGGCAACAGGAAGTCCCTCCCCCCTGATGCCGGCGCACACGAGATGTGCCTCCCCGGCCGGATGTGAGTAAACACCCGATTAGAGAGGAAGTCCCTCCCCCCTGATGCCGGCGCACACGAGATGTGCGTCCCCGGCCGGATGTGAGTAAACACCCGATTAGAGAGGACATGGGGAGGACTCCCGAGTGTGCACCTGTCGTGGGCATACACCTAAGCGCTGATTGGACCAGCTCCCCTGGAGAACATGGACGTCACGTTGGTGGAATGCCTGTGACATCACATAGGGGGTGTAAGTACACGTGTTTAATCCAAACCCACATGAGGGTATCCACATGATCTTGATTGAATAAGCATCAGGTGGGATGTAGCTTCTGATTGGAGCAATGATATCTCCCATAGGTTTAAATGACCCCAATATTGACCACGCCAGAACCTCTGACATTATGGTTTTGTGAGGGTTGGCAGCAAGGACCTGACTGACGACTATCATGTCCCCTGAGGAGTCTTAGTGACGAAACGCGTCGGGACGCCGGGATGTCATCAGGGTCAGCATAGGGGTCCAGCTTGAGACCTAGTTGTGGTCCGTCCTTGTTAGGACGGAAGTCTGGGGCAGCAGTCTTTTGTTATTTTATATCTGTTAGGTGGTAGGGCCAGTACATGGCAGACGAATCCACTACTCAGGACCAAGAGACTGCATGTCCCTCCTTCAAAAGGGATTGGGTGAGACCATTCCTTTTATAATGCCTAAAGACTTATTGCATTTTATGTATCTGTATGACTGACCATTGTCAGTCAATGGAGTGCACTGTACTTTGTTTTTTTAGGTATTATTTTGTTTGTTGTGTTTTTTCTGCCAATTGGACCACTGTCCTTTGCTTATAGCAACATCAAATTTTCTTTATGTTTGTTTAGTTTTTTTCATGTGTTTGTTATTTCTAGTGGCCATCACTATACGTGACCCCTCTGGGCGCGCACCTATTTGGGTTAACCTATGTGGTCAGGGTGTTCTTCACCTCTATTAGTGATGGCTTTCAGTACCTGACTTGTGTGTTCTGGAGTAATATTTGTTGCTCCTGCAAGTTTAGGAATAAAGGTGTATTTTATATGCTATTTTTGAATTTTATCCATACTTGGATTGCTACATTACTACATTGTGATGGCAGGGTTCCTCTCCACTGGTCTAAATACTGAGCAATGGTTGGTTGAGGCTAGAAATGTCTTTTCTGATAAAGAGTTCACACAGAAGAAATATATACCGTCCTATGGGGCAGCCTTTAATGAATTGACTCAAGTGTACAGGGACCAAATTGCCTCTTGGTGGGAGGTTCAGTCCCTGGAGAGCTACATTAAGGCTGGAATAGTCCCAAGGGGCCTGAGAATTCAACTGTCAGTTGGGCCACGGTATAAAAGTGCTTCTTTTGTGGCCAATTGGGAGAGAGAGGCCACCAATAGCTCCCTGAGATTGATGCAGATTATGCTAGAGGAGGAGAGGGCCACTCTCTCACAGCTGAATGCCAAACTCAGGGAATCTATTGAAGTCACTAAAAAATATTCTGGTGAGCCAGACTTTACCAGTAAAGAAAAGAAATTACAGGATAGTTTGGAAAGGTTCCAATACCATCTTAAGGAACGAAAACATAAACAGTATAACAGGGATATTTTGGACTTTAAAGACAATCGAGCATATCAGGTCCTTAATAATCAACCAGGCCCAGACATCCCTCATACAGTGCCATCTTCTACGGACACTGAAACCTCCGATACTGAAAACTTCAGGAAGTCCAGGAAAAACAAAAATAAGGGCAGAGGTAGAGGCAGGGGTGGCTTTAAACCTGGGGAAAGGGTGGACTTCACCTCCCCCACTCAGTCCTTTGAGCCCCATTTTCTGAGAAACCCGGCAATTCCACAGAGGGAAATGACACCCAATATAGAGATCATCAATTTGTCCCATAAGATACTCAGCCCAATAGAAATTGATTTATTGAAAAGGGGATTATCATTTGTGCCAACCTCCAATTTTGATCTATTCGAGTCCATCAAAGACCTCAGTTTGTTTCTTAGGAAACTGAGGTGGAGGAAGCATTTTCTCAGGCAGGATGCCAGGGTCTGTCAAGATCTTGACATTCCATCTGATTTACTTCCAGATGTAAGGCTCTTAAGTAGTTTGGAGGAGGAGGATCCTAACTTGAGGGGTCTTGGTCCATTCACAAATCTTAAGAATAAAAGTTCTAAGATGCCACCGGCCGCTGGGGATTTATCAGCGATTGACATTTTTGAGCGGTTGGTGACAGATGAGCTTAAGAGTCTTTCTGTGACTGGCACCTACTCCAGGTACAACCTTGATAGCTTGGAGATCCAGGCTCTGAGAAATTTGGAGAGTGACGACCACATTGTCATAAAACCCTCAGACAAGGGTGGCAATGTGGTCGTCATGGATAAGGACAGATATGTTGATCTCTGTTTGGGATTGCTGAGTGACAAGGATACGTATGAGATTCTCCCAGGGAACCCCACTAGGACCTACATGGAAGAGTTGAGAAGGATTTTGGATGAGGGACTGTCAATAGGAGTTATTGACAGATCGGAATACGAATTTTTGCTCCAAAAAAATCCTGTTATGGCAACCTTCTACTGCCTCCCCAAAATCCACAAGGGATTGGATCCCCTGAGAGGGAGACCGATCGTCTCGGGGATCAATAGTCTAACCCAGAACTGTGGAATATATCTTGATAAGATCTTGAGGCCTTTTGTCCTGGCCCTGCAGTCCCATGTTCAGGACACACCGGACCTTCTACGCAAGTTAGAGGGTATTAGCGTTCAATCTTGTGCTACTCTCGCCAGCATTGACGTGGAGGCTCTCTATTCCTCCATCCCACATGATAAAGGGATGGAGGCGGTGAGATACTTCCTCTCGACTAGGGGTACTCAGTATCAGCAACATAATGACTTTGTTTTGAGACTCCTTGACTTCTGCTTGACCAAGAATGTTTTCCTCTTCGATGGCCGTTTCTACCACCAGCTCAGGGGCACCGCGATGGGGAGCCCTTGTGCCCCATCCTATGCCAACTTGCTCCTGGGCTGGTGGGAGGAGACTATGATCTTTACATCTGAAACGGAGGAGTTAACATCATATTTTGAGATCTGGGCCCGCTACATAGACGACATCCTGGTGGTCTGGAATGGCGCCAGGGATGAGTTGTCTAACTATGTGGCGGGTCTGGACAGGAACACTATTGGTCTAAAGTTTACATCAGCTTTTGAGGAGAATGGCTCTCTCCCCTTTCTGGATGTTCTGATCCAGAAGGACCTGATGGGGAATTTACAGACCTGCACCTATTACAAACCGACAGCCTCTAATTCCCTTCTCCGATGGGACAGTAGTCATCCACAACATCTAAAGAGGGGTATACCGAAGGGACAGTTTCTTCGTGTTAGAAGAAATTGTTCCAGAGAAGGTGATTTCCACACACAGGCGAATGATCTGGGAGCTAAGTTCCAGGAGAGGGGATACCCAAAGACCATCATTAAAAGAGCCTATGATGTGGCAAGGGAAAGATCTAGAACTGAACTTTTGGTCCCAAAAAAAATAGAGGAGACCCAGTTCGGTATAACCAGATTTATAACCACCTTTGACAACGGGGCGGATAATGTACGTCGGATACTAGGTAAACACTGGGCCATTCTGCAAATGGACAAGGACCTGTGTCCTATTCTCCCGACTAGACCGCAAATTACATATAAGAGAGGTAAATCCCTCTCGGACCGGCTGGTCCACAGTCATTTTGCACGGTCAGTCGAGGACAACTGGCTGACAAAAGGGGTCAAGGGATGTTTTAGGTGCTCAGGTTGTATTGCGTGCCCGGTGATACAGACCACCAAGACATTCAGAAGCAATGTAAACTTGAGAGAGTACGTTATCCGGCATTTTATCAACTGCCGTACACAGGGGGTCATTTACAAGATTGATTGTATCTGTGGTCTTGAATATATCGGAAAAACCATCCGTGAACTTAGACGGAGGATTGGTGAACACCTTGGTGACGTCGAACATCGCAGGGACACGGCGGTGGCTAGACACGTCACTGAGAAACATGGCGGAGATGCTAGTGTCCTGAGGTTCACTGGAATCGACAAAGTCCTGAGACCAAAGAGAGGGGGGGACTGGGATAGATTCATCCTGCAAAGGGAGACAAAATGGATCTTCCAGCTAGAAACCCTCTCCCCCAAAGGCCTAAATGACCAGCTACTATTCAACAGTTTTATTTAGTCCCTTATGGACTGTGGTTCGCTGCCATCCTATTCTATTTATACCCTTTTGTATTTATTAAATGGAATTATGGTAAGAAATTTGCCCTTGCCCTTTCTATTTATTCATCAATAATTGTCACAAGTATTATGTATGCATCTGCCAATTGCAGTTGCATACATATGTGATAATATAACAACACCTTATGGATCTGATTATCCTGATGGGTTGGATTATTTTTATTGTAACCTCTATGTTTGAGGTAATTAGGTGTTTGAGATACCCCCCCAAACATGCCCACATGAATAACGGTGATCTGTCAAATGAAGCCTACTATGGCTATATGCTTTTGCGCATTATTTTTCCCCTGTACTCTTGTTGTTTATGGGGGTGGGAGGTTATGTGCGCTGTAGCATTGATATGTTGATCGGACCGTATCCCCATGGAGAGGGGGCGGCCCCCTTATCTCCATATTGGGCATGGAGCGGGAGGGGATGCGCAGTGCAGTCCTGACGCCCACCTCCGATTACGTGTCCGTGGATAATGGGAAGCACCTCCCCTGCTGCTTACGCATGTGGGAGCTGCTTCGGAGACGGAATGACTGACACGATGGACCGGAAGTGATGCGGGGAAATCCCCGATCACATGACCACGGGCAACAGGAAGTCCCTCCCCCCTGATGCCGGCGCACACGAGATGTGCCTCCCCGGCCGGATGTGAGTAAACACCCGATTAGAGAGGAAGTCCCTCCCCCCTGATGCCGGCGCACACGAGATGTGCGTCCCCGGCCGGATGTGAGTAAACACCCGATTAGAGAGGACATGGGGAGGACTCCTGAGTGTGCACCTGTCGTGGGCATACACCTAAGCGCTGATTGGACCAGCTCCCCTGGAGAACATGGACGTCACGTTGGTGGAATGCCTGTGACATCACATAGGGGGTGTAAGTACACGTGTTTAATCCAAACCCACATGAGGGTATCCACATGATCTTGATTGAATAAGCATCAGGTGGGATGTAGCTTCTGATTGGAGCAATGATATCTCCCATAGGTTTAAATGACCCCAATATTGACCACGCCAGAACCTCGTTATGGTTTTGTGAGGCTTCAGGCTGCAGCCCTCAGCTGTCTGCTGTATCTTGGCTGGTTATGAAAAATAGAGGGGATCCCATGCATTTTTTTAATTATTTGATTAAAAAAAATGATGTGGGGGCCACCCCATTTTTCTAACAAGCCAAGGTACAGCAGACAACTAAAGGGTGATATTATTAGGGTGGGAAGGGCCATCATTATTTGGCCCTTTTCAGCCTAACAATAGCAGCCCACAGCCGCCCCAGAAGTGGTGCATCGATAAGGTGTGCGATTTCTGGTGCTGGGCTCGGCTCTTCTGTTGCCCTGGTGCTGTGGCATTCAGGGTAATATGGAGTTCATAACAGCCCACAGTTCTAAGA
Source organism: Anomaloglossus baeobatrachus (assembly GCF_048569485.1). NCBI lineage: Eukaryota > Metazoa > Chordata > Amphibia > Anura > Aromobatidae > Anomaloglossus > Anomaloglossus baeobatrachus. The sequence continues at coordinate 86,019,987 of NC_134364.1, read as the reverse complement.
TTAGTGATGGCAGGCAGACAGCGGCAGAAAACAAAAAACACCGGACTTTTGCAACATGTGAACACGGCCTTATAGACACAAAAAGCAACGTCATATAGTGACACACATAAATATGAGAACATTTTGGCTACTGTTCATGAATAAACAGTCCAGGGCATCTGCTGAACATCCCTTACTGCCAAATGGGTGTGGTTTGGGGTGTGGCTATGGGCGTGGCCAAAAGTCGTCCCTCTTTCTGTTCTTCAAAAGTTGGGAGGTATGTATATACTGTTGCCATGTTTGGAACTTTGTACACCAGCTAGTATGTAATTTTACTTTGGCAGCATAAACGTTGATGCATGCACACAACATCTAACTTTGCAATTGTGCACTTTACTTTTAAGGCTGCTATATACAAGGTTTACAATCTTGCCACATGCATGTTATTTAATATTCTGAGTTTGACTGTATCAGCTTTAATTGTACCATATGAGCTGTACTCATTTGCACCTGTCATTTGCATTTTGTTATTATAGTTACCGGTATACTGCATTGTAGCATATTATATATAAAAAAATAAGAACAATTTTTGCACATTCAAATTCTACTTTTATTTCTCCTTTTTCAATTCAACCTTTGGCAGGATGTGCCTGACTTGGGGGTGTATGTACGGGTGTAATCGATTCTTTCCATCTTTGAGTTATAGACGATGACCTAAAAAGGGCAGTTATCTGGACCAGGGGTCACTTTTGCTTAGTTCAGTCGCTGCAGTCACATTAAGCAATCTCTGCCTCCATCCAGCAAGTTGTATTACAGTTCGTGTAGTACCTCGCAGGGTCTGCATCCCAGCACTGTTATCCCTGCAGATCTCTTACACTTGGCTCCATGCCTACTGCGCCTGTCTCTAACACCATTGCACTCTGCTATGGCCCTTCTTGCAGAGGATCTCCATCCTTTGATACCCCCAATAGCTTAAATTTACTTCTGCATTTTATGTGTCCTGCTAACACAGCGGAACTCACTATAGGTACATACTTAACTGAGTGAAAGCTGGCCTTAAATAAAGTATCTGTAGCACCCCTGAAGCCATCAGGGAGCTACAAGTTACTGCATCCCCACCAGGATGCAGGGCCTACCCCAAGGGACCCAGAATACCAGTGCCGGTAACAACTGAAGATTCCAGTTAATCCCTGTTTTCCCCAAATTCCCCATAGACTGGTGCCACCTACGGACGGCCACCTAGAGGTGGAGCCGATCCAGTCCACTAGATGACCAGGTGGGAGGGGAAGACAGTGGACAGTCAGAGAACGGAGTGAGAGTGAGTCGGTAACGGAGAGAGTGAGTGGAAGCACTGACAGGAGTGTGACAGTCACCTGAGGGCCCAGGCGGTTGGTTGCCGGTGGAGTACTCCCGGAACCACAGAACCAACGGGGTACAGAATCTTAGGTCAGGTAAATGCTCCAGGCAGACCTGATTAAAATCTGCACAGTGAGGGGACCATCAAGGACCTCACTGACCTTGAAATTCGGGACACATTAGCAACGGGAGAACCAGGGAACAGGACCAGAGACTCCGACCCCACAGGGTTCATGCTACCGTCATATGGACTACCATTGAGAGACTACCAGGAGGGGACCCCCAGCCGCTCCAAGCCACGGGGACCCACCAACCAAAGACAGGTGCAGGGCAAAGAAGCCACCAGGTCACATAACCGGCACTGGGACTAAGGGGACCAGCGGTCAAGACCAACCTTCCTCGGGTGACCAGTTTCCATCTGACTGTGAGTAAAGGAACCAGTTACACTGAAACCCCTTGTGTGGCCTACCTTCTTTCTGCATCCATCTACATCACCTATCCTCTGGGGACTGGCCCTGCTTGCAGAGGGCCTAACATTGATTTCTTCATAACTGTCCAGAGAAAATAAAAAGTCAATTTGGCAACCCTGTTACCTGAGCCCTGTACATTACAAGTAGTAAGTGACTGCAGATACTTTGCACTCAGTAAAACAACAGCAAAAAATTATACAATAATGTAAATGTGGTCACTAGATGGCAGTATTGCAGTGGAAATATACAGTATATATGTAATACAGCAGCAATAGTTTAAAGGGAACCTAAAAGGTCCAAACCTACCAGCAGTTGTCTACCTGTCTAAATTCCCTGCCTAACAGTCCTTTAATTATATTGAACACATAAACATATCTTTTTTTTTTTTTTTATAAAAAAAACAACCCATAAATATAAATATATATACACAGCTCTGGTAGGAATTGAGAGACCATTTCAAAATCAGTAAAACAACAGCAAAAAATTATACAATAATGGGAATGTGGTCACTAGATGGCAGTATTGCAGTGGAAATATACAGTATATATGCAATACAGCAGCAATAGTTTAAAGGGAACCTAAAAGGTCCAAAGCAGTTGTCTATATTATACACAGCTCTGGTAGGAATTGAGAGACCATTGCAAAATTTTCACTTTTTCTGATTTTTCTCTTTATAGATATATTTTTGAATAAAATGTAAATTATTTTATTCTATAAACTACTGACAATATGTCTCCAAATTTCCAAGCAAAAAATTTTGTATTTATTTTCTGAAAATGAGAAATTGTCAAAATAACAAAAAATTGCATTGCTTTCAGACCTCAAGTAATGCAAAGAAAACAAGTTCATAATCATTTAGAAACAACAATACTAATGATTTAACTCAGGAAGAGTTCAGAAATCAATATTTTGAGGAATAACCATAATTTTTAATCCCAGCTTTCATGTGTCTTGGCATGCTTTCCACCAGTTTTTCACACTGCTTTTGGGTGATCTTATGCCACTCCTGGAGCAAAGATTTAAGCAGTTCTTCTTTGTTTGATGGCTTGTGGTTTTCCATCTTCCTCTTGACTATATTCCAGAGGTTTTCAATGGGGTTCAGTTCTGGAGATTGGGCTGGCTTTGACAGTGACCTACAAAAGGAATGGCAAATGGCAGCTGGGGTGAAGTGCATGGCAAGAACAGTTCGTAACAGGCTCTTAGAGGTAGGGCTCAAGTTATGTAATGCTAGAAAAAAACCTTTAATCAATGAGAAGCAAAGGAGAGCCAGGCTGAAGTTTGCCAAAGACCATAAGGATTAGACCTATGAGGACTGGAGTAAGGTAATCTTTTCTGATGTGTCTAATTTTCAGCTTTGCCCAACACCTTGTCGTCTAATGGTTAGACAGAGACCTGGAGAGGCGTACTAGCCACAGTGTCTTGCACCCACTGTGAAATTTGGTGGAGGATTGGTGATGATCTAGGGATGCTTCAGCAAGGCTGGAAATGGGCAGATTAAAGTTTGCAAAGGATGTACAAGTCGCATACAAAGTTATCCTGGAAAAACAGTTGCTTCCTTCTGCTCAGGCAATGTTCCCCAACTCTGGGAACTGGATTTTCGAGCAGGACAATGTTGCATGCTACACAGCTAGGTCAATCAGTGTGTGGGTGAAGGAGCACCACATCAAAACCCTGTCATGACCAGCCCAATCTTCAGACCTGAACCCCATTGAAAACCTCTCGAATGTATTCAAGATGAAGATTGAAAGTCACAAGCCATCAAACAAAGAAGAACTGATTACATTTTTGCACCAGGAGTGGCATAAGGTCACCCAAAAGCACTGTGAAAGAGGGGAGGAAAGCATGCCAAGACGCATGAAAGCTGTGATTAAAAACCATAGTTATTCCACAAAATATTGATTTCTGAACTCTTCCTGAGGTAAAACATTATTAGAATTGTTGTTTCTAAATTATTCTTAACTTGTTTTCTTTGCATTATTTGAGGTCTGAAAGCAATGCATTGTTTTGTTATTTTGAACATTTCTCATTTTCAGAAAATAAATACAAAATGCATTGCTTGGAAATTCGGAGACATGTTGTCAGTTATTTCTAGAATTTACATTTTACTCAAAAATATACCTATAAAGAGAAAAATCTGAAACACTGAAAATTTTGCAGTGGTCTCTTAATTTTTGCCAGAGCTGTATATAAACACATAGTCAGAATTGTTGGTACTCCTTTAATGAAAGAAAAACCCACAATGGTCACAGAAATAACTTTAATCTGACAAAAGTAATAATAAATTAAAAAAATCTATGAAAAGGAACAAATGAAAGTCAGACATTGCTGCTTTTCTGCTTCCACAGAATTTAAAAAAAAAAATTAAACTCATGAAATAGACCTGGACAGAAATGATGGTACCCCTAAAAATAATGTGACAATAGGGACATGTTAAATCGAGGTGTGTCTACTACTTAGCATCACAGGTGTCTACAATCTTATAACCAGTCAGTGTGCCTGTATATAGGGCTACAGATACTCACTGTGCTGTTTGGTGACATGGTGTGTACCACACTCAACATGGACCAGAAGAAGCAAGGGAAAGAGCTGTCTCAGGAGATTAAAAAGAAAATTATAGACAAGCATGTTAAAGGTTATAAGACCATCTCCAAGCAGCTTGATGTTCCTGTGACTACAGTTGCACATATTATTCAGAAATTTAAGATCCATGGGACCGTAGCTAACCTCCCTGGACGTGGCCGCAGGAGGAAAATTGATGACAAATCAAAGAGACGGATAATACTAATGGTAACAAAGGAGCCCAGAAAAACTTCTAAAGAGGTTACAGGTCAACTACAAGCTCAAGGAACATCAGTGTCAGATCACACCATTTGTCATTGTTTGAGCCAAAGTGAACTTCATGGGATGCAACCAAGGAGGACACCATTATTGAAAAAAAATGATAAAAAAGTCAGCCTGGAATTTGCCAAACTACATGTTGACAAGCCACAAAGCTTCTGGGAGAATGTCCTATGGACAGATGACACAAAAATTGAACTTTTTCGCAAGGCACATCAGCTCTATGTTCACAGATGGAAAAATGAAGCATATCAAGAAAAGAACACTGTCCCTACTGTGAAACATGGAGGAGGCTGTGTTATGTTCTGGAGCTGCTTTGCTACATGTGCCTCAGGGGGTCTTGAATCTGTGCAGGGTACAATGAAATCTCAAGACTATCAAGGGATTCTAGAGAGAAATGTGCTGCCCAGTGTCAGAAAGCTTGGTCTCAGTCGCAGGTCATGGGTCTTGTAACAGGATAATGACCCAAAACACACAGCTAAAAACACCCAAGAATGGCTAAGAGGAAAATATTGGACTATTCTGAAGTGGCTTCTATGAGCCTTGACCTAAATCCTATTGAGCATCTTTGGAAAGAACTATAACATGGGGTCTGGAAAAGGCAATCTTCAAACACCAGACAACTGGAGCAGTTTGCTCTTGAGGAGCAGCCAAAATACCTGTCGAGAGGTGCAGAAGTCTCATTGACAGTTACAGGAATCATTTGATTGCAGTGATTGCATCAAAAGGTTGTGCAACAAAATATTAAGTTAAGGAGGAGGAGGAGGAGGAAGCCATCATTTCTGTCCAGGCCTATTTCATGAGGATTATTTTTTTTTTTAAATTCTGTGGAAGCTGAAAAGCAGCAATGTCTGACTTTCATTTGTTCATTTTCAAAGATTTTTATGTATTATTACTTTTGTCAGATTCAAGTTATTTTTGTGACCATTGTGAGTTTTTATTTCATTAAACGAGGGGGCACAACAATTTTGACCATCTATCTATATATATAATTGCCTTATTCTGTCTGTCTGTCTGTCTGTCTGTCTGTCTGTCTATCTGTCTGTCTGTCATGCTCCGAAATTGTGTCCTTACGGTGACACAAAGCTGATTGGCCGCTGGGCTCGCCATGGCCCCGCCCCCCCACACGGATTGGCCTCTCGCCCCGGCTCTCTGCAGGCCCCGCCCCCCTCACGCAATGCACGCTCACTCTGGCCCAACTGACACGGAGCCGCGACTCCCAGGTGAGTACACACACACATCAGATCACACTCACTCTCACACACACCTCACACATCACATCCACACACTCACAACATGCTGGGATATCACTTGCTTCTACACCGGCTCCGTCAGGATCCCAGCAGCGCCACACATAACCTTGCGATGCTGGCATCTTGACGGAGGCCGTGAAAGCTGGTAACCATTATACACATCGGGTAACTAAGGTCCCTTAGTTACCCGATGTGTATCATAGTTACCAGTGTACACCGGCTCACACTCACTCTCATACACACCTCACACACACATCACATCGCATCCACACATCAAGGTCCTGCAGCTGCGGAACATACATAACATAACAGCACACACACACACATAACAGCACACACAAATCAGATCACACTCACCTCACACATCACATCGCATCCACACACTCACAACATCCTGGGATATCGCTTGCTTCTCGGCGGCGGTACTGTGCTGTTGTGAGCTTCCAGGACCTGCGGGAGGATCACATGGCCAGAAGCATGTGATATCCCCGGATGTTGTGAGTATCAGCGCGTATGTGCGATATCGTCAGTGTCTGTGTGTGTGAGTGTATGCGATCGGGTGTGTGTGAGTGGATGCGATCGGGTGTGTGTGAGTGGATGCGATCGGGTGTGTGTGAGTGGATGCGATCGGGTGTGTGTGAGTGGATGCGATCGGGTGTGTGTGAGTGGATGCGATCGGGTGTGTGTGAGTGGATGCGATCGGGTGTGTGTGAGTGGATGCGATCGGGTGTGTGTGAGTGGATGCGATCGGGTGTGTGAGTGTCGGCAGAGGAGCACGGCGTGCTGGAGGAGGCTGGGAGCAGAGAGGCTGATCATGGGGAAGGCTGGGAGGAGAGAGGCTGATGCTGGGGGAGGCTGGGAGGGGGAGGCTGGGACGAGGGAGGCTGATGCTGGTGGAGGCTGATGCTTGGGGATGCTGATGCTGGGGGAGGCTGGAAGGAGAGAGGCTAATGCTGGTGGAGGCTGATGCTTGGGGAGGCTGATGCTGGGGGAGACTGGGAGGGGAAGGCTGATGCTGAGGGAGGCTGGGAGGAAGGAGGCTGGGAGGAGAGAGGCTGATCCTGGGGAAGGCTGGGAACGGGAGGCTGATGCTGAGGGAGGCTGGAAGGAGAGAGGCTGATGCTGGGGGAGGCTGGAAGGAGAGAGGCTGATGCTGGTGGAGGCTGATGCTTGGGGAGGCTGATGCTGGGGGAGACTGGGAGCGGAAAGCTGATGCTGAGGGAGGCTGGGAGGAAGGAGGCTGGGAGGAGAGAGGCTGATCCTGGGGAAGGCTGGGAAGGGGAGGCTGATGCTGGGGGAGGCTGGAAGGAGAGAGGCTGATGCTGGTGGAGGCTGATGCATGGGGAGGCTGATGCTGGGGGAGACTGGGAGCGGAAGGCTGATGCTGAGGGAGGCTGGGAGGGGGAGGCTGGGAGGAAGGAGGCTGGGAGGAGAGAGGCTGATCCTGGGGAAGGCTGGGAAGGGGAGGCTGATGCTGAGGGAAGCTGGAAGGAGAGAGGCTGATGCTGGGGGAGGCTGGAAGGAGAGAGGCTGAGGCTGGGAGGAGAGAGGCTGATGCTGGGGAAGGCTGATGCTGAGGGAGGCTGGGAGGGGAAAGCTGATGCTGGGGAAGGCTGGGAGGACGGAGGCTGGGAGGAGAGAGGCTGATCCTGGGTAAGGCTGGGAGAGGGAGGCTGATGCTGTCGGAGGCTGATGCTGGGGGAGGCTGGAAGGAGAGAGGCTGATGCTGGTGGAGGCTGATGCTTGGGGAGGCTGGGAGAGGGAGGCTGATGCTGAGGGAGGCTGGGAGGAGGGAGGCTGGGAGAGGTAGGCTGAGAGAAGAGAGGCTGATGCACACACACACACACACACACACGCGCGCGCACTGCACAACACACCACACACACACACACACTGGGAACCACAAACAACTGCCCTACACAGACACCCACACACACAGACAACGCTGCACACACACAACACACAAACACCGCGGCACACACAAATATACGCACATACCGCACAACACACACATTGCACAAAACATACTTCCCCCCCAAAACACACCACACACACACAAACCGCGCAACACACACACACAACGCTACAGACACACAGCGCTCCACAAACAACGCAACACACGCAACACACATACAACACCGCTCTCACCACCTGTCACACCCAGACAACACCCAGAACATGTACAGCGCCTACACAAACACTTGGTAACTACACACAACAACATCTCTCTATATATATAACAAAAATCATACATGAACTACACAATACGTAAATTCTAGAATACCCGATGCGTAGAATCGGCCCACCTTCTAGTATATATATATAATTGCCTTATTCTGTCTGTCTGTCTGTCTGTCTTGCTCCAAAATTGTGTCCTTACGGTGACACAAAGCTGATTGGCCGCTGGGCTCGCCATGGCCCCGCCCCCCCCGCCTGGATTGGCCGCTCGCCCAGGCTCCGCCCGCACACGGATTGACCGGCCGCTCGCCCAGGCTCCGCCCCACACACGGATTGGCCTCTCGCCCCGGCACCCTGCACGCATTGGCAACTCTGCCACGCCCCACCCCCCTCACGCAATGCATGCTCGCTCTGGCCCCGCCCCCTGCACGCATTCCCCGAACCGACACGGAGCCACGACTCCCAGGTGAGTACTGTACCCCCGGGAGCCCACATCAGCGTACGCCGCCAACCCAGCCGACACATACCCTCGCATTGCTGGGGTTGCCGCCGTATGCTGGTGTGGGCTCCCGTGCGAGCGGGGGATGGGATACGCTGGTAACTATGGTAGTATAGTTACCAGCGCATCAAGGTCCTGCAGCGGCGGAACATACACACGCACACACATAACAACGCACACACACACACATCAGATCACACTCACTCTCACACACACATCACATCGCATCCACACACTCACAACATCCTGGGATATCGCTTGCTTCTCGGCGGCGAAACTGTGGAGTGACCTTCCAAGACCTGCCGGAGGATCACATGGCCAGAAGCATGTGGTATCTCCGGATGTTGGGAGTGTGAGCGCGTATGTGCGATATCGTCAGTGTGTGTGTGAGTGTATGCGATCGGATGTGTGTGAGTGTGTTCTGATGTGTGAGTGTGTGTGTGTGAGTGTATGCGATCGGATCTGTGAGTGTCGGCAGAGAAGCACGGCATGCTGGGGAGGATGGGAGGAGAGAGGCTGATCCTGGGGAAGGCTGGGAGGGGGAGGCTGATGCTGGGGGAGGCTGGGAGGAGAGAGGCTGATGCTGGGGTAGGCTGATGCTGGGGTAGGCTGATGCTGGGGGAGGCTGGGAGGGTGTAGGCTGATGCTGGGGTAGGCTGATGCTGGGGCAGGCTGGGAGGGTGTAGGCTGATCCTGGGGGAGGCTGAGAGGAGAGAGGCTGATGCTGGGGGATGCTGGGAGGAGAGAGGCTGATGCTGGGGGAGGCTGGGAGGGGGAGGCTGATGCTGGGGGAGGCTGGGAGGAGGGAGGCTGGGAGTAAAGAGGCTGATCCTGGGGAAGGCTGGGAGGGGGAGGCTGATGCTGGGGGAGGCTGGGAGGAGAGAGGCTGATGCTGGAGGAGGCTGGGAGGAGAGAGGCTGATGCTGGGGGAGGCTGGGAGGAGAGAGGCTGATGCTGGGGGAGGCGAGAGGCTGATGCTGGGGGAGGCTGGGAGGGGGAGGCTGATGCTGGGGGAGGCTGGGAGGGGGAGGCTGATGCTGGGGGAGGCTGGGAGGAGGGAGGCTGGGAGGGGGGAGGCTGAGAGAAGAGAGGCTGATGCTGGGGGAGGCTGAGGCTGGGAGGAGAGAGGCTGATGCTGGGGACAGAAGGGCTGATGCTGGGGACAGAGAGGCTGATGCTGGGAGGAGAGAGGCTGATGCTGGGAGGAGAGAGGCTGATGCTGGGAGGAGAGAGGCTGATGCTGGGAGGAGAGAGGCTGATGCCGGGAGGAGAGAGGCTGATGCTGGGGGCAGAGAGGCTGATGCTGGTGCAGCATGGGGGATGGAGCACGATGGGGGGTGCGCAGCATGGGGGATGGAGCACGATGGGGAGTGCGCAGCATGAGGGATGGAGCATGTTTGGGAGTGCGCAGCATGGCGGATGGACCACGTTTGGGAGTGCGCAGCATGGCGGATGGAGCACGTTTGGGAGTGCGCAGCATGGCGGATCGAGCACGTTTGGGAGTGCGCAGCATGGCGGATGGAGCACGTTTGGGAGTGCGCAGCATGGCGGATGGAGCACGTTTGGGAGTGCGCAGCATGGCGGATGGAGCACGTTTGGGAGTGCGCAGCATGGCGGATGGAGCACGTTTGGGAGTGCGCAGCATGGCGGATGGAGCACGTTTGGGAGTGCGCAGCATGAAGGATGGAGCACGATGGGGGGTGCGCAGCATGGGGGATGGAGCACGATGGGAGGTGCACACCTCCCCCCAACACACACACACAACACACCACACACACACTGGGAACCACAAACACCGCCCTACACAGACACCCACCCACAGACAACGCTGCACACACACAACACCCAACACACAAACACCGCGGCATACATAAATATACGCACATACCACGCAACACACACACATTGCACAAAACATACCTCCCCCCAAAACACACCACACCCACACAAACCGCACAACACACACAACGCTACAGACACACAGCGCTCCACAAACAACGCAACACACATACAACACCGCTCTCACCCCCCGCCACACCCAGACAACACCCAGAACATGTACAGCGCCCTACACAAACACTTGGTAACTACAGACAACAACATCTATATATATATATATATATATACATAACAATATATATATATATATATAACAAAAATCATACATTAACTACACAATACGTAACTTCTAGAATACCCGATGCGTAGAATCAGGCCACCTTCTAGTAAATATTATATAAGACCAACTGAAAAAATTATTATAAACTCAGAAATGTTGGTGCCTACTGAAAAGTCTGTAGAGTAAAAGCCTCAATACTTGGTCAGGGTGCCTTTTGCATGAATTACTGCATCAGTGCGGCGTGACATGGAGCGATCAGCCTGTGGCACTGCTGAGGTGTTATGGAAGCCCAGTAGCCTTCAGCTCGTCTGCAATGTTGGGTCTGGTGTCATACAGATGTCAAAAGTGGCATATGGAAGACTATGCGAATAAAAAAATCATCTATTTCTTTCAGGCTGAAAAACATGATATTTTTTATATGTTTGTCTGAGCCCAGCCTAAAGAGATATTACTATTTTATGAAGTATTGGTTTCCCATAACTGTCACAAGACTATACAACCTATAAAAAAAATCACGGACAGCCAGCCTTTTATTGACACTCTTGAAAACCATAATCAACCATAAAGATTAAAAGTTATGTTTGTTTATAGATTGAATACTGAAATGAACAGATAAGCAACATGTGAACTGTAAAATTTCACATTTTAACAGTGGAGAACAAAGCTCGGCTGTTACAGACTGTGTAATATACTTGGCCACCTTGGTTAGGGATTGATAGTTTGTGCTTCTGATCAATCCTGGTCTTTTAATCGCTGGAAATTAGACAAAATCCCCAAAAATATTAAAATAAGATATTACAGCTCTATATCCTAGACATTTGCTATATAACACTTTTGTGTTGTATGTGTTAATCAAAATTAATTAAACATTTAATTGATCACTTGTTATTCCAGTATAAAGCCACCGACTGACTGTCTGATACCCATTTGTTTCATATCTTAATATCAGAAAATCAGAGAGACGGGACACGACCACCAAGCATGTAGTATGTCAAAAAAGGCCCATCAAATCCATATAGCAAAGCACATATAGCAACACAAGGAAAAAAAGGCCCAACAAACCCATATAATAAAGCACATATAGCAGCTTGTGAAAGAATGGCAGCTACATGGAACAGATCACGCACACTGAATATTAGTTAATATAGTTTAAGGGATTTAATACTAATAATCTATGGGACAGAAAAATCAAAATTTAAAACAATTAAAAAGTGCAGCACAAAGCTAAATACAAGTTTCCAAAACAATGCTCATCATATAAGGCCTTGTGCCCATGTTGCTTTTTTCATGCTTTTTTTCCTTGCTTCTTTTAATCAATAAAAACAAGGAAAAATCATCCCAGCAAAGTCTATGAGAATCCTGATTTGCTGGGAACATGATGCTCCTTTTTTCCTAGTAGTTTTTCTTGCTGAAAAAGGAGCAGCACGTCATGTTTCTGCATTTTTTCCTGCTTTTTTCACAAATTGACTTCAATGGAGTCAGTGAAAAATGCAGGAAAAATGCATGCCCATGTTGCTTTTTTGTGTGTGCTTATGTGCTTTTTTTGATGTCTCTGGGGTTCCCTGCAGCCATTTCCTCATCTCGCGGTCTTTACCGTGGGACCCACTGCAGGGAACTCCGGTGACATCACAAGGTGAATGGAATTCATGCCGGCAGATCACCGGGGTATACTGCAGAGCCGCTGACATGAACTCGGTTCACATCTCCATGCCGCCTCCAGGACACCTATGTCACCGGAATTCTCTCTAGCAAGGTCCTGCAGTACAGACTGCGAGGCCTAGGTGCAGAGAACCCCAGTGACATCACAAGGTGAATCAAGTTCATTGCCGGCAGATCAGCAGGGTTTTCTGCAGATCCCCCCGGCATGAACTCAGTTCACCTTGTGATGTCACCGGGGTTCCCTGCTCCTAGTGTTTACTGCAGGACCTTGCTGGAGGGAATTCCAGTGACGTAGGTGGTCTGTGAGGTGATCCATACCTCAGTAACCCGGGGTCGTCATAGTGGCAAGCCAGGGTTACCATGGCAGCAATCAGGTCCCTGTGATCGCATTACAGGGACCCAATCACCAGGGAGAGGTAAGCAATTCCTCTCCTTGTCTCCTGAATGCTGCAATCGCACTGATCACAGCATTTAGTGGGTTAAATTGCCGGTATTGGTGCGGGCACCGGTCCAGGCAATGAATTCTGGGTCCCTGCTCCAAATCAGCTGATGACCCGGTGGTGACTGTGGGAATACAGAGCCTAAACCCCCGCAGTCGCCATGACTAAAAAATACACAAAAAGCATGGAAAAAAGCACGTGAAAAAACGCTCAATGCAATAAAAAATGTGCATATTTTCCAGCAGCTTTTTTCCTGCCAAAGCATGCGTTTTTATGTGCAGATTATCTGCACATAAAAACGCAACATGTGCACACAGCCTAAAACCGCAAATGCCATAGCTTAGAGAGTAAAAACTTTACATACTCTGTAAAGTGCCAAAGTGCAAAAAGAGTTTGTGCAATGTTTGAAGTATATGACCCAGATTAGGTATACCAATAAATAATATAACAATAGAGGAATATATAACATAAATAAATATTACCAAAGTTATTGTTGCAGAAAAATCAAGAAGGGATGACAAAGGAAAGTAAAGGTAAGGGGGTGTGAAATAGTGACATGTGTCATCGTTCCGATTGTGACCGATTGTGACCGGGGTCATATACGCATGTCGCTATACTTCCTTCCCCCCTATTCTCCTTGGTGTTTTTGTAGTATTTATTGCAGTAATATTTTTTACATATATTTATGAATCTATTGTTATTTTGTTTATTGGGTCATCATTTACTGTCTGCCTTTATATATTACACAGATTGGTTTTGCAGTTTATGCACAGTATGTAATACGTTACACTTTCTAAGCTAGTGTTCTTATATGATGCAGATAGGGGGAGTTTTGGACCCTGACCCCCATCATGGTGTTTTAGTAGGCCTTGTTTTTTAGCTTTGTGTTGTTATGCATTTTCCAACTGTTTTTAATGGTATTTATTCCGCCGTATGGATTTGGGTTGATTGACTTAATAAACTTTATTACCGAACATTCAGTTTGCTTGACCCCGTTATATACAGCTACCTTTTCTTTTTCCTGTGTTCTATATGTTACTATTCCCGCAATCTCTTGCATTCACTCCCATTTTACTCTGGCGGCCTCTCATTTCCGCCTGTCACACAGGCTGAAATCTGTACACACTTATAAATAGTGTATAGTTTTTCTGGCCTCAGGCAGTGCACAAAATCTGGCAGCAATTAATGTCCCCCACGGTCACTGATCTATATCCTGCTGCCTTTCCTCTCAGAAGGGGTAACCTAAACTATGTAGGTGGGGGTTCCAAATTAACTCTTTTTATATACATAGTTTATAGTTGGAATTTTTCTAAATATCTACCCTGATTTCCAGTATTTTACAGATAAGGATGAGACAAGTGTAGAAATTGTTAAAGACATTTTACTTAGAGCAAATCTGCCATTAAAATGGAGGCCTACACACAGGCCAGGCCAACAAACTACCTCATGTCTTCCTGTATGGGGTGCTGATTAAAAATATAAAAACTGTATATACAGTATATTACTCATCCTTCCCCGTACCTTCCTCTTACATTCAGCATAGTGGCTTCCGTGGTGTAGGCATACGAAGTGAGTAGCGTGAGTGACTAACACTACTCAACAGGCTGACTGCTGGCCATTGCTCCATACATAAAATTTTATAAGCATTTTTAAGATACATATATAATTGAGGATATGAGCACTGACACTGCACAGTCAGAGAACGCATAAATCAGCTACCTGCAGCATGATAAGAGGTCACCTCATCACACTGCTGAACGTCACTAAAGTTCCACAGAGGAGGTGAAGGTTATAGAAAAGGGAAAGTTCTCTAAGAAGCCGAAGATGCAAGTCACTTTTATTCTAGGTGGGGATAGTGTTCTTCATAGAGGATGAGGTAGTATGAGGGGTCAAAATTGGGAGACAATATGAAGAAGGAGTAAAACTGTGAAGGCTCAGTATAGAGAAATCAGCATGGGGGGAGTGTCAGATGGGAGCACAGTTTGGGGAGGGGCAACATGAAGGGCAGTATGAGGGCACAGTAAAGAGAGCAGAAAAGATAAGTGTCTCTAAGGAGCTGAAAATTCAAGTGACAAGTGGAGGGGTGTACATAAAGGAAGTATTAGTGGTGGCACCAATAAGTGCAGACAGTTCCTCACTTATAGCTAATAACAACAGACCATGGGGTAATTATAGCTAATAAAGGGGTTTTCCACTTCCAGGGCAACCTTTTATCATTCTCCATGTTTGACCTCATCAAAATAAAAAAGCTTATACCGTGCCGTTCCAGCGGAGCTCCCATGAGGTTGTGACGTCATGAGAGCCCCACTCTCAATCACCGCCGGCTTCTCTCTTCCCTCTCCTTTGGACGTATAACTAATTAAAATGGAACCTGTTAGGTCCCCTGTACCCTCCAACCCAGCAAAATTCAAACTGCTATGCCCAAATTCCCCTCCCTAACCCAGCCCTGTATAATGCTATTCACTAATATGAATGTTTATAAAGAAAACAACTTAGAAACTGCAGTTTCTATGCTAATAAGGGCCTTGACTAAGCAATGGGACTTTGTTTCCCCAGACTAATCGGCACTCTCTCCATGTTATCATGCCCGGTGGGCGTGATAACATGATTTCTCCACCAGCCGTCATCACCGCCAGCTCATGAAGGAAATCTTTACCATGCCTGCGGCTCATTTTGGCCTTCGTCAATTCGCCTTTGAAGTTAGGTGTTCACTTTCCGTGGCTTCATTATTCACACTAACGCATCGACTGGAAGTTCAGAAGACCCGCGTCAGGGCTGGTAAAGAAATGGAATTTGGGGCATTGCACACAGGTATGAATGCTGCTGGATTGAAGGACATAGGGGACTTGACAGGTTCCCCTTTAAAAGGAAGTGAGCAGCTCTCACTTCCTGTTGATTACTTATATACCTGAAGGCGAGGAGAGAGAATCTGGTGTGATCGAGCTAGGGGGCTCTCGTGACATTGCAACCTCATGTAAACCTCATGTAAAGACTAGCCAGGTCATCACAGGTACTACAGCACACACACCCACCCTGAGACAGGCACATCAGCCAGACACACAATCCTTGTTGCCTCCCTCCAGGGGCTGATGTCCACACCAGGTGGGGTGGAGCCAGGCGGTTGGCCCCCACCCACTGAGGAGTTCACAGTCCTGGAGGCGGGAAAAGGAAAGGAGTTGAGTTAGGTGAAGTGACAGGAGAGAGGAGTAAAGAGAAGGAGAGGAGCAAAGTGACCGTGTCCGGGTGTGTCGCCTGGGCACTAAGAGCAAGGTTGGCAGACGGTGGTGACCATTCTGCAGGAGAGAGGCAGATCAACACGGAACCGTAGGACCAGGGACGGCGGTGGCCCGCCGGTACCGAAACCGGGGGAGCGAAGTGAAGCCAGCAGCACACATAGGCAGGGCCTGCGGACCCCGACCAGGCTTGGAGCCACCATTAGAGGTCAAATCCGTCAGTGACCGGAACCCCAGGGGTTTCCTAACAGCTAAGACCCGATTGAAGGCAACCGTCCGACCAGCAAAAGGAAATACAGCTACCGCCACAGCTAGAGTTCCAAGGGCCTGCGGGCAAAAGGGCTCCTCCGGCACATACACACGCTGGGGAGTGGGTTACCGGTGGGAATCCATCAGGACCGAACATACACAAAGGTGCAGGGAAAGGCAGCCACCACCAATCGTTCAGGAGAAGCCACAGCAGCCGGCTGCAGGACCCGTTCATCCAGCCGTTTGGTTTATCAGAGACTTTGCGTCCCTTTGTGGCTGAGTGAGTACTACCGTGCCATCTGGCACCACGCTGCGCAGTCCAAGCGACCCTGCACCCATCCAACCCTGCCTCCCTGTCATTTCACCGGGACCACCAACCCCTACCCATGGAGGGGGAAAACAACATCCCAGCTGCTCCCTGCCATTCCCAGCTGCTCCCTGCCATCGCTCCCAGGATCCCAGTCACCAGCAGCGGTGGTGTCCAACCTCACCACCACCCCTGGGTGGCGTCACAGACCAAATCCCCAAACCAAACTACCCCCTTTCACTCACGGGCGAGGAGCGCCGCTTGAACCCCCGGATCCGGCCCACCGCTCGAGCCACCGAGCAGCCATCGCGGCAGCGCCGGACCCGAGCGTTAGCGAGCGCAGCGCAGCGGCATCCTTCCCCGCCTGCGACAACTTGGCGTCACGAACAGGATCTTACCGTTCTGCTGGCTGGTAGAAGTGCGCCTTGTGCCCCGCCGGCGGTGTCCGGCCGAAAGATTTCAGAATCCGCCATCTTGGGCGCAAAGATTTTCCCGCTCGAGCGTCTTCTCGAGCAGTGGAGGCGCGAAAGCCGAAACCCCGCCCCTGAAGATGAGGTGCCGAGAGAAGACCAAGAGGGGAAGGATGGCGTCCGGCCGCATGTAAACCAAGGCCATAGAAGCAGGGACGCCAGGACTCTGTAAACAACCCGGTTCCTGGAACCCTGAAGCCGCGATACCATGTCCGCACCGCCTGAGGCCCAGTAGCCCGCGCCCGGGACCGTGGCGTGGGTGAGGGCCCGAGTAACTGAGTCTAACCAACGTCATCGGAATCAGATACGTCTCCTGGCGGAGCAGTGGACCACCGAGGTGGAAGCGCTGGTTGAGATTGCCCAGATGCACGAGATGGGAGCCGACGTGACGGAGCTGGTGAGTGACCCACGCCTCATGTCCCACAGGGACCGGCCGCTGCGGCTGGGAGACCCGGTCCGATCCTGGCCCTTGTACCGTCCCTGCCACTACCCATGGGGCTCCCCAGCGCTAACCTACCTGACCTGCTGCCCCGTGCTACAGCGGTGGGGCCCGAGATGCTGACAGCCGAGGGCCCAGGGGCCGGAGAGTTGGAGGAGGCTGGAGGCCTGGATGCTGCTGCGGCTGGTGGCGACCCACCTGGCGCAGAGGAGAAGAAGGCCCCGGCAGTCTGCCTGGCCCTAGAGGGAGCGCCTGTCCGTGAGGGGGTTAGGAGTCATGATTCCGGACCTGATACAGAGCCAGTTTCAGAGTCCGAGGAAGCGGGTGAGAGCCTTCGCCACGGCGGTGGACCGGTAGATTTCTATATCCCGCGCACCGGTGGAAATGGATACCGGGCGCCTCTTTCCCAACAGGCCTGCCACCGCATGTTTGAAATATTGGAAGCAGAGGGTGAGGCCACCTCAGAGGAAGAGTCGGAGTAAGGCAGCGGTCCCTCCATTGCACCGTTGTCCCCGTTGGGACCACCAGTACCGTCAACCTGTTAAGTGAATGACTGTGAAATCATCTGATTATCCATCCGAAGAGAACCGTCCCCGTTGGGACTGGAGTTGTTGTCCCCTGATTAACCGTTGATTACCCCCTACCGTGCATAAGACACTGCTTATGGACATGCCTGAGAACTTGCAGGGCACCCACGAACTTGTGGGATTGTAAATAGGTTGGGGCATGTTTCCGTTGCCACCTCCGGAGAGGCTGATTTGGAGGATGGGCCTGGAGGAAAGAGATAGCCCAGGCCCGCCACTACCGCAACCGGTGGCGATCCTCCGGGGGTCAGGGGCCCCCCATGGACGTGGGGTCCCCTGAGGTGACAGCCAGGTGCGAGACACCGTACCCGTTCCCGCTCGGGCAGTCTGGATCTGGACTGGGGTCAAGGGGTGCTGCCCATTTTCTTAGGGGCAGCATCAGGGCCAGGTTGCTTGGGTGGGAGAGCGGAAGCCATCCGTGGTTATTAAAAATGTAAATATCTATGTGTTTTTGCAACGTTCAAGATGACCTGAAGTATGCTTAATGTTTACCGTTACATGTTATTTATTCTTTTTTACAGTTTTCAAAATAAAACCGGTGATGGACGGGCAGCCCGCAAAAGGTCTGCATTTAACCAAGGGGGAATGTGGCGCCCTGGACTAGCCAGGTCATCACAGGTACTACAGCACACACCCCCACCCTGAGACAGGCACATCAGCCAGACACAAAATCCTTGTTGCCTCCCTCCAGGGGCTGATGTCCACACCAGGTGGGGTGGAGCCAGGTGGTTTGCCCCACCCACTGAGGAGTTCACAGTCTTGGAGGCGGGAAAAGGAAAGGAGTTGAGTTAGGGAAGTGAAGGAGAGAGGAGTAAAGGAGAAGTGGAGGAGCAAACTGACCGTGTCCGGGTGTGTGGCCTGGGCACTAAGAGCAAGGTTGGCAGACGGTGGTGACCATCTGCAGGAGAGGCAGATCAACGCGGAACCGTAGGACCGGGGACGGGCGGTGGCCCGTCGGTACCGAACTGGGGAGCGAAGTGAAGCCAGCACACACAGGCAGGGCCTGCGGACCCCGACCAGGCTTGGAGCCGTCATTAGAGGTCAAATCCGTCAGTGACTGGAACCCCAGGGGTTTCCTAACAGCTAAGACCCGATTGAAGGCAAGCATTCGACCATCAAAAGGAAATACAGCTACCGCCACAGCTAGAGTTCCAAGGGCCAGAGCGGTGGGAATCCATCGGGACCGAACATACACAAAGGTGCAGGGAAAGGCAGCCACCACCAACCGTCCAGGAGAAGCCACAGCAGCCGGCTGCGGGACCCGTCCATCCAGCCGTTTGGTTTACCAGAGACTTTGCGTACCTTTGTAGCTGAGTGAGTACTACCGTGCTGTCTGGCACCGCGCTGCGCAGTCCAAGCGACCCTGCACCCATCCAACCCTGCCTCCCTGTCATCTCACCGGGCCCCGGGACCACCAACCCCTACCCACGGAGGGGGAAAACAACATCCCAGCTGCTCCCTGCCATCGCTCCCGGGATCCCCGTCACCAGCAGCGGTGGTGTCCAACCTCACCACAACTCATGGGTGGCGTCATGGACCAAATCCGCAAACCAAACTACCCCCTTTCACTCACGGGCGAGGAGCACCGCTCGAGTCCCCGGATCCGGCCCAGCGCTCAAGCCACCGAGCAGCCATCGCGGCAGCGCCAGACCCGAGCGTTAGCGAGCACTGTGCAGCGGCGTCCTTCCCCGCCCGCAACACTTGCACAAGATTGACCTTCCTACAGAGGGTCATCCATCAAGTCGCCATGGCTCGAGATTAAGCTGAAGACCGTTAAATAATAATAACAGCGGAGGGTGTGGTGGATATAGTTCATAAGGGCGGACAGTGCAGTATACCAGAAGAGGGACCGTGTAGAGGACATATTTTAGACAGTGAGCACAGAGAGGGCAACCTATTAATTCAGATAGAAAGCATATTCAGAACCATTATAATGACATTGTTATTTTTAAGGGCACAGTGTTGGGAAGCCTGAAAAGGCATGAAAATTCATCAAGGTCTGAGGACAAGATGGAGGAAAAAGGGATGAGCAGAGGAGATGTCACCTTTTAAGGTTACCTTGATTAACAACCCCAATTCCAAAAAAGTTAAGGCTCATACTAAATTGGAATTAGGGTTGTGAATGTTTATTTGTGATACTGACTGCATTAAATCCATACTGTGGTTCCTGTATGGTCTGCTCTCTATTTATGGCTAGTAACAACAACTCCAAGAATATATTTATCATTGTTAAGGACAAACTGCAATTTCTAGGTTCATGCAATACAAATGTATTTGGGTCACACCTGACATTTCAATTGATCGCTGTACTAAGCTTTGTTCTTGTAGTGATGTACTGATGATGCTAGTGATCTACTAACATAATGATGATAGTTCTGCTGCTATATTAATGTATTTAAGCTAGTTCCGGTGATATACTCATGTAATGACAATGGGTCAGGTGATGTGCTCATGTACTAATGGTATTTTCAGTGCTTTATTCAATGTACAGGTGATGGTTCTGGTGCTATATTCATGTACTGATTGTAGTTCTAGTGTTGTTTTTATGTTCTGATGGTTGTTTGTTTGATGTACTTACAGTATGTACTCATGATAGCTCTGTGCATGTGCTCATAATGTCATTACGATGCTATATTCATGTACTAATAGTGGTTCTGATGATTTAATTGCATTAAATGTTTCAGGAAGTATAATGATCAGTGTTTATTATCAGCTCTCTACAGTATCTCACAAAAGCGAGTACACACCTCACATTTTTTGAGTATTTCATTATATCTTTTCATGGGACAACACTGAAGATATGACACTTTCATACCATGTAAAGTAGTCAGTTTACAGCTTTAATAACACTGTACATATGGTGTCCTCTAAATATCTCAGCACACAGTCATTAATGTCTGAATCACTGGCAACAAAAGTGAGTAAACTCCTAAGTGAAAATGGCCAAATTGTGCCCAATTAGCCATTTTCCCACCCTGTTGTGGTGACTCATTAGTGTTACAAGGTCTCACGTGTGAATGAGGAGCAGGTGTGTTAAATTTGGTGTTACCGCTCACACACTCTCTCATACTAGTCACTTGAAGCTCAACATGGCACCTCATAGCAAAAGATTCTCTGAGGATCTTAAAAAAGAATTGTTGCTCTAAATAAAGATGACCTCTGTGGCAGATAGAGGCACATCGGTGGGGCTACTGCATCATGGATGAGAACTTTTTACCATCCCTCTTTGGGTAATTTTTTCTCTGTCTAATTATGGCTGGGACATAGGGCACTATAGTAAATTGAATACATTGGCATGTGCAATAACCATGTCCCCTTTATATATTATTCATTATCCTTTGGTTACCATCATAATTACATGGTTATATCTTGTACTCCCCTGATACACCCTTTAATATACACTGGTGTGTCTGCCTCTTGTGGGATTAGGATAGGGTGGGATCCTTTCCCTCCCCCTTTCTTCCCTTGTGAACATCAATGGCACCTCGTTTTTAATTGTATGGTGTTTTTTGTCTTTATAATTCTTTCTATATTTGGTATAATGTTTGATTAATAAAATATATATATTTTTACTTCAGCCAATTAAAATCTCCAGTTCTTATTGTGTTTCAGCAGGCAGTATCACAGTTTATAGGCTTAAACTATAATCACAAATGTCTCAGTAAGGATTTTTTCTTACAAGCTATCTATACTGTATATGGTATCTAAACTATAATGGGGTCTCTTCGGTTTCCATTAGAGTATCTGTCAAATGCTGGACTCCTTAACTGAATCCAATTGGGACCCATTATAATTAAACTATATTAGTTTCCATAAATATACTTGGATTTGCCATTTAAAATATAGTATGTCAAGGATAAATATTAATATTTATCCCTGGTAATATGTAAAATGACTGGAAACTGTCTGCAACCAATGAGTAGTTCCTATATTTAGTGATATGTAAAAATTTGGACACCCCTGGCATAAATTACTGTTATTGTCAACAGTTAAGCAAGTTGAACATGAAATGATCTCTAAAAGACATAAAGTTATAGATTACACAATTCATTTGTATTTTAGACAAAGAATTGTTTTTACCATTTCCAAATTAACAAAAAAGAAAAGTGGGCCGATTCCAAAGTTTGGGTCCCCTGCATGGTTGGTACTTAGTAGCACCCCCTTTGGCAAGTATCACAGATTGTAGATGCTTTTTGTAGCCAGCCATTACATTTCAAACTTAGGAAAGGGCAACTTGAAAACGCTTTGCTATCTTTTTATAGGCTTCTCCTGCTTTTTGGGCCGACACCATTTTGATTTTCAGAGTGCTAGGCAGCTGCTTAGAAGAACCCATGTCGCTGTTTTCTGGCACAAGTTAGAGGAGACTGTTTGTTTATAAAGCGGTGAAATTTGCATCACCTGGTCTTTCTTAATGATTATAGTGAACAAGCCATAACCCTAATAGTCTAATTAAGGTCTGGAACCTTAATCAACGTTATAAGAGCACACAAATCTCCAAAGATGCCCAAATGTTTCCATCAGACCATATCCCTTTTTGTAATTTTTCAAATGTAAAAAAATATTTAATTTTTTTGCCTAAAATACAAATGAAATGTGTCAGATCTAACTTTATGTCTTTTAGAGATAATTTAATCTTCAACTTGCTTAACTGTTCACAATACCAGTAATTTTGATCAGGGGTGCCCAAACTTTTACATGCCACTGTATAACTATGAAATTGTACCCCATGTTGTGCCACACTCCTAAAGGACACCCCTTTTTATGTTGTGCCACAATCCTAAAGGACATCCTTTTTATGTTGTGCCACACTACTAAAGGACATCATTTTTATGTTGTGCCACACTAGTAAAAGACATCCCTTTTTATGTTGTGCCACACTCCTATTGAACATCCCTTTTTCTGTTGTGCCACATTCCTAATGGACACCCCTTTTTATGTTTTGCCACACTCCTGAAGGACATCCCTTTTTATGTTGTGCCACACTACGAAAGAACATCCTTTTTTATGTTGTGCCATACTCCTAAAGGAGATCTTTTTTATGTTGTGCCACAGTCCTAATGGACATCCTTTTTATGTTGTGCCACAGTCCTAATGGACACCCCTTTTTATGTTTTGCCACACTCCTGCAGGACTTCCTTTTTATGTTGTGCCACACTCCTAAAGGAGATCTTTTTTATGTTGTGCCACACTCTAAAGGACATCCTTTTTATGTTGTGCCACACTTCTAAGGCCTCTTTCACACGTCCGTGAAAATCACACACATTTTTCACGGACATGTCAAAGGTGCGTATTGCCCTCCTTGAGCCGTGTTTATGGCACACGTGTGTTCTCCGTGTGTTATCCATGATAACACACGGAGAATGGGAACTTTCTGCTCACCTGTCCCTGGTATTGCTGTTCGCGGTGCTGATCTGCGGTCTCCGGTCCTGCCGACTCCCCGCTGCTGCTGCTTCTGGCCCGCAGTGAAGTGAATATGCAATGAGCATAATGAGCGGAGGTCAGAAGCAAGTGACAGCAACGGCAGGGACAGAAACGGCAGAGACAGCAGGGCTGGATAAGGTGAGTAAAGTTTTTTTTGTCTCAGACATGTGTGTTTTCTCCAGTGCGCGTCACAAGGAACACCTCCATTTGGTCCGTTTGCGTTCCGTGTGACACCTGTGATGCCGGAGAAAAAAGGATATGTCTACGTGTGGAGCATACGGGCATACGTATGCTCTACACGGACACACGGTCCATTGCAGAACATGCACGTGAGCGCAGACCCATTGATTTTAATGGGTCTACGTGTGCCCGTGTCTCCGGTACATGAGGAAACGGATCAAACACGTACCGGAGACACGGACGTGTGAAGGAGGCCTAAAGTATACCCTTTTCAGGTTGTGCCGCACTCCTAATGAATATCCCTTTTTATGCTGTTCCACACTCCGAAAGGACATCCTTTTTATGTTGTGCGACACTCCTAAAGGACATCCCCTTTTACGTTAACTGGTATTTTTTTTATGAATAAGATGACAATATTCGTGTAATTGGTCATTTGAGCTTGTTTCCTGACCCATCTTGAAGAAAGTGCTGTATTAGGCGTTCTATTACCTTATTTTCTGACCCATAGGGGAGGTGGGGCGGGCGTGACTTGAGCACCAGTGGTCTTATTTGCCTAGGGTATTATGCATGTGTATGAAATTGCAGTTTTTCACATGTCTGCCAGGTTCAAATTTAGTAATATGACTCAAAAATTCACAAGTATGCTTTGAAAAAAATGTTGCACAGCCTAGATCAGGATATACCAGTGACAAATCAAAACAATATATATTTTGCAGCATTTGCATGACATTTTGGGGTTTGGTGTTAGTACTCCATCGCATAAAAATTGCCTAACCACCAACCGCATTGAAACACGCGCTCTAATGTTCCTTTAGACGTATACTTTGAAAGGAAAGTGTTGACATAACATTTTAATGAGGACAGGGCACAGAATAACAGCAGCAGGGAGTGCATCATTTAAACATTTTAGCATTATTGTTTCCAGATCTTACAGCGCAGAAAGACTCTCGGTTACAGACACAGCGTGTAGCAACAAAAGGGTTAAAATTCAGTAGAGCGAAGGGATGCAAAACACATCTGGAAAATAACAGAGCACCACATGGGAGAAATCCAATTCTTTACATTCACCAGGCCGGTATAGCAGGGGGAGGGGCAGCATTGGAAAATCAATATTCTGCGAAAACCCAAATCCTTGCAGACAGCATCACGGGGAACGCCCTGAAGTCAGCCGGACTACATGAACCATGATGCATTGCAAAGCAGGCATGACAAGGCCTGGTGTTATGGGAAAATGAGATAAATCAGCAAATGCAGGGTGATATAGTGATAAACCACACATTCATATCAACTTTGTAAAACAAAACGCTGGTCGCATCACATACAATAGCAAGAATATTCATAAGCAAAGCTGAAGAATAGAGCTAAAGCCCCCACAGTATGATAGCGTCACCGTATAGAAGATTCCACATAAATAATGCGTCCCATAATAACCAGTGACACAATTATATGTCTGTACTGTTTAACACTTATTTATACTGGTGTACACATATCTGATACATCTGCTCTCTATTCAGGGTAAAACAATATGACATGGAGCAATCTTCACGGTTTATGTCATTTTGTGCATTTTTCACTATATTGCTGTATGTGAGGATTGTGTCAGCCGTGTTTATAGTATCAGCCATGTCTATAGTATCAGCCGTGTATGTTTTTTGCTGGTAGCTTTTTGTGTAGAAGATCAGCACATGTCAGGTGTCTTCCTGTAGGTATATCCCTCTGTGTTTTCATAGTGAGGCCTTTGTCTCCTAGTGTGCACATGAAGCCTTGTGTATCTGCACCATCCCTCCCCTCTGCTACTCCCTGGGCTATAAGGGTGGGTACCACTTGTCACACATCCCACACTCACAGCGACCACTGTCCTTAGCAGCATCCTCAGGAAGGCCAGTTACGAGTCTATGGGCGCACTCACCTCCACATGGACTGCGGTCCCTATGTTGGAGACTCTGGGTGGAGAGCGGCTGGTGTGTGACCTGCTGTATGATGCTGTGACATCAACTCAGATGATGCTGCTCATTAGGGTTGCAGTTGCCTTAGTAACCTGGGATGTGATACAGGGAGGGAGGATACGGCCGGGAGGATGGATATACCCAGGATGATGGGAAGGACCTTCAGACAAATAGGGAAAGAATATTCTACAATGACAGTTGTTATATGCAACCTATGAGAAAGCAATACTGGGGGGAAAACACACCGTCAGCCAGGAAAACAAGACATCACCGGAGACCAAGACCTGGGAATCACACAGACACAATATGTAATACATTACATCTGATAGATAGATAGATACATAGAGGGATAGATAGATAGATAAATAATAGATAGATAAATAATAGATGGATGGATGGATGGATGGATAAATAATAGATAGATAAATCATAGATAGATAGATAATAGATAGATAATAGATAGATAATAGATACATAATAGATAGATTAATAGATAGAGGAATAGATAGATAAATAATAGATAGATAACTCATAGATAGAAAGATAAATCATAGATAATAGATAGATAGAGGGATAGATAGATAAATCATAGATAGATATATATAAAAGATAGATAAATAATAGAGGGATAGATAGAGAGATAGATAATAGATAGACACTATAGATAGATAGAGAGATAGAGAGATAATAGAAAGATAGATATACAGATAGAAGATATATAGATAGATGATGCACTGTGTGCAGAATTATTAGGCAAGTTGTATTTTAGAGGATTTTTTTTATTATTTATCAACAACTATGTTCTCAATCAACCCAAAAGACTCATAAAAATCAAAGCTTAATATTTTTGGAAGTTGGAGGGGTTTTTTTTAGATTTGCCTATCTTACGAGGATATCTGTTTGTGCAGGTAACTATTACTCTGCAGAATTATTAGGCAACTTAATAAAAACCAAATATATTCGCATCTCATTTGTTTATTTTCAACAGGTAAACCAATATAACTGCACAAAATTTAGAAATAAACATTTCTGACTTGCAAAAACAAAACCCAAAAAAATTAGTGACCAATATAGCCACCTTTCTTTCTGATGACACTCAACAGCCTACCATCCATAGATTCTGTCAGTTGCTTGATCTGTTTACGATCAACATTGCGTGCAGCAGCCACCACAGCCTCCAGACACTGTTCCCATAGGTTTACTGTTTTCCCTCCCTGTAGATCTCACATTTTATGAGGGACCACAGGTTCTCTATGGGGTTCAGATCAGGTGAACAAGGGGGCCATGTCATTATTTTTTCATATTTTAGACCTTTACTGGCCAGCCATGCTGTGGAGTAGTTGGATGCATGTGATGGAGCATTGTCCTGCATGAAAATCATGTTTTTCTTGAACGATACCGACTCCTTTCTATACCACTGCTTGAAGAAGTTGTCTTCCAGAAACTGGCAGTAGGTCTGGGAGTTGAGCTTCACTCCATCCTCAACCCGAAAAGGTCCCACAAGTTCATCTTTGATGATACCAGCCCATACCAGTATCCCACCTCCACCTTGCTGGCGTCTGAGTCGGAGTGGAGCTCTCTGCCCTTTACTGATCCAGCCTCTGGCCCATCCATCTGGCCCATCAAGAGTCACTCTCATTTCATCAGTCCATAAAAACTCTGAAAAATCATTCTTAATATATTTCTTGGCGCAGTCTTGACGTTTTATCTTATGTTTCTTGTTCAAAGGTGGTCGTTTTTCAGCCTTCCTTACCTTGGCCATGTCCCGGAGTATGGCACACCTTGTGCTTTTTGATACTCCAGTAACGTTGCAGCTCTGAAATATGGCCAAACTGGTGGCAAATGGCATCTTGGCAGCTTCACGCTTGATTTTTCTCAATTCATGGGCAGTTATTTTGCGCCTTTTTTGCCCAACACGCTCCTTGCGACCCTGTTGGCTATTTAAAACGCTTGATTGTTAGGTCATCACACTTTAAAAGTTTGGCAATTTCAAGACTGTTGCATCCCTCTGCAAGACATCTCACAATTTTGGACTTTTCAGAGCCCGTCAAATCTCTCTTCTGACCCATTTTGCCAAAGGAAAGGAAGTTGCCTAATAATTAAGCACTCCTCATATAGGCTGTTGATGTCATTACACTGCACCCCTCCTCATTACAGAGATGCACATCACCTGATTTACTTAATTGGTAGTTGGCTCTCAAGCCTATACAGCTTGGAGTAGGACAACATGTATAAAAAGTATCATGTGATCAAAACACTCATTTGCCTAATAATTCTGCACACAGTGTATATAGATAGATAGATAGAAGATATATAGATAGATGAATAGAGAGATTGATGATAGATAGATAGATAGATAGCTAAAAGCTAGATAGAAGTTAAAAAAACAAAAACAAAATACAAGTTAATACATGGCAAATTAATAGATGAAAAAAAGAAGGCAACACTACAAAAGTGAAAAAAATATATGGCCAAATCGGTTAATAAAGTCCACACTTTTTTGTTACTCTTGGAGTGCTGTCTTGTTTTTCTCATCTATGCATTTGCCTTAGATAGACAAATAGATAGATAATAGATACAGTAGATAGATAGATAATAGATGGAGATATACCATAGATAGATAATAGACATTGGCTCAAAGACAAGCCGAGATCTCATCTGCGCATGCGCCACCTCCGGGCGCCATTTTCCTTAAGTCCGATGCAGGGAGATCAATGGGCCAGAGGCGGCATGTACGCAGATGAGATTTCGAGCTGAGAGCTCCATCTGCACACGTGCCGACTCAGGGTGCTATTATTTGAAGCCCGCACCACCATTTTCAGAATGGTGGCTCCTGCCTCACTGCCAACAGCAAGCATAACGCGCAGCAAGCCCGCAGCATAGCACACCGCCTGCAGCACACCGCCTGCAGCACAGCGCACCTCCAGCAGTATGCCCGCAGCACAGTGCACCACCCGCAGCATTTCCCCTGCCTCCTGTGACCCTGCTCCACGGCCCCCTAGTAAGCTACATTCAGATTATAAGACACATCCCTCATTTTCCTCCCAAGGTTTGAGGAGGAAAAGTGCGTCTTATAGTCCAAAAAATACTTGATTCACTGCCGATTTTGCAAGTTTGACCACCTAAAAGGAATGGAGAGGTCTGTAATTTGTATGGTAGGTAACTTCAACTATGACAGACAGAATCCCCCCCCAAAATCGAGAAAATTACATTGTATGTTTGTATAATTAATTTTCATGTTATTGCATTAAATAAGTATTTGATACAATAGAAAAACAGAACTTAATATGATACAGAAACATTTGTTTGCAGTTACAGAGATCAGACGTTTACTGTAGTTCTTGACCAGGTTTGCACACACTGCAGCAAGGATTTTGGCCCACTCCTCCATATAGATCTCCAGATTGTTCAGGTTTTGGGGCTGTCGCTGGGTAACATTAAGTTCCAGCTCCGTCCAAACATTTTCTATTAGTTCGGGTCTGGAGACTGGCTAGGACACTCCAGAACCTCCAAATGCTTCTTACAGATCCACTCCTTAGTTGCCCTGGCTGTGTGTTTTGGGTCATGGTTCTGGAAGATCCAGCCACGACCCATCTTCAGTGCTCTTACTGAGGGAAGGAGGTTGTTGGCCAAAATCCTGCAATTCATGACCCCATCCATCCTCCCTTCAATACCGTACAGTTGTCCTGTCCCCTTTGCAGAAAAGCACCCCAAAAGTATGATATTTCTACCCCCATGCTTCACAATTGGGGCAGTGTTCTTGGTGTTGTACTCATCCTTCTTTTGCCTCCAAACACGGCAAATGGAGTTGATACCAAAAAGTTCAATTTTGGTCTCAACTGACCATATGACCTTCTTCCATGCCACCTCCGGATCATCCATATACTCATTTACGAATTTAAGGCCTGTACGTGTTCTGGCATGAGCAGGGGGACATTGCGTGCCTTGTAGGATTTTAATCCATGACGGTTTTCCCGTATAGTTATGGGCTTTTTCTTTGTATGGGTATTGCCGCAATGAAATGGTTAAAAGTGCTTTGACTTTAAGAAGTAGTCGTCTGAGAGTGTGAGAGGACATGTAGCCTGTCCTCTGCTCGAGAACAGCGGTTTGAGAAGAGGTATGGTGCCGGGTGCAAGAGATAAAATGCAAACACTATTTGCCCGAAGGGCAACAAGACGTACCCTAACTAAAGACCTAATCAAATAAACTTTATTAAATTATACAAATGGACAAAAGTTAAAATTGGCAGGTGGGAAGCCAATACCGTATAAGATAAGTGCGGCCGCGGACCGACACTACTCTGGATAAATTCCTAACGTAATATGGCTGGCTATCACCTACACTGCCTGTTAAAAACTAACAGCTAATAGCTTCCCCGACATGTTTCGCCATGACTGGCTTCATCAGGGGGCTCAAGCTATTAGCTGTTAGTTTTTAACAGGCAGTGTAGGTGATAGCCAGCCATATTACGTTAGGAATTTATCCAGAGTAGTGTCGGTCTGCGGCCACACTTATTTTATACGGAATTGGCTTCCCACCTGCCAATTTTACCTTTTGTCCATTTATATAATTTAATTAAGTTTATTTGATTAGGTCTTTAGTTAGGGTACCTCTTGTTGCCCTTCGGGCAAACAGTGATGGTATAATTACCCCTACGCTGACCGGGTGTCACAATCAGAGGTTAGTGTTTGTGCAAGAGATAAAATGAGCCTGACCGTGGGAGAGCTCTGCTCACCATCAAGCGAGTACAGGACTGGGGCGCACCTAGGTTGGTGAATCCAAATTCAAAAAGAGACATCACCCAGAGGAGTTTGGAGACCCCGGGTACACGTGAGTTAAAGAGCTCCCCCCTGCCCTGCAAGGAGAAGTGCGCACCGACGTGCATTACAGAATCGAACTCCAGGGAGTGGACTTATTCCCCCTTGACTGTACTGTGAGTTTTTACTGGTGTGTGTACTTTATTGGATGTAGCGTAGGCATCAGTAGCCAGAGCACGGTAACCGCACTGCCAAAGTAGCAGAGCAGAGGCCTGCTAGGTTGTTAGTGCAGTGCAGTTGTGAATATTTTGCGCTTGCCTGGTTGAACTTTTGAAATGCTATTTGTAATAGCTGGGGCGATATCTAGTTGGGGTGCTCCAGCTAGAACCTGCAGTGTGTTAAACTTGACTGTTACCAGATTAGGTAGCAAGAAGGCAAAAACCAGGCTCACCATATAACTGTATTATAACTCTATTATATTAGCGGGGGGTAATGCCTCCATCAGGTGCCAGTGCCAGCGGGTGAACACAGCGACTGCAATGAAGAGTAGAAAGGCAGATTTCAGCACAATCCACACGGTAATAAACTCAAAATGGATCCTGCTTAAGTTTTAATCCTTGGAATAAGCTTTTGATTTTATTACCGTATGGATTGTGCTGGAAATTGCCTTTCTTCTCTGCATTGTTACCAGATTACTTAAACCTCGTTCACGTTCATAAACGCTTATCTCCTGTAAATAAAGCTATACCCTTGTTTCTACCATTTCCTCTTCCATACCATAATTTAACTCTACACAACGGTGGTCTGTTGGCTATTACTTCATAATTAATGTATGAAGCAAGATCTTGCATGGAGCCCCAAACTGAATAAGATTGTCAGTCATATTGTGTTTCTTCAATTTTCTAATAATTGCGCCAACAGTTGTTGCCTTCTCACCAAGCTGCTTGCCTATTGTCTTGTAGATCATCCCAGCCTTGTGCAGGTCAACAATTTTTTTCCTGGTGTCCTTAGTCAGCTCCTTGGTCTTGGCCATGGTGGAGAGGTTGGAGTGTGATTGAATGTGTGGATAGGTGTCTTTTATACAGGTAACGAGGTTTTGGAGGGATGTGTGAGGGCCATTACACTGTATGGAGGGCTGTGTGTGGCTCAATTATATTGTTTGGAGCGCTCTAAGGGACCAATTATACTGTTTCTAGGGCTATGTATTGACTATTCTACAGTTTGGAGGGCTCTGTGTGGGCCATTATGCTGTTTGGAGAACTGTGAGGGGGACAATACTCAGTGTGGAGGGCTGTGAGGGGGCCGTTAATCTGTTTTGAGGGATATAGGGCGATTACACTGTTCTGAGGTCTCTGTAAGGGGCCAGTATACTGTTTGTAGGGATATGTGGGGGCATTTAACTATTTGGAGGGCTATTGGAAGCTGTTATACTGTATGCAAACCCTTACACATTGTAGAGCGTTGTGTGGGTCCAATATACTGTGTGGATGGTTGTGTGGGTCCAATATACTGTGTGGATGGTTGTGTGGGGGCCATTATACTGTTTGGAGGGCTATGTGTTGGGGCCAATTATACTATTTGGAGGGCTATTTGGGGGCCATTATACTGTTTGGAGGGATGTGTGGAGTCTATTCTATTGTGTGAAGGGCTGTGTTGAGCCCAATTATATTGTTTGGGGGCAGATTCTCCAGCAGAAATTGGGAGGAGTTTATTGTACAATATATTTGAAGAGATCAATTTTATTATGATATGAAAAAATGGCCTCCTATCCTCGTTTGTTTCCTGGGAAACTGGTTAAAAAATCAGTAGGGTGGGGATAACAAAGTTAAGTTTTACACAGGGCACCATCCAGACTAAGGCCAGCCCTGAATAGATTATACAGTTCTCTGGATCAGTGGGGTCCATGGTGAGAGCCTTACCAAAGGATCAGTGGGGTCTCATGGTGAGCGTCTTACCAATCAGCAAGTTATTACTAGGGATGAGCGAGCATGCTCGTCGCTACTCGGTGCTCGCCCGAGTATCTCAGTGCTCGGTATACTCTGCGAGCTCTGAGTACCGGCAAGATGCTCTGGCAGAGGCTCGGCTCCCCTCCCTGCATGTGGGCGCTGTTTACAGAGTCAGTCCACATGCAGGGATTGGCTGTCACACACTGTAATGCCACAACCAACATGGCTGTGGCATTACAGTGATTGGCTGGCTGCACAGCATCATCATCTCTATATGACTGCTGACGGCGCTGTGCTCGGCAGTGTGATCCACAGTCAGCTAGTGTATGGGGAGGTGCTGCTGAGCTAGGGACAGATTTAGTGTGTAGGTAGTGTAGGTACTAGGAGACGTAACGTCACCGTTGCCAAAGTAACCTACCGAGTGGGTTACTGTAGCATCGGTGATCTCCGATCACTTGATTACTGGGGCCCTATGCTCTGGCTCCTGCAGGAGCCGCAGGAGTTAACTCCCTATTTACCGGCGCCGCTATTCATTGGCTCATGCAGGAGCTGCTGAATAGCGGCGTCGGGAATCAGCTGATCGGAGATCACCGTTGCTGTAGTAACCCGCTCAGTAGGTTACTATGACAAAGGTGGCAGCGGTAACATCACCGAGTACCAACCCGCTGCAG
Organism: Anomaloglossus baeobatrachus; assembly: GCF_048569485.1. Taxonomy (NCBI): domain Eukaryota; kingdom Metazoa; phylum Chordata; class Amphibia; order Anura; family Aromobatidae; genus Anomaloglossus; species Anomaloglossus baeobatrachus. Next base: position 85,986,993 of record NC_134364.1, on the reverse strand, counting down.
CCTCTGCTCGATTACACAGCACAGGAAACAGAAGCGTTCTTCCTCCCTGTGCTGTGTGATAGAGCAGAGCTGCATGGGTTGAAGAAAATAGAAGACCAGGATCGTGGAGGGGTGAGAGGGAGTAATAAAGATGGATTCCCTAATGTGTCTGTGTATTTATTTATAATAAAGTATTTTTTCTCTGTGGGGTGTCCTTTTTTTAACCCTTTACTGGAGATTCTTAATGTCCGGGACAAACTTGGACTGACATTAAGAATCTCAGGCTTAATACCAGCTGGTAAAACAAAGCTGGTATTAACCCCTTATTACCTAGCGTGCCACCCGGCACCAGGGCCACTGGAGAAGTTGGCTTCTATAAAAGCGCCATTTTCTGTGGCGGCTGCGGACTGCAATTTGCAACAGGGGGGCCTAGAAATCTTGGGTCAACCTGCGCTGCAGACTCCAATCCCCAGCTGCTTAGTTGTACCTGGCTGGACACAAAAATTGGACGACGTGAACGTCATTTTAATTTTAAATTATTTCATGAAATTCATGAAATAATTAAAGAAAGGGCTTCCCTATTTTTTTGGTTCCCAGCTGGGTACAAATAGGCAGCTGGGGGTTGGGGGCTTCCCTGGATTTTCCATTGCCAAAGAAGATAACACCAAGCAGTGGGGGTTAACAGCCAGTAGCTACTTTGGTTACCCTTAGCTAGCAATAGAAAATGCAGCGGTAGCCAAATCATTTTTTTTTACCCCTAACCCTTGGGTTAGGGTTATGTGTTTGGGTTTTTTTCTTTTATTTTTTAATGATTAAAAAAAATAAATAAAAATCAACATAGGTTTTGCCATATTTTTGTATGCCAGCCAGGTACAGCAGGCACATACGACCTACCCCCAACCCCCAGATGCCTATTTGTACCCAGCTGGAAACCAAAAATATAGGGAGGCCCTTTTTTTAAAAATTATTTCATAAAATAATTAAAAAAAACCCGATGTAAGCTTTGCCCAATTTTTGTGTCCAGCGAGGTACAACTAAGCAGCCGGGGATTGGAATCCGCAGCACAGGTTGGCCTAAGCTTTCTGCCCCCCCCCCCCTGCTGTGAATTGCAGTCTACAGCCACCCCGAAAATGTCGCATTCATAGAAGAGCCATCTTGTGGCGCTGTATCCAACTTTTCCAGTGGCCCTGGTGTCGGGTGGCTCGCTGGTTAATAATGGGGTTAGGGCCAGCTGTGTATTATCACTTGGCTCTAAGTACGAACTTCATGGTGTCACGCCAATATTAGACATAGCCACCATGAATTTCTAATAAAGATTAAAAAAAAACAACACAGAGAAAAATATTTTTATTAGAAATAAAACAAAAACACAATTAGTGACTCCATCTTTTTTGAACTAAAGAACTCCCCCCTCCGCTGTAGTACTGTGTCGAGGGTCCCACGATGTCCAATCCGGATCCAATATTATCTGACTGGTTTGCTGGATGTGTCAGGTTCAAGAACTTGAATCACATGACACATCAGCTGTTTGTATAAAAGCAGTTTACCCAATCAGCTGATGCATCAGTAGAAAAAAAAATATACTCCTTGTCACGAACAGCTGGGGGAGTCACTCAGATATCCCGCAGCTGTTCACTAATTTGTCACGAACACGATTACTCTCTAGCGCCTCCTTGTCGGCAGGCCACTTTTGATACTGCAGGACAATGCATAAAATGAGGCTGCTGAGCTAATAATGCCAAATATTGGAGGTCTCACAGCAAGGATAAATGGATATGTCACCGATTCCCCTTTAATGGAATATATATATACCTCGGTACCCTTAATGATAGAACTCCAATAATTCTATTCAATAATAATTACGCTGCCACCACCCAGACGTTATACAGGTAGCTGGGGACCCGTTTCAGATAGCAGAAGGCTTTTCGGACGGGTTTGGGTTCGTATATAGAACAGAAGGAAACGAACTATTAAATTTTATATATTTAATCCAAAAATAGGCAGTGTTTAAAAAATATACAAGAATTTACAAAAGGGAACAATACAAATATAGTATTGACAGCTACATAAAAATAAAAGGTATAAACGTGAGACTTACTAAACTCGTGCCATAGATGTGATGTCCGAATTTAGGGAGGGAGGGGCTCCAAGAGAAGAAGATGGTAGAAAGACGGCCAGCATCACTACTTACTGATGCCCTCCAGTACTGACTTCCCCCAACAAGCAGCTAATCGCTCTTATGCCCTCAGGTAACCCCCCTCTCTGTGACCTCATTTTACAGTCTCTTGTGGGCTGTGCCAAGAGTGTCACAAAGTTCTTTAATTCTAGCTTTTCACATATCTTTGCCCCTGGGCCACACAGGTGAAAGATATTAGCGTCATATTTTATACCTCGATTTTACATTTACATAGATACCAAACACAACGCAGCTAGCATGATTTTACTGGCCAATACTAATTTGTCGTGATACCAGCAATCTCCCAGTCAAGCTAAACGATGCGCTGGGTTCAGCGCTCCACAGGGATTCTGGCAGTATGTTTTTCATTTTCCTAGCATTAACGGACCACGTAAAAAACTGTATTAGGAGTTTTCCCTCCAACAGAACAAAGGATTGTCAAGGAATGTCTTTTCTGTGCATCTTTTGACTGTAGCTCTACCATCCCCGAGTCATATATTCCTAAACTTTCAGGCTGATCAAAATAACCGTTATGACGATCTGTGGCTGATGGTGAGGAGGGGGGTAAGGACCCTTCAAGAGTTTTATATGACACCTCCCCCTTTTTGAGGTAGCATGGGAGATTGATTTTGCCGATCGTCTCCTAAGCCTACCTCGCTGGCATTCCCCTGCCGGGACAGCCTGTCAGCGTTGCCATGCTCAACACCCTTCTTGTGTTGAATGGTAAAATCATACTGCTGTAGTGCCAAGCTCCACTGCAGTATCTTACCATTGTCGCCAGCAACCCGGTGTAGCCAGCTGAGAGGGTTGTGGTCTGTTACTATGGTGAAGTTGCGTTCATATAGGTAGGGCTGCAGCTTCTGCGGGGCTCACACTATAGCGAGGCACTCCTTCTCCACAGTGGCGTAGGCCACTTCCCGAGGTAAGAGCTTGCAGCTGAGAAACACCACCGGATGCTGTTCTCCCTCCCCATTTATCTGGCTGAGTACTGCACCAAGGCCAAATGCACTGGCATCTGTTTGAACTATGTATTGTCGGGTGAAGTCTGGGGCTTGTAGGATTGGGGAACTGGCAAGGGCAGCTTTCAATGCTCTCAAGGAGCGCTCACAGTCATCTGTCCAGGTGACTACTTGCAGTAGCTTCTTTCTGGTGAGTAGAGTTGAGTGCGGTTCTCCAGTTCGCGGTTCTCCAGTTCGCGGTTCGAGTGATTTTGGTGGGTGTTCTAGTTAGAACTGGAACTCGAGCTTTTTGGTAAAAGTTTGGCAGTTCAAGTTACGTTCGAGAACGGTTCTATCAGCAAAAGCAGGGCTTTTTACAGCTATAGTGTGCAGGGAGCCATAGCTGGCAGCCTGCGGTAAGCTGGTAACCAAGATAAATATCGGGTATCCAAGCGATGTGCTTTGTTTAGTAAGCCGATATTTATCCTAGTTACGTGTGCAGGGAGCCGACACTTCCCCGCTGGGCTCCGCCCCCTCCTGCACTCAGCATGTACACACACACACACACACACTCTCACACACACACACACACACACACACACACACACACTCACACTCACCTGTCCCCAGCCATGCAGTCCCCGACACTGATGTCCACAGCGCACATGGCCCCGCTAGGCTCCACCCACTTCGCACTCTGCCGCCCGCACACATGGCCCCGCTAGGCTCCACCCACTTTGCACTCCGCTGCCCGCACACATGGCCCTGCTAGGCTCCACCCACTTGCACTCCGCACACATTACCCCGCTTGGCTTCACCCACCTGGACTCTGCACACATTACCCCACTTGGCTCCACCCACCTGGGACTCTGCATACATTACCCCGCTTGGCTCCACCCACCTGGCACTCTGCACACATTACCCCACTTGGCTCTGCCCACCTGGCACTCCACACACATGGCCCCGTTTGGCTCCGCCCACCTGGGACTCTGCACACATTACCCTGCTTGGCTCCGCCCACCTAGCACGCCACACTCATGGCCCCGCTTGGCTCTACCCACCTGGAACTCTGCACACATTACCCCGCTTGACTCCACCCATCTGGGACTCTGCACACATTACCCCGCTTGGTTCCACCCACCTGGCATTTTTCACACATTACCCTGCTTTGCTCCGCCCACCTGGCACTCCGCACACTTGGCTCCGCTTACCTGGCACTCTGCACACATTACCCTGCTTGGCTCCACCCACCTGGGACTCTGCACACATTACCCCGCTTGGCTCCGCCCACCTGGCACTCTGCACACATGGCCCCGTTTGGCTCCGCCCACCTCGCACTCCGCACACATGGCCCCGCTCGGCTTACCTGCGGTTATGAAGTCCCGCCCTCCCGACCTCAGCGCTGTCACTGTCCTCCATGGCCGCCGCTTGTCATATCTCCTCTCGCTGCCGACCAGAGACTGCATTGCTCTCCCAGCCAATGGGGAACATTCTGTTCTTCATTGACTGGGACAGTGTGGATCATCATGGGAACCCCTTGGATTACAGCAGACCTGGATTTGTTTTTCTTTCTAATAAATTGGTGAAAGAGGGAATGTTTTAAGCAGTGTTTTTTCAAATAAAAATGTGTTTGTCTATTTTTTTTTTATTACTGACTGGGTTGGTGATGTCTTGTATCTGATAGACGCCTGACCTCACGAACCCCAGGGCTTGATGCCAGGTGACATTACACATCTGGTATTAACCCCATAGGTATTAACCCCATATATTACCCCGTTTGCCATCGCACCAGGGCACGGGATGAGCTGGGGCGAAGCACCAGGATTGGTGCATCTAATGGATGCGCCACTTCTGGGGCGGCTGCGGCCTGCTATTTCTAGGCTGGGGAGAGTCCAATAACCATGGACCTCCCTAGTCTGAGAATATCAGATCCCAGCTGTCCGCTTTACCTTGGCTGGTGATCCAATTTTGGGGGAACCCCACGTCATTTTTTTTTTTCATTTTTTTGGCTAAATACAAGGCTAAGAGCCCCTTAGTGCCACATGAAAGGCACCAAAGGGTGCAAAATTACAAAATGCAGGAGAGTGGGACATTATGTGTCTTTCTGCCATTATAATGACAGAAAAGACTGATATGAAGTGTACAAGCAAAAGAAAATCACCAGAGTGCTCTATGCTGTGAAAAGCAGTAGAAAATGGCACTGGAGTGAACATGTGACCGCCTCATGTAGGTTGAAACTATGGATCTGTACCGCCCTGGGGGCTCTGCTGCTCTCCGCCGAGCCGCTCGGATCTGGGCTCGGGTTGTCGGTGGCTCAAGCGCCTCCGGACCGGGGGCCACATCACTCTGGAAAGGGTGGGGGGGTTTGGTTGTTTGGTTTGGGGGGACCGGTTTCACTACCGGAGCCGCGGTGACCGGTAACAGTTTGTGATGCCACCCACGGGTCGTGGTGAGGTGATGGGCACCGCTGCGGTGAGGGTGTGGGGGCTCGTCCGGGATCGGTGGTGGGTCGCAGCTAGGTGGGTAGGGGGTTTGTTGGTCCCGGGGCCATGTGGCAGGAGCTGCGGGTTGCAGGACGCAGGGGCTTGCTTGCGGCGCGGTGCCTCATGGCACTGGTCTACTCACGATTAAACCACACAGAGTCAATGGTAAACCAAGTTCGGTGTAGATCGGTGCCCACAGCCGGCTGTGTGTGTCCCCAGTGAGGTTGGTGATGTCGCCTTTCTCCTGCACTTTTAAATTTGCTATAGTGACTCCTATGCTTCAGCAACGGTAGTCTGCTCCTCTGCTTTTGCGTATCGGAGGAGCCCTTTTGCCCACAGGCGCTGGCCCTTTGGATCTCTGGCCCTTGGCGGTGGCTCTTATCCGGAATCGGTGGGCTGTTGCCGTCTATCGGGACTTTGGGTGGGAATGAACCCCTGAGGTCCAGACCGCAATCAGTAGATTTGTTGAGCCCGGTTGCTTCTGGGCTAGAACAGGGTCTGAGTACCCTGCCTGGTGCTCCGGTTGACTTGTTAGCTCCACGGTCACCACCCTCTTCTTGATCCCTACGGTTCCGCAGTTCAGTCCCTGACCGGACTCCTGCAGAAGGCCACCACCGTCTGTCGTCTGCCTGCCTGACCGTTCCAAGGGGTATTAGGCTCCATCCTAGGCCCCTAACTCTCAGCTCGCCACTTTTACTCCTCTCAGTACTCCTCTCCCCACTCGACTTACTTGTCCTTTCCCTGCCTCAGGCCAGCAGACGCCTCGGAGGGCGTGCCTATCCGCCTGGCTCCGCCCACCTGGTGTGCCTGGCTAGATCTGAGGGAGGCGGTCAGGACTTGTTGGCTGCTGGTGCCTCACTGGGGTGGGGGGTTGTGGTGTTGTGTGTTGTTACCTGTGACCCCTGGGGGTCCAGGGCGTCACAGATCCTGGGTAAATTTATGTATTTTCCCTCCTTCAGTTTTTTTGCAGTACGCAAACAAATGGAAGGCACACGGATGACATACGGACCGTATATGGAACAGGAACGGATGCCACACGGATGCACCCGTAAAAAAATGAACCGTTTTTTGCGGACCGCAAAAACAGATCGGTCGTGTGAATGAAGCGTTATTCTGGTCTGCCGTTTATAAACAGCAGGCAGAAATAAGTGAATAGCGCCCCCCCAGCGTCAGAAAATCTCTGGGATTTCAGGGGGTAGCTGAGATCCTGGAGATCATGATTTAGGCCGGTTTTTCCGGTCCCCGCTCACATGATCACCGGTATACACTGTATACTGATGATCACGTTACAGTAAATGACAGCGTCGGTAAAAAATTATTTATCTCCCATCTGGCATGAACAAACATGATAAATCTCCTCCCTAGTGCCCTCCGGTCCCCCGGTGTCGCCAAAGTGCCCCCGCTGACACCCTCCCGGAAATCCAAGATGGCCACGCGCACAGCAGCGCGCCGGCCACATTCACCCTACTCCTCTAATTTCTGTCGCATGTGCCATGACACATGCAACAGAAAACTCCTCCCCAGGCCCTGCCAGGTCACCCCCTGTAACCCCACCGGTGTTCCCCGGTGTCCCACGGTACCTGTGCAGCGTTGATCCCCCGCGGCCCCCTCCTTCACAATAGACGCTGCCGCATGCACAGAGCGGCTGTCAGCTCAGCTTCCTGTGTTCAGACACAGTGAGTGGTGGTTATGCATCTGTAAGATAAATGGGCGGCACGTTGGCTCAGTGGTTAGCACTGCAGTCTTGCAGCGCTGAGGTCCTGGGTTCAATTCCCACCAAGGACACCATCTGCAAGGAGTTTGTATGTTCTCCCCATGTTTGTGTGGGTTTCCTCTGGGTTCTCCGGTTTCCTCCCCCACTCCAAAAACATACAGGTAGGGACTCTAGATTGTGAGCCCCAATAGGGACAGTGTTCCCAATGTATGTAAAGCACTATGGAATTAATAGCGCTATATGAATGAATAAATTATTATTATTATTATTATTACTGCAAAGCCCTGCTCATGAGGTAAGGAACATAGTTGATCAGGTGAGCTATACTACATTTCCAAATGGAGGTATGTGCTCTTTCTGTTGCCCTGCCTAACGACTACCAAACATGAGAGTACGTTATACGCCACAAGAAAACACATTTAAATAGCGAGCTCTGTTGTTTAGTATTCATTCAGCTGGATAACTGGACTTAAAGGGGTATTCCATCTCCAAGATCCTATCCCCAATATATAGTAGGTGGAATAGCAGTAATATCAGCAAATACCAATATTTGGAAATGTAGAATAGTTCTCCTGATTAGCCATGCCCTTACCTCATGAGCAGGGCCTTGCAGCTTTGGTAGCAACCGTTACGACATGGACTCTGCTGCTGTGGACCCGGGGAGAGTGGGTGCAGATTCATTGCACCCACACTCCTCACATCGACGGTCTGCACTCCTAGAAAATGGGGGATATGTTCCCTGAGCGTGTCCCCCCATATTCTAGATGGTCCAGAGTCTTTGTGGGACCCCCTTATTTTTTTTCTTACAATAAATTAGTGAAAGAGGGAATGTTTTGGGGAGTGTTTTTTCAAATACATTTTTTTTGTTTATTTTTTTTGTTAGTACTGACAGTTTGTGATGTCGGGTATCTGGCAGATGCCATGACATCACAAACTGCTGGGCTTGATGTCAGGTGACCTTACAACTAGTATCAACTCCATTTATTACCCCGTTTGCCACTGCACCAGGGCACGGAATGAGCTGGGGTGAAGCGCCAGGATTGGCGCAACTAGTGGATGCACCACTTCTGGGGCGCTTGCGGCCTGCTATTTTTAGGCTGTGAAGGGCCAATAACTATGGCCCTTCCCACCCTGAGAATACCAGACCACAGCTGTCCGCTTTACCTTGGCTGGTGATCCAATTTGGGGGGGACCCTACTTTTTTTTTGTAATTATTATTATTTATAAAATAATTATAAAAAAGAGCCTGGGGTGACCTCCACATTGGATCACCGGTAAAGCTGCCAGCTGTGGTTTTCAGGGGACCCCACGTCATTTTTTTAAACTATTTTTTTAAATAAAAAAAACAAATGGGCTTCCCTGTATTTTGATTGCCAGCCAAGGTAACGCCAGGCAGATGGGGGTGGCATCCCATAGCTGTCTGCTTTAATTGCGCTGAGAATCAAAAATACCGCGGGGCGCTACGCCATTTTTTTAATGATTTTTTTTTACAGTTCTGTCATGTCAGGCAATCAAAATACAGGAAAGCCCCTTTTTTTTTTTAGTTAATTAAATAAATAATTAAAAAATATATATATATGGGCTCCCACTGCATTTTTTGTATTGCTAGCTATGGGTAATCCAAGCAGCTACTGGCTGCCAACCCCCACTGCTTGGTGTTACCTTCACTGGCAATGGAAAATCCAGGGAAGCATCTTTTACTTTTTTTTGCCAAAAAACTAATAAAAGAAAATGACGTGAGCTTCGCCATATTTTTGTATGCTAGCCAGGTACAGCAGGCAGCTACGGGCTGCCCCCAACCCCCAGCTGCCTATTTGTACCCGGTTGGGAACTTAAAATATAGGGAAGCCCTTTTTTTAATTATTTCATGAATTTCATGAAATAATTAAAAGACAAATGACGTGGGCTTCGCCATAGTTTTGTGTCCAGCCGGGTACAACTAGGCAGCTGGGGATTGGAATCTGCAGCACAGGTTAGCCCGAGGTTTCTGGGCGCCTCTGCTGCGAATTGCAGTCCGCAGCTGCCCCAGAAAATGGCGCTTTCATAGAAGCGCCATCATCTGGCGCTGTATCCAACTCTTCCAACAGCCTTGGAGCCGGGTGGCTTGCTGGGTAATCATCATGAGTTAATACTGGCTTTGTTTTACTAGCTAGTATTAAGCCCGAGATTCTTCATGTCAGGCAAGTTTGACCCGGCCATTAAGAATCTCCAATAAAGGGTTAAAAAAAGACACCACACACAGTTAAAATACTTTAATAGAAATAAATACACATACACATTAGAGACTCCATGTGTATTACTCCCTCTTATCCCTCCACAATCCATGGTCTTCTTTCTCCTTCAACACATTCAGCTCTGCTACATCAGCAGCGGTGCATGTGAGAAAGGACGCTTCTTCCCGTGCAGCCTGAGTGATCAGAGGCTCCGTGCTGAATAGCGGTGACGTCACCACTGACAGGCGCATTGCTATGGCAACAGTGATCTCCGTTATGGACCGGCTGTGTCAGCCGGTCACTAATGGAATGGGGAAGCAGAATGGGGAGACGACCGTGTGCCAGAGCAAGTCGCCGGTACACGGCGATACACAAACGATCACCGCGTACTAGGAGATGCACTGACAGGACCTGGGACAGGACATGACGTCTAGCCATGTGACCAGTCTGTAGCCAATGAGATAACAGACACGTGACTGGTCACATGCTTTTTTGACGATGTCACGTAGGTCCTGTCAGTGCTGCTGGTTACCGGAAGGACGCAGCGATTATCGGGAGGAATAGCGGCAGGAGACAGAGTGCAGGACGCATCCCGGGGACCGGTAAGTGTTATGGCAATGTTTATTAACTGTATATGTACATTTATAATGTGTTTTTATGTGTTTGTGATTGCCTCCCATTGTTTTCTATAGGTTCGAGTGGTTCGCCGAACCGCTTCGCCAAACCGAACTCGAACTAGACCTCCATTCGACGAACCAAGCTCGAGCCGAACCGCGACCGGTTCGCTCATCTCCACTGGTGAGGTCTGTCAATGGCTTAGCAAGAGCACTATACTTAGGAACTAACTTCCTATAGTACCCTGCTGTACCCAAGAAGGACATCACCTGCTTCTTTGACTTGGGGATAGGCCAGGAGGTGATGGCATCAACCTTCCCTGACTCTGGTTTCAGGGTGCCGCCATGCTGACATGGGGTGGGTACGTCTGTCCCATCCCTCTGACAGACAGTGGATCCAACTTTCCCATCATCTGGACAGGCGATGAGTACAACTTTCCCATCATCCTGGCCGGCTGGGGAAAAATCCTCCTCACTACGTTGGCATCTTATGGGTTCTGCTTCCCCATCACAGTGACAAGTAGGGAGCACAACTTTCCTATCTCCCTGGCAGGTTAGGGGGCTGCCTGCCCCTCCCCCTGACAGGCAGTGAGCACCATACTCTCATGCTCTATATAGGCAATGGGCACAGCTTTCCCATCATCCTGACCGGCTGTGTGAGACACTTTCGCACTACCATGACAGGTTATGGGGTCTGCTTTCCCATCACCCTGACAGGTAGTAAACACAACTTTCCCATCATCCAGACCGGTCATGGATCTGACTGTCCCATCACCCTGTCCAGCCGGGGAAAACATTGTCCTCTCATTGTATAGTACCACAGAATCAGTGTTAATCATGGAGCAGCTACCACCAGCCATGTCACAGTCCATCGTGACACTGACAAGCTGCACACAGCCACCTTCCTCATGGCTGCCATGCCTGTCTCCATCTCCCTTAGCAACAATTCTTACAGCTGTGAGGGGATTGTCAGCCACATCACCCCGCAGTGTTACATGGCTGAGTTCTCCTGTACCATGAGACGCATCACTCTGTGATACCTCAGGGTCCGCGCTATTTATGGGGCAGCTACCACTAGTCATGTCACAATCCGTCGTGACTCTGACAAGCTGCAGGTGACCACCTTCCTCAATGTCCCCATACCTGCCTCCATCTACCTTAGCGCAGACACTCACTGCCTTGGGGAAATCCTCAGCAGCGTCACCCTGCAGTGCGACATGGTTGAGGTTCCCCGCACAGTTATCCACTTTATTTTCATGCACAACATTAATAATCACCTTCTGATCATCAATATTCGGGTCACATGACTTATCAACAACATTTGCATCACATAAGTTATCATCGACACGTGCATCACATGACTTATTAACAACATTTGCATCACATAAGTTATCAACGGCGCTTGCATGACATGACTTATCAACAACATTTGCATCACATGACTTACCAGATTGGGGAAGGTTGTCATCGACGTATTGTGCCACCAGTCACCCCGAATCAGTCTGGAATGTCTCGGGACACCCCCACATCTTTCCATCCCCTCCCAGCACCCCAGTCCAGGAAAACCCGGGCCATTGGGAAAGATTGGCAAACACCCCCAACTCCAGTGACTGTCAGGGTCTTCCCCAGGATAAGTTCACTAGGCAACACGAATTCAGGGCAGATGAGAGTTCGTTCTACACCAGTGTCCTTCAGCCCCTCAGTGATGGTGTTGCCCATGGTAACAGGCTGCCTGTTCTCACGGGCTCGACCACCCATCTCAACCACGAACAGGACATTGGCCCTAGGCCCTCGGGCCTCAGGTGTGGAGCTCCTCTTCTGCCTCTCTGGACAAGCAGAGCTGAGGTGTCCAGGCTGGTTGCAGGAAAAACACCTGCGAGTGTCAGAGGTGGGCCAGGCACTGGTGGATGACACAGGACCTATGGGAGGTTGGCTGGCAGGGGCAGGGGGGGTGGTAGTTGTCATCTTACACCCTTTCCAGCTGGTGGAGGGTGGCTTCCGCACCCCCGATGCACGGTTGGCCTCATAGGTGTCAGCAATCTGTGATGCTGTTTTCGCATCCTTTGGTTCCCGGTCCATCACGAACTGTCGTACGTCCGCAAGACAAAGGTGTAGGAATTGGTCCTTTACCATCAGGTCTGTTATCTGCTCAGCAGTGGTGGCGGACAGTCCTTGGGCCGATTGGTTAAAGTTGGTCCGGAGCCCATCCACAACGTCTCTGTTGCTGTTGTGTGGTCCAAGCTGGAGGGTTCGGAACTTTTTGCGGTACATCTCTGTTAGCTGATACTTCCGTATTAGGGCCTGCTTTATGGCCTCATAGTCTCCACTCTGCTCTTGAAGGAGACTGGCAAACGCGTCCAGGGCCTTGCCTCGCAGCCCTGGGGTTAAATATTGTGCCAATTGTGCTGGGGGTAACTGGTACTGCAAGCAAGTCTTTTCAAATCCCCTCAGAAAGGTGTCCAAGTCCCCATTTTTTTCCATCACAGGAAAGTGCTCTGGTTGGGGCTTAAAACGGCTGGCATTATTGGACTCACAGTTCAGTGAGGAAGAGGTCTGCTGCCGGGCTTGGAGGACCTTCAATTCATGGTCTCTCTGGGCCTGATGCTTGGCCCTCTCAGCCTCTCGTTCGGCCTCTCGCTCAGCTCTCTCCTGATATTGCTGAATGAGCTTCATTCGTCCCTCCTGGTCATCTGCAGCGAGTTGTTGTAGGGCCATCTGCAGGTAGGAGTCCATGCTGCTCCAGTCGCAGCTCTGGCTTGAAGCTGCAGAAGAGGCCCTGGCCGCAGTGTCATCCAGGGCTTGTTTTGTCTCCCTGTCATCAGCACTGGGGGAACGGATTTGCTTTGCGTCCCATTGTAACAGTTCTTTAATGAGGTCTGGCTAGTTTTTACCATTGACATCAATCTCGCTGGTCGTGCAGATGGCAATCAGAATCAACTTTGTCAGCTGACTGTACCAGGCTTCTGTCAATGCAGCCATAATTGCCAAATAAAAGATAGGGTAGAAAAACAAGAGAGCAGGGAGGGGGTAACTGCTACAAGTACAGTACTCTTCCAGGTATATTTAAACACTGAACCAACACAACTTGGTACAATATAATTAACCAAGAAAGAAGTGAATCAATATAATTTACTATCAAATATTATTTTATTATCAATAAATTCGTATAAATAACAATATCAAACAAGAGAGCCACCTGACTTTTGACAAAGCGTGTGGCGAAACGTGCGTTAGGGGTGGAGGGGCGCATGGCCAGATAACGTATTGCCTAATGTAAGTACTTGCTGCTTTTTGCTTCCTCTGATGTTTATTGTGTATACCTGTTCCAATAGCAGTTATTGATTCGCTGTGTTATTCTTATGGACACTTTCATCTCAGGGACAGTGATATAATCATTAGATTGGATGAAACCTTTCTGTTACTAAATGAATGTGACATGATGGGATCAGTTACTAGGGCTGATTAAAAGAGAAGTGGCGTATAGGATGATGGTATAATTACATCCAATATTTAATATATAATTCTAAAATCCGAAGCCATTTTTTGCCCTTTATGAAAATAGATCCTATATCCCATCGTGTGTGTCACAGTGTGGTAACAGAATGGCAGAGGGCAAAATATAATATAATGCAAAATATGATATACGGTATAAGTCACTGTACTATGTTATAAAAAGGCAGGAAGTCTATTTATTTAGATTCTGGAACCATGTGTCCCCCAGGTGGCTCTCTTGTTTGATATTGTTATTTATATGAATTTATTGATAATAAAATAATATTTGATAGTAAATTATATTGATTCACTTCTTTCTTGGTTAGTTATATTGTACCAAGTTGTGTTGGTTCAGTGTAACTGAAGTGTGTATAGTGATTGGACTTGCGTAACTAATATTTAAACACTGAGTTCGATCCTCAAAACTTTTGCAAGTTTTTAGTGAAAATTATGATTGCTCAAACCAGATCACTAATGCTCTATATCCCACTGCTTGCTACCAATTTGTCACGAACAGCCGGGGGAGTCACTCAGATATCCCGCAGCTGTTCACTAATTTGTCACGAACATGACTACTCTCTAGCGCCCCCCCCCCCGTTGTCGGCAGAGCACTTTTGGTACTGCAGGACAATGCATAAAATGAGGCTGCTGAGCTAATAATGCCAAATATTGGAGGTCTCACAGCAAGGATAAATGGATATATCACCGATTCCCGCTAATGGAATATATATACCTCGGTACCCTTAATGATAGCACTCCAATAATTCTATGCAATAATAATTACGCTGCCACCACCCAGACTTTATACAGGTAGCTGGGGACCCGTTTCAGATAGCAGAAGGCTTTTAGGACGGGTTTGGGTTCGTATATAGAACAGAAGGAACCGAACTATTAAATTTTATATATTTAATCCGAAAATAGGCAGTGTTTAAAAAATATACAAGAATTTACAAAAGGGAACGATACAAATACAGTATAGACAATTACATAAAAATAAAAGGTATAAACGGGAGACTTACTAAACTCGTGCCATAGATGTGACGTCCGAATTTAGGGAGGGAGGGGCTCCAAGAGAAGAAGATGGCAGAAAGACGGTCAGCATCACCACTTACTGATGCCCTCCAGTACTGACTCCCCCCAACAAGGAGCTAATCGCTCTTATGCCCTCAGGTAACCCCCCTCTCTGTGACCTCATTTTACAGTCTCTTGTGGGCTGTGCCAAAAGTGTCACAAAGTTCTTTAATTCTAGCTTTTCACATATCTTTGCCCCTGGGCCACACAGGTGAAAGATATTAGCGTCATATTTTATACTGTATCTCGATTTTACATTTACATAGGTACGAAACACAACGCATCTACCATGATTTTACTGGCCAATACGAATTTGTCGTGATACCAGCAATCTCCCAGTCAAGCTAAACGGTGCGCTGGGTTCAGCGCTCCACAGGGATTCTGGCAGTATGTTTTTCATTTTTCTAGCATTAACGGGCCACGTAAAAAACTGTGTTAGGAGTTTTCCCTCCAACAGAACAAAGGATTGTCAAGGAATGTCTTTTCTGTGCATCTTTTGGCTGTACCATCCCCGAGTCGTAAATTCCTAAACTTTCAGGCCGATCAGATAATCATCATGACGATCTGTGGCTGATGGTGGGGAGGGGGGGTAAGGACCCTTCAAGAGTTTTACATGACACTCCTCTGTGCAGACTCCCATCTGATTGCTGCAGGAGCTGCCGGTAATCAGCTGACAGCATCAGCTGATCATTTAATCAGCCGGCCTCACCGCTGGACTTATACGATCAGCTGATGATGTCAGGTGACCGCATCAGCTGATCACTTGCAGGTCCTGGACCGATTCGACGTGTCCCGGGAGTCTGCAGACAGGTGAATATGATATATATTTTTTTTCTACTGTTCACTTTTGATTACGCTTAGCAGCGAATGTAGAGGCAGAGAGAAGCTGCCCCACATACGCTACTAAGCGAAAGTGCATGTCACACAGGGGAGGAGGAACACAGAATTCTTCCTCCTCCTAATACAAAGACAATATTGCTCACAGCAGTGACATGGGAGTCAGAAATGCTTACAGGGGTCTTCCCTATGCTGCTCCCATGTCATTTGAACACTACTGTTATACATTTGTGACAGCTTTGAGCTTTTTCCAGACCGCCGTGGGTGCCGCTGAAAAAATGCTCGCGTTTCCCATAAGCTAACATTGGGCTCGGTGCTCAGGTTGAGCACCCGAGCATTTGAAAATGCTCGGCTCGAGCATCGAGCACCCGACCCATTTTACTGCTCGCTCATCTCTAGTTATTACCTATGAATTGGAGATATCTTGTAAAGATGGGAGATGGGAATAACCCTTCTTAAATAATAGAAAATCAAATAGGCAGCACTAAAAAAAAGTTGGACACTAGATTGAATCATATTTATGTGACATTTCAGCCCTATATAAAGTTTGAAAATATTTTTCTGTAGTTTCTGAAATGGTGCATATATATGGGTCAATAAAGTACCGTCTTTTTCAACTTTTGTTTTTTGGATTGTTGCCTATTGGTTTTGATAGTGAGTTCTTTTCATACCCATGGATAAATTTTGCCCAATTTCAGAAAAACCCTTTAGCAGAATTCAGAGATAATTGGTACCTCTTGGACTGATTACCCGTCGCATGCATAGGCGGATTATAATGAGGGCAGTTTGGGCTATCACCTGTGACCAGAGGGTCCAGGTATGCCCATAGCCAAATTGTCCTCAATGAAATGTTTTGTACACCTCCATCGGCATCATATACTCACCTCGCTTCCATTCCCCAGGTGCACATCTCTGAGCAGGGAACTTTCCTGGAGTTCCACTGCTGACAATAAAGAATGGCAGAGCAGTCACCATATTGTCAAAATCGCACCAGCATGTAGGCACCAGCATAAAGAAGAAACGGAGCCCCAGGGACAAGAGCAGAGCACCGGGGAAACGTGAGCAAGGTATATCTTTTGTGTGTGTGTATATATATATATATATATATATGTGTATGTGTGTGTGTGTGTGTGATTAGTGCCTAGCCTATGTGGCACCCCTGAGGCCTCAGTCGCCACAGGGTACCGCATCTGATTTAGGGTGCTGTACTGATACAAGTAAGAGGGGGTTTACCACTGGTGTTTGGATCTTTACACAATATCCTGTGCTCATGTCAAGTTACACAGGCAGGAAACCAGGTGCTTTCACACAGAAACTAGAGCAGAAGTGGTTACCATGGCAGTGGGAAATTCCCAGTCAGGGTGAGTCACCAGAGGGTGGGGGCACTAGGAGAGAGGAGAAAGAGCACAAACAGTAACACACAGAAGGAATAAGGCTATGTGCGCACGTTGCGTAAATACATGCAGTTACGCTGCGCTTTGTAGCGCAGCGTAACTGCATGCGTCCTGCGTCCCCTGCACAGTCTATGGAGATTGTGCAGGGGCCGTGCGCACGTGGCGTCTTAGAGTGCAGCGCTTCGGCTGCTGCCCGAAGCGCTGCGTTCTAAGAAGTGACATGTCACTTCTTCCGTGCGCTTTGCCGGCAGCTCCTGCTCTGTCTATGGCAGGAGCTGAAGGCAGAGCGCATGGAATCGGCTTTTTTTTTTTTCTCTACGGACATTTTCTGCAGCGATTTGAAGCGCACGTGTGCTCTTCAGATCGCTGCAGAAATTTCTACAGGGCTAGTACGCAACGTGCGCACATAGCCTAAGGCTATGTGCCCACGTTGCGTATTTGCATGCAGTTACACAGCGTATTGCACTGCAGCATAACTGTATGCGTCCTGCGTCCCCTGCACAATCTATGAAGATTGTTCATAATACATGCCCACGTGGCGTTTTAGAATGCAGCGATTTGCATGCTGACAAATCGCTGCGTTCTAAAAAGCAATATGTCACTTCTTTCATGCGCTTTGCATGCTGTCTCCATTCTGTCTATAGGAAGAGGCAGCATCCAGAGCGCACGAATTCTGCAGTCACTAAAGTTTCAGAATGGAACTTTTCAGCTGCGCTCTGAAGCGGACATGCAGTGACTTTTACGTTAAGGTGCAGAGCGCACACACGTGGGCACATAGCCTAACAGTTCAGTCTGGGACACAGAAGGTGACAGGTCTCTGAGGGACGCGCCGGATGGCTCCCCTAAGGGAGGCCGACTGGAATGAGTGCTTGAGAGCTTTTCCAGGGGAAAGGAGAGATAGAGAGTACCAGAATACCATGGACTCTTAGAAGCGGGCAGACTGGAGGGAACCGGAACCGGGTGGACTGGGAGTAACTGAGACCATCCGGTCAGACTGTGAGATGTAGGAGGACACGGCATCTGAGAGGAAGCTGAAGCGCTCCATTGGTGGCCGCCGCAGTCAGGTTGCAGAGCCTTAGGATGGACCATACTTCAGGTTGCCTCATCAGATTCTGCAGGGTCACGGGTAGACTAGGTAGTGCTCGGGCTAACCCCATTTGGAAAGGGACACAACGTGGAACTGGAGTCCCTAAGTCACTTCATGCTTTGGGGATCCACACTACATTACAGGCGCAGAGGAGAAAGGTCTTACATGTTCATGGGCAGTGGTGGTTGCTCCTTGCTTACCTGGGATCAGCTGGGGCCCAGCACGGTTGTGACCGGAACACCAAGGGCAGCCTTCTAAAGAACTGTAAGTAAATGATATGGACCTGCAGTTGCTGCCTCGGCCTCTTATTACCAGCACCAGTGCCTCGCAGTTCGGCGCCAATGGCCCCTTTCTCCGGTCACCCCCGATCCCCTCGGGGTTCGCTCCACCTGTGGGGAGCTGGACTACCTGAGCTGTGTGAACACCAGCCCCAGAGAGTGACATTTTGTAGTGGCGGCTGATCCCTGGCCGCGCACCACGGGTGGCGCTGCAAAGTATACCCCATCCCCGTCCAACACTGCTCCTGGGAGAGGAAAAAGTCACAGGGCTGGTCCGCGGTGGAGGAGGCCGAGATCCCCGTCGCCACCACAACCGGTGACATGCTTCCCAGGGACCCTTCGCCCTCCTTCCACCCCCCCTTTTTATACCGGACACCCTTGCACCTGTCTTTACATGTAGCCAACGGGGCCACAGAGCCAGGTCAGGCCAGTCACAGTGAACCCCACAAAACCACTGGCCCGGTCATGAGTAACCCCTGAGCCCTGTGGGGTGCTAAACCTTTATAGTGGGGGCTATGTGAGGGCTCATCTTCTATATAGGGAGCTATGTGGAGGCTTACACTGTATAAAGATGGCTAGGTGGAAACTCACACTGTATACAGTTGTGCTCAAAAGTTTATATACCCCAGCAGAGTTTTTTGAATGGTAACACAGAAACTTTTTTTCCACTCATGATTAGTGGTTGGGTGAAGCCATTTATTGTCAAACTACTGTGTATTGTCCTTTTAAATTATAATGACAACCAAAAACATCCAAATGACCCTGATCTTTTAAAAGTTAAAAAGTGAGGAAAGTGACAGTTGAGTAGAGAGAGTGGAGAGTGAGAGGAAGTGAAGTGTGGCTCTCGTGAGGAGAGGCCACGGAGAAGAGCTCCTGTTTTATTAAGTGGCAGACGTTGGTCTGGGCCTGGTAGGAGCTGGAACCCGGTCACAGGGGACAGTGTCAAGGGGCACGGACTGCCAAGGAGGGAGGCCGGTGGCCTTGAGCTATCCCTGGGCAGGGACCAGGGGACGACGGGGTACGTGGACCCTAGTCCAGAAAGTAGCTTCACGCGTTCCGCTAATTTACCCGACGGGGTGAAGACTTCAAGTGTCATCCCCAACCCGCTCCAAAATCGGGTTACTAGCGCACCGATGGGATAGGACTTTCCCAATACAGTCCAAAGAAATCCTACGCGTGAACCCTGAGAGCAAGCTCACTCCATTAGCCATATGGGTGAGCGGGACCCAAAGAGTTTTATACCCATGGGTCCAACAGAGACAAAGTGCCAGGGACAAGGGCATGGACCCAAGCGGGCTCCCTACAAGCTGCAGTGGTGCTCAGAATTCTGGTTTACAAGCTGTCGGTGTTGTTATTCCTGGACTGAGTGAGTACACTAAGATACCCCTGCTCCTACCCCAGCGTCACCCATCCACCCACCATCTGATGGGCCCCAGGACACAAACCCCTACCTACGGAGGGGTTAAACATTGGGCTGCCATACCATCGTTACCGGGCTCCCCCACTAACAGCAGCGGTGGTCCCTCATATTACCACGCACTGTGGGTGGCGTCACGAACTTTCCCATATCTCCCCCCCTGTACATAGCTTTCCTTAAATCGAGTGGCCGTGCGAAACCCCCCCCCCCCGAGTCTGGAGATTCCTCCCCTCGAGCCACCGCAGACCCGGATCCGAGCAGCAGCCTGGCTGCTGGCACGGGGGTGGCACATTGGCATCTGCAGATGTAAAGCTTTCCAGCTTCAGAGTTACACACTGCTAATGTCTAAAAGGGAAGTAGACTTTGTCTTCACCTCCAGACCTTTGGAAAACATATAACTGGCTTCAAAGGCGCAATGATGTTGGTGAAGACACCACATGCATGTGCAGATTTGCAGAGAGTTAGGGGTGCTTCACACACAGCGAGCTCGCTGCCGAGATCGCTGCTGAGTCACGCTTTTTGTGACGCAGCAGTGACCTCATTAGCGATCTCGCTGTGTGTGACACTGAGCAGCGATCTGGCCCCTGCTGCGAGATCGCTGCTCGTTACACACAGCCCTGGTTCGTTTTCTTCAAAGCCGCTCTCCCGCTGTGACACACACATCGCTGTGTGTGACAGCGAGAGAGCGACAAATGAAGCGAGCAGGGAGCAGGAGCCGGCGTCTGACAGCTGAGGTAAGCTTGTAACCAAGATAAACATCGGGTAACCAAGGTGGTTACCCGATATTTACCTTAGTTACCAGCCTCCGCAGCTCTCACGCTGCCTGTGCTGCCGGCTCCGGCTCTCTGCACATGTAGCTGCTGTACACATCGGGTTAATTAACCCGATGTGTATAGCAGCTAGGAGAGCAAGGAGCCAGCGCTAAGCAGTGTGCGCGGCTCCTTGCTCTCTGCACATGTAGCTGCATTACACATCGGGTTAATTAACCCGATGTGTACAGCAGCTAGGAGAGCAAGGAGCCAGCGCTCAGTGTGCGCGGCTCCCTGCTCCCTGCACACAGCGCTGGTAACTAATGTAAACATCGGGTAACCATACCCGATGTTTACCTTAGTTACCAGTCTCCGCAGCTTCCAGTCGGCGGCTCCGTACAAGCGCAGCGTCGCTTGCACGTCGCTGCTGGCTGGGGGCTGTTCAGTGGTCGCTGGTGAGATCTGCCTGTTTGACAGCTCACCAGCGACCATGTAGCGATGCAGCAGCGATCCTGACCAGGTCAGATCGCTGGTCGGATCGCTGCTGCATCGCTAAGTGTGAAGGTACCCTTAGTCATAACACCAGCTCTTGTAAATGTTATCATGCCAACAGGGGCGAAATAACTTGAGGAGAGGGCCTAATAGTCTGGAGAAACAAACACCCCATCAAATTAACATATTGAAAGCCGAGTTTATAAAGACCTTTTTTAAACATGTTTAGGTGGCTTGTTGTTTAGGGTAATTAGTAATAAAAATACAAATGACAGTGAGTTGGAGGGCATAGGGAACCCATCAAAAAGAAGTTTATCAGTAGATACAGTGTTTGATAGTGTTGTGCTTAAGCTGCTGCAGAACATCATTGCACACACATTGCCTGTAGATCTGATGTTTGAAATTGAAAAAGGCATTTCAGTGTTGGACAAGAATCTCTCCTTCAAAACAAAAGTTCTGGAGTATCATTCATATGTATGACCTTCAGTAAATTATGAGCACAATAAGTGCACTTTGGTCATTTATGTGGGATTAGAAGAAATGTTAATTAAAAGAAAAGACATTAATCTTTTTGCTAGTAAACAGGGTCTCCAGCTGTCTCTTGAAGTGGTGTATGCTTTGTCGGGATCTGGCTACCACATTGACATTATTAAGAATGACAGTTCAGGATAGGCAATGACGGCAGGCACGTGATGGGGGTGAAATGTCATTACACAGCAATGACATCAGTGATCACTTGGTCAGTCACAGTGACTAGAGGTTTGGGACATTTTCACATGACATCTCTGTTACATTATATTGTTCAGCTCTGTATGAGAATCTTTGTCCATTAGCGAATTGTACAGTAAATTGTCAGACAACCTGAAAGAAAAACTGTCAATCCAGCATATGGCATAGTCACTACCAGGATGGGATGTATCAGATAGTATT
Source organism: Anomaloglossus baeobatrachus (assembly GCF_048569485.1). Classification (NCBI taxonomy): domain Eukaryota; kingdom Metazoa; phylum Chordata; class Amphibia; order Anura; family Aromobatidae; genus Anomaloglossus; species Anomaloglossus baeobatrachus. The sequence continues at coordinate 85,965,129 of NC_134364.1, read as the reverse complement.
GAGTCATGCAGTGTTACTGAGATCAGAGTCCAGAACAGAGCCTTAGTCACTGACAGAAATAGAAAAACAACCAGGGTCAGTCACTGTAAAGAGGATGAGCGGGCACATAGATATAAATACTAATCACACATCACAAGTCTGTTCCTGCCAAGGTCCATTTTTCCTCCCATTTTCCCAAAAGTTAGAACCTTTTTATCTTTCTGTTCACATAGCCATGTGAGGGTTTGTATTTTGAGCCATTATTTGTTTAATTTTTATTTTTATGTTAACAATTACCAAGAAACATGATTTTCCAGATCAGTACGATATACAGCACTACCACACAAGTATTGTTTTTTTTGTAACACCCATAGACTTTAAATACTTTGGTTATCTGCATTCTAATAGTTGAGTGGATTACATGCAACTGCAGGGGTGGGGTCGGGCTGTCACATACATCCGCACTCCCCATATAGAAATTCACATAAAGCCACAGCCACATGAGGTTAAGTCGTAATAATTATGAAGTAAAGAGAAACACACGACCAAGTATCCAAATTGCAAAGTGATAATCTTTATTATCACGCCCCCTGACGAAGGCTTCACCGCCGAAACGGCCATCGGGAAGGACACGGACGCCTCTCTCTGACCTCTCCAAGTCTCCCAGGTATAGTGTGCCACTGGTTTATTCCATCTATACAAAACTCTGAATTGTTTCCCTGACTCTTGATGTAATTTTACATGCAGTTCTGGTATGGCAGTGTCCAACCTTAATTTTTTAGCTACAGTTTAGCCTTGATCAGGGACTTTCACAGATAGGATATGAATGAATTTTCTCTTCCGTCCTACAGTGTCACACTCTTACCCGTTTGACTTGTGTGATCATAAATCCACTTATTTACCATTTTTTGCCATCTTCATATTTATGATGGATACCATATATGTACAATTGGTTCCAGGGACCCATATGGATATGATGTGAATGAAATATTCCTTCCATTCTACAGTGATACATCTTTGCCTGGTTGAATTCTATGTTCTTTGTGGTTATATAGCCACTTTTTTTCAACCTTTTGTGGTTTACATTTACGATTGATTGTACATATATGTATAAATGATCAGACTATGTGTCAGTCTATAATATTCCTTGAACACTGTCTATATATTTTTGGTCACAGATTGATGGTTCGTGCCCTCACTTGTTTCGTGCCGCCCCGCACCTACCCCTGTGTTAATAAAGATTATCACTTTGCAATTTGGAAACTTGGTCGTGTGTTTCTCTTTACTTCCCCATATAGAAAGCAGGGACAGTTTATTACTGTCTCTGCCTTCTCTATCAATTGCTGTATACAAAGTTCTAAAGTCAAGAAAAAAAACAAGCGAATTGAGGTCACCACATCATTATATTTTCAATGTTGAGAGGACTGTCTCCAGTGGGTACTGAAGTCTGCTGGTACACATGAAGGAAGCTGCCGGCCTCAGCAGCTTGCACGCCACACTCCTTTACTAAGGAGCCACTGTGTGCGGATGGGATCTCGGGTTGGGTACACAACACTTACTGGTTTTTTCAGGCCGGTGTCTGTCACCCCGCTGGCAGTCATCATTGTGGACAGTTAGTAACACACGCGACACCAGTGCTCACTTAGCCAACCAGGAAGTTCACGTTATTCTTCACACTGTTATGACAGAGATGGCTTTCTTTGCTTCATTCATCTCTGCATGGGGTACTGCCTTTCAGCCTGTCCCCCTCCACTATCTTGGATCTCGTCTTCAAGCTCCGGAGTCTGTGTTTCCTGCCCCCTGACTCATCTCACCTTCATCCAATTCTGGGCCCTCAGCAGCTCTGAAGTCGAATGACTTTCTAAACCCGCTGGGGTGAGCCGTGGTCTTCGAACCTCTCAAGCTTACCCTTGGGCTCTCTGACTGGCCCAAGCACCGAGGCCACGTCTTCTCACACTTAAACCCCATTCTAGACTGACTCCTTTTGAGACTTCTCAACCGTCCTCTTTGAAAAAAGATGCCAATGCACAGTACCAGGACCTCATAAAACAGCTGGATAGAGCAGAATGGGAAATGACCAATTTCCCCTCCAAACTTAGATTGAAGCACATTGTTGACATCAGGGATGAATTGAAAACCTTAGCTATTGGGAATGTTGAAAAGTTGCTAATATACACCAGGCAAAAGTACTATGGAAAAGGCAACAAGGCCCACTCTTTGCTCGCAGCCCAATTGCAGGATCGTATGATTCAGACATCACCAATAGCAATTAAAAATGTACAGGGTCATTTGATGTATGACCCCCAAGAAAAGCAGATATCTTTAGGGGATTATTACGCTAAATTGTATTCCTTGTACTCAACCTCACCAACAGAACCACAAGCTATGGAATTAATGCTCAAAAATTACCTTTTTGCTCGGTCCCTTCCATCATTAGACACAGAGACAATGGATACCCTCAACCTCACGATTACCAGTAATGAGTTAGTTACTACCATCAAAGAGGTACCACATGGGAAGGCGCCGGGACCTGATGGGTTCTCTTACTTATACTATAAGACTCTTCAGGATACTCTCCTCCCCATATGTTACCTCTTTTTAATTAATTTATGAGGGGATCCACCATACCTCCAACTATGCTTACCTCTCACATTACTGTTATTCCGAAGCCAAGCAAAGATCCCACAGACTGCCCTAGTTACCACCCTATATCGCTGCTTAACGCTGATTTGAAAATATTCACAAAAATATTAGCAACCAGTCTCTCACAACTTCTTCCTCAGTTAGTTCACAGGGATCAAGTGGACTTTGTTATAAACTGGCAGGCAGGAGATAACACTAGAAGAATATAGACCTTATTGATGCGCTTAACAGAGTAGGAGGGGAGGGATTGGTCCTTAGCCTGGATGCCAAAAAGGCCTTGATGGATTGGGATGGCTATTCCTATTTGCAACAGTGGAAAGATTTGGTATAGTGGGGCCCTTCTGTCAGGCCATACGAGCACTATATACTTTGCCAGGGGTGATAGTTAAACTTCCACATGCCTCTTCATCCCCGTTCTCTATCTTTAACGGCTTCAGGCAGGGCTGCCCTGTCTCCCCCCTGCTATTTGTTCTTTGTATAGAACCCACATATACGGGAGAATCCGGACAAACAGGGATTTCAGATTCATGGTCAGGAATATAAAATAGCACTTTTTGCGGACAATGTCCTCCTCCTCACCCTTCTCAATCCATTAATCTCACTCCAGAACTTTCTTGCCCTTTTAGAGGAATATGGGCGTCTATCTGGATATAAAACTAATACTTCCAAAACTGGGGCCCTCTCATTAAATTTGAAGCCTATAATCCTTTCCCTGCTACAATCTAAGTTTAAGTTTAACTGGAAAGAGGACAAATGAAAATATTTAATTAAAGAATATACGTCTGGAACACCAAATGGGGTGAACAAGGTGCAAGACTCAAAAATATACAACTAAACAATAGGATAAAGAGTTGCACACCAGTCACAATGTATAGGGGAATAATGAAAAGCAGAACTGCTATGGGAATACTAGACTGAAAAATACAATGGACTATCTGAAAAAAGTGAAAAACATGAAAATGGAAAGTGCATAACTGCTATGAATAATAGGAATGAGAGATGTTTAGCCATTATATTGATGTATTATTCCCCTATACATTGTGACTGGTGTGCAACTCTTTATCCTATTGTTTAAATTAAAATGTTTAGGCATGCATCTAACACCCTCTTATGATTACCTGTATAAACATAATTTTCCTTCCTTTTTTATGGAAATGAAAACTATGTTACGTAAATGGGAAAAATTGCATCTAACTTTGTTTGGGTGGATGGCTGCCATTAAAATGACAATCTTACCGAAATTTCTATACCTCCTGGAGCCTCTCCTAATAACCATTCCCAGAACAGTGATCTGTAGATTCCAGACATTGATAAATAACTTTACTGTATATTGGCCCATAAACGCTATTGGTCCCTAAAAAATTGGGAGGATTGGCTTTTCCAGACATCTGGAAGTATTATCTCGCCACACATCTAAGGCACATTCCCTCGTAGACTAATTTAACCTTTTCGAGTAGGTTGGTAGAGATTGAGCGTGTATGGTTGGCCCTCATCCATGCCAATGCTCTTTTATGGCACACCTACGGACTGCTGCCTATACCAATCCTTCTGGGGCCCATGAAGTTTACCAGACAAATATGGATAATGGATACAAAAATGTTTCCCCTTGTCTCCCCAACTCCAACTGATAGTTGGCGCCATTTCTCTTTACTCCAGCATTGCTAGATAGTCTGAATAAACGGTCAACTGATCCTGGGGTCAGAGCCAGGTTATTCCAGTATAAAGATATAATTGATCCCTTCTCTGACACGATCCTGCCTTTCTCCGTCCTAAAGGAAAGACAAAGTATCCCAACCATGGCCTATTTTACATATGCACAGATACGACACTTAGCTCTCACTTCATTGAAATCCATGACATTCTCCAAATCCACTCCATTTGAGTGCCTCTGCAGGCAGGGCACTCTGACGAAGGGTTTGATATCTGGGATTTATGATATTATCACCTAGTGTACTGAACTCTGACACTCATATATGATGAGGTGGGAAACGTTCCTGGGAAGACCCCTACCAAACTCCATTTAGCAGATTATATGGGAAAAGGCATCAAAGACATCGATATGTACACCTCACAAAGAAATCCAATATAAGGTCCTAATGCACAGGTACCATACAACATATATCCTGCATAAATTATTTGCTACAATATCGGATTCTTGTTGGAGGTGTATGTAAGAAGTGGGGACTCTCTGTATTGACCTGGGCAATCATTTTGCTAGGTTAGTTTTACCTTTATAGTGGACATAGTATATAAAAAAAACAAAAAAAACTATTGTAGAACTTTTTTTTACAATAATTTCACTGCACTTCTTTCTTCTCTTTTTTACCAGTACACTATATGGTAAAATTAATGAAGTCATTCAAAAGTAGAACTTGTCCTGCAAAAAATAAGTTCTTAGCCAGCTGTATTAATGGAAAACTTAAAAAGTTATAGCTCTTGGAAGAACGGGAGGAAAAAATGAAACCGCCCAGGGTTGAAGGGGTTAGTTGTACCAATTTCGGTGATCATTTTTTTTTTAATTCTGGTGTTTTAATATTTCGTGCTTGAAACAGAACCAGGGACAGGGTCTCTAATTAAAAATACTAAACCTATGTTTCTCTCTGAAATGCTGCGTCTATTCAAAGAAAACAGGTTTGAGACTTGGAATGACATAACTGAGAAGACAAGTGTCACACTGTACTAAGGGAGACACTAAGGCTATATGCGCACGTGTGTGCTCTGCACCGCACCGAAAATGTGCGCTTCAGAGCGCAGCTGAAAAGCTGCGTTCTGAAGCGCATGGTGCCGGCAGATTTGTGCGCTCTGCATGCTGCCTCTCCCTATAGACAGCATGCAGAACGCACGAAAGAAGTGACATGTCACTTCTTAGAACGCAGCGATTCGGCAAGCAGCCGAATCGCTGCTTTCTAACATGCCACGTGCGCACGGCCCCTGCACAATCTCCATAGATTGTGCAGGGGACGCAGGACGCATGCAGTTACGCTGCGGTGCAGAACGCAGCGTAACTGCATGTAATACGCACACGTGCGCACATACCTTAAAGCTACAAGCAGTGTAGCTAAAGAGTGCAGTTAGCAGACAAACCACCAGAGGGCAGTAGAGTAGTCAGTAAACCAGGTCAGCAGCAGGGGGTCTTATCAATAGCAAAGGGATAATCAAATCGTGGTCAGGTGATAGCTGAGGGTTGGAAGCCATCTCGTATGCAACAGAGGGGATGGAGATGGAGCCGAAGTTATGAACAAGGATACAGGTCAGATGCCGGGAAGTCCAAACACAAACAAGGGAGGAGGATAAACAGGACCGGGATGAGACAGACAGGGAAGGGTACACAATAGACAGTAGCTGGTAGTCAGGTACCGGGACAGACAGATGAACGAAGAAAGTACATGTCAGAACAAGGTAGCTAGGGGGCAGGACAGATCAGGTAACTCACCACAGCCAGTAACAAATGCTGCAGAACATAAACTATCACTGGCACTGAACCGGAGGTGCAGCACCAGGATATAGTGTCTCGGAAACCAGAGTGAGGCAGGAGGAGTCAAGAGTTAACTCCTGACATGACCAGGCCAGAGCTGGGTGAAATAATCAAACCAAAGCGGCCAATACAGACTTGGATCAGGACAACAAGTCACCGGGTGGAGCCCCACTGGCTTCTCTGTCTGCTTCTTTGTACACACACAGAGATTGTTCAATCATACAGACCTGAGACAGGAGAAGCTAAGGGGGGATTTGCCCAAGTAACTAGTTAAGTTTACTCTTTCCTAGCCCCCTTTTCAAGTCATGTTTTCTCTGGAACAAAGCAGCATTTTGCGAACATACAGTATGTAATTTCAATAGGGAATCTGTCCCTAACTTATCCTGCTCTTGGATCAGGCAGCAAAAATTACTAAACAGGTTCCTTTTAAAAAGGTAATATATCAGACGCAGAGCCTCTAAACTAAAGAAACAGTCTGTAAATTAATAGTTTTAAAAAGGTTGCTTACACCGATTCCCAATTATAATCTGTATTATATCCCAAAGCTCCATTCACAGTCATGAAGGCTGCAGAACAAAAATTTCCCAGCACTCCTGGCTGGCCCAATGTCCCCTTGCAGCTTGCTATGGTAATTAGCATTTTAAAAGTTTAACCAGGCATTAGCCAGTAAGACATCTACTACACTGCATTATAGGTATGCAGCTAAGCTAAACTGTTCCTAATGACAACCGGTAGGAATGTGAATGCAACTCTGAGCTATAGTACAGGCTGTAAACCACAATCAGTGCAAAACAAGTAAAGTGATGTCAAAGAAAGAAATCGTATTAGTTTGGCACCAATTCTCCCACAAAGGAGACCAAATATAGACTTAGAAAAACGTGAAACATGAGCGTATAAAAAAACTTTTACATAGCTCTTGCATGATGTTCTGTAATCTCAAGCCACACTTGGAAAGCTGGGGAAAGGCATAGAAAGAGAAAGATCACTGCAGAGACCTTATGATAGCTCCTCAATGGTTTATCATCTCTAGGTCTTAAGGCCCTCTCACACACAGAGATAAATCTGCGGAAGATCTGTGGTTGCAGTGAAATTGTGGACAATCAGTGCCAGGCTTGTGGCTGTGTACAAATGGAATAATATGTCCATGATTTCACTGCAACCACAGATCTGCCAAAGATTTATCTCTGTGTGTGACGGGGCCTTTACCTCAAGATCACAACATTCTGCAGCTCAGCCCTTCTTAGCTTAGTCAATCCTTCACACCAGTGGTGTACTGGGAATGGTAGCAGACCACATGGCTGTTATGGGGCCCGTGAGTTGGTGAGTTCGGTGCCAGTGCTGACACTAGAGTTGAGTGCGGTTCGTGGTTCGCGGTTCGCCAGTTCGCGGTTCGAGTGATTTGGGGGGTGATTTTGCTAAAAGCTCGACAGTTCGAGTTACGTTCGAGAACGGTTCTATCAGCAAAAGCGTGGCTTTTTACAGCTACAGTGTGCAGGGAGCCATTGCTGGCAGCCTGCGGTAAGCTGGTAACCAAGATAAACATCGGGTATCCAAGCAAAGTGCTTTGGTTAGTAACCCGATATTTATCCTAGTTACGTGTGCAGGAAGCCGACACTTCCCCACTCAGCTCGCTCCGCCCCCTCCTGCACGTGGCATGTACACACACACACACACACACACACACACACACACACACACACACACACATACACTCACACGCACCTGTCCCCAGCCATGCAGTCCACGACACTAACGTCCCCAGCGCCACATGGCCCCGCTAGGCTCCACCCACTTCGCACTCCGCCGCCCGCACACATGGCCCCGCTAAGCTCCGCCCACCTGGCACTCTGTACACATGGCCCCGCTAGGCTCCGCCCACCTGGCACTCTGCACACATGGTCCTGCTAGGCTCCGCCCACCTGGCACTCTGCACACATGGTACCGCTAGGCTCCGCCCACCTGGCACTCTGCACACATGGTCCCGCTAGGCTCCGCCCACCTGGCACTCTGCACATATGATCCCGCTAGGCTCCGCCCACCTGGCACTCTGCACACATGGTCCCACTAGGCTCCGCCCACCTGTCACTCTGCACACATGGCCCCGCTCGGCTTACCTGCGATGATGAAGTCCCACCCACCCGACCTCAGCGCTGACACTGTCTTCCATGGCCGCCGCTTGTTACATCTCCTCCTCTCGCTTCCGACCCGAGACTGTGACTAGCGGTGACGTCACGGGTCTCTCTCGATACTTGGCTGTGAACGTCATTGAACTCAGTGAAAGGTGCTGTCAGCAGTGCAGGAGATCGTCACCGCAGGTAATGTACCTCGTTCCTGACAGCAGCACTTGTCATCCCCTGCAGTGACCTGGGCTGACCTATTGATGTTAGCTCAGGTCACTGCATTGCTCTCCCAGCCAATGGGGAACATCCTGCTCTTCATTGACTGGGACAGTGTGGATCGTCATGGGAGCGCCTTGGATTACAGCAGACCTGGATTTGTTTTTCTTCCTAATAAATTGAGGAAAGAGGTAATGTTTTGAGCAGTGTTTTTTTCAAATAAAAATGTGTTTGTCGTCAATTTTTTTTTATTACTGACAGGGTTGGTGATGTCGGGTATCTGATAGACGCGTGACATCACTAACCCCAGGGCTTGATGCCAGGTGACATTACACATCTGGTATTAACCCCATATATTACCCCGTTTGCCACTGCACCAGGGCACGGGATGAGCTGGGGCGAAGCACCAGGATTGGTGCATCTAATGGATGCGCCACTTCTGAGGCGGCTGTGGCCTGCTATTTTTAGGCTGGGGAGAGTCCAATAACCATGGACCTCCTTAGTCTGAGAATATCAGACCCCAGCTGTCTGCTTTACCTTGGCTGGTGATCCAATTTTGGGGGGACCCCTACGTGTTTTTTTTTTTAATCATTTATTTAATTTAAAATAACAGCGAGGTGTGCCCTCAGTTTTGGATTACCAGCCAAGGTGAAGCTGCCAGCTGTGGTCTGCAGGCTGCAGCCGTCTGCTTTACTCTAGCTGGCTACAAAAATAGGGGGAACCCCACGTCATTTTTTTCATTTTTTTGGCTAAATACAGTGCCTACAAGTAGTATTCAACCCCCTGCGGATTTAGCAGGTTTACACATTCGGAATTAACTTGGCATTGTGACATTTGGACTGTAGATCAGCCTGGAAGTGTGAAATGCACTGCAGCAAAAAAGAATGTTATTTCTTTTTTTTTTTTTTTAAATTGTGAAAAGTTTATTCAGAGGGTCATTTATTATTCAACCCATCAATCCATCAGAATTCTGTTTGGTTCCCCTAAAGTATTAAGAAGTATTTCAGGCACAAAGAACAATGAGCTTCACATGTTTGGATTAATTATCTCTTTTTCCAGCCTTTTCTGACTAATTAAGACCCTCCCCAAACTTGTGAACAACACTATACACTTGGTCAACATGGGAAAGACAAAGGAGCATTCCAAGGCCATCAGAGACAAGATCGTGGAGGGTCACAAGGCTGGCAAGGGGTACAAAACCCTTTCCAAGGAGTTGGGCCTACCTGTCTCCACTGTTGGGAGCATCATCCGGAAGTGGAAGGCTTATGGAACTACTGTTAGCCTACCACGGCCTGGACAGCCTTTGAAGGTTTCCACCCGTGCCGAGGCCAGGCTTGTCCGAAGAGTCAAGGCTAACCCAAGAACAACAAGGAAGGAGCTCTGGGAAGATCTCATGGCAGTGGGGACATTGGTTTCAGTCAATACCATAAGTAACGTACTCCACCGCAATGGTCTCCGTTCCAGACGAGCCCGTAAGGTACCTTTACTTTCAAAGCGTCATGTCAAGGCTCGTCTACAGTTTGCTCATGATCACTTGGAGGACTCTGAGACAGACTGGTTCAAGGTTCTCTGGTCTGATGAGACCAAGATCGAGATCTTTGGTGCCAACCACACACGTGACGTTTGGAGACTGGATGGCACTGCATACGACCCCAAGAATACCATCCCTACAGTCAAGCATGGTGGTGGCAGCATCATGCTGTGGGGCTGTTTCTCAGCCAAGGGGCCTGGCCATCTGGTCCGCATCCATGGGAAGATGGATAGCACGGCCTACCTGGAGATTTTGGCCAAGAACCTCCGCTCCTCCATCAAGGATCTTAAGATGGGTCGTCATTTCATCTTCCAACAAGACAACGACCCAAAGCACACAGCCAAGAAAACCAAGGCCTGGTTCAGGAGGGAAAAAATCAAGGTGTTGTAGTGGCCTAGTCAGTCTCCTGACCTTAACCCAATTGAAAACTTGTGGAAGGAGCTCAAGATTAAAGTCCACATGAGACACCCAAAGAACCTAGATAACTTGGAGAAGATCTGCATGGAGGAGTGGGCCAAGATAACTCCAGAGACCTGTGGCGGCCTGATCAGGTCTTATAAAAGACGATTATTAGCTGTAATTGCAAACAAGGGTTATTCCACAAAATATTAAACCTAGGGGTTGAATAATAATTGACCCACACTTTTATGTTGAAAATGTATTAAAATTTAACTGAGCAACATAACTTGTTGGTTTGTAAGATTTATGCATCTGTTAATAAATCCTGCTCTTGTTTGAAGTTTGCAGGCTCTAACTTATTTGCATCTTATCAAACCTGCTAAATCTGCAGGGGGTTGAATACTACTTGTAGGCACTGTACAAGGCCACATGAAAGGCACCAAAGGGTGCAAAATTACAAAATGCAGGAGAGTGGGACATTATGTGTCTTTATCCCATTATAATGACACAAAACACTGATATGAAGTGTACAAGCACAAGAAAATCACCAGAGCGCTCTACGCTGTGAAAAGCAGTAGTAAATGGCACTGGAGTGAACATGTGACTGCCTCATGTAGGTTGAAGCTATGGATCTGTACCGCCCTGGGGGCTCGGCTGCTCTCCGCCGAGCCGCTCGGATCCGGCCTCAGGTTGTCGGTGGCTCGAGCGCCTCCGGACCGGCGGCCACGTCGCTCTGGTTGTTTGGTTTGGGGTGGACCAGTTTCATGGCCGGAGCCGCGGTGAGCGGTAACAGTTCGTGATGCCACCCACGGGTCGTGGTGAGGTGATGGGCACCACCGCTGCGGTGAGGGTGCGAGGGCTCGTCCGGGATCGGTGGTGGGTCGCAGCTAGGTGTTGACCCCTCCGTGGGTAGGGGATTTGTTGGTCCCGGGACCAGGTGGCAGGAGTGGGGGGTTGCAGGACGCAGGGGCTGTCTTGCAGCGCGGTGCCTGATGGCACTGGTGTACTCACGATTAAACCACACAGAGTCAATGGTAAACCAAGTTCGGTGTAGATCGGTGCCCGCAGCCGGCTGCGTGTGTCCCCAGTGAGGTTGGTGATGTCGCCTTTCTCCTGCACCTTTAAATTTGCTATAGTGACTCCTATGATTCAGCAATGGTTGTCCGCTCCCCGGCTTTTGGGTACCGGAGGAGCCCTTTTGCCCACAGGCGCTGGCCCTTTGGATCTCTGGCCCTTGGCGGTGGCTCTTATCCGGAATTGGTGGGCTGTTGTCGTCTATCGGGACTTTGGGTGGGAATGAACCCCTGAGGTCCAGACCGCAATCAGTAGATTTGTCTGAGCCCGGTTGCTTCTGGGCTAGAACGGGGTCTGAGTACCCTGCCTGGTGCTCCGGTTGACTTGTTAGCTCCCCGGTTCGGGTCCGAAGGGTCACCACCCTCTTCTCAATCCCTACTGTTCCGCAGTTAAGTCCCTGACCGGACTCATGCAGACGGCCACCACCGTCTGCCTGCCTGACCGTTCCAAAAGGTCCTAGGCCCCTGACTCTCAGCTCGCCACTTTTACTCCTCTCACTACTCCTCTCCCCACTCGACTCACTTGTCCTTTCCCTGCCTCAGGCCAGCAGACTCCTCGGAGGACGTGCCTATCCTCCTGGCTCCGCCCACCTGGTGTGCCTTGCTAGACCTGAGGGAGGTGGTCAGGACTTGTTGGCTGCTGGTGCCTCACTGGGGTGGGGGTGTGTGTGGTGTTGTGTGTTGTTACCTGTGACCCCTGGGGTCCAGGGCATCACAGATCCTGGGTAAATTTATGTATTTTCCCTCCTTCAGTTTTTTTGCAGTACGCAAACAAACAGAAGGCACACGGATGACATACGGACCGTATATGCCACACGGATGCACCCGTAAAAAAAATGAACCGTTTTTTGCGGACTGCAAAAACGGATCGGTTGTGTGAATGTAGCCTTATTCTGATCTGCCGTTTATCAACAGCAGGCAGAAATAAGTGAATAGCGCCCCCAGCGTCAGAAAATCTTTGGGGTTTCAGGGGGTGCCTGAGACCCTGGAGATCATGATTTAGGCCGGTTTTTCCGGTCCCCGCACATGTGACCACCGATATACACCGTATACCGATGATCACGTTAGAGTAAATGACAGCGTCGGTAAAAAATTATTTATCTCCCATCTGGCATGAACAAACATGATAAATCTCCTCCCCGGTCCCCTCCGGTCCCCTGGTGTCGCCAAAGTGCCCCCCCTGACCCCCTCCCAGAAATCCAAGATGGCCGCGCGCACAGCAGCGCGCCGACCGCATTCACCCTACTCCTCTAATTTCTGTCGCATGTGCCATGACACATGCGACAGAGAACTCCTCCCCAGGCCCTGCCAGGTCACCCCCTATAACCACACCGGTGTTCCCCGGTGTCCCACGGTACCTGTGCAGCGTTGATCCCCCACGGCCCTCTCCTTCACAATAGACGCTGCCACATGCACAGAGCGGCTGTCAGCTCAGCTTCCTGTGTTCAGACACAGTGAGTGGTGGTTATGCATCTGTAAGCTAAATGGGCGGCACAGTGGCTCAGTGGTTAGCACTGCAGTCTTGCAGCGCTGAGGTCCTGGGTTCAATTCCCACCAAGGACACCATCTGCAAGGAGTTTGCATGTTCTCCCCGTGTTTGCGTGGGTTTCCTCTGGGTACTCTGGTTTCCTCCCATACTCCAAAGACTTACAGATAGAGAATTTAGATTGTGCGCCCCAATGGTGACAGTGTTCCCAATGTATGCAAAGCGCTATGGAATTAATAGCGCTATATAAATGAATAAATTATTATTATTACTGCAATGCCCTGCTCATGAGGTAAGGAACATAGTTGATCAGGAGAGCTATATACTACATTTCCAAATGGAGGTATTTGATTTTATAGGTGCCCTGCTGAACGACTACCAAACATTATACGCCACAAGAAAACACATATAAATAGCGAGCTCTGTTGTTTAGTATTCATTCAGCTGGATAACTGGACTTAAAGGGGTATTCCATCTCCAAGATCCTATCTCCAATATATAGTAGGTGGAATAGCAATAATATCAGCAAATACCAATATTTGGAAATGTAGAATAGTTCTCCTGATTAGCCATGCCCTTACCTCATGAGCAGGGCATTGCAGCTTTGGTAGCAACTGTTACGACATGGACTCTGCTGCTGTGGACCCGGGGAGAGTGGGTGCAGATTCATTGCACCCACACTTCTCACATGAAGGGTCTGCACTCCAAGAAAATGGGGGATACGTTCCCTGAGTGTCTCCCCCCATATTCTAGACTGTCCAGAGTCGTCGTGGGACCCCCTTATTTTTTTTCTTACAATAAATTGGTGAAGAACCACAAAGAGCTATATCAAAAAAACACCAAAAAGGAGCCAAGACAAATGATATGTGCACACACAGAATGTGGTGAGCCTTCCTCATAAAGATGGCTGCAGCCAAGGTGCAAGATGCTGATGTCACAGCCACTCAACCTCCACACTAGAGGGGAGGGGCGGCTGCTTAGCATAAGACATGCACACTAATAAGGCTTGCACTGGGAGCCCATCATATAATGAGTGAAATGCACAGTGTCTGAACTGTAACCTATAAATGACGCGAGAAACCCAGGTCAGGCGGGCAAAACAGCACTATATAGGTGCATCTCGCACGGATACACGAGACGCACAGTGTCTGAATTAAGGCCTATAAATGACGCACAACACCAGGTCCAGGCGGGTCAGTTAGCACTATATGAGTACATAACACATGACAGGCTCACCATTTAACCACCTGAATTCAAAAGGTCCACACACATCCTGCAAAAATGGATAAAATGTGCCATACCTCAAAAAGTGAGATATTAATTTATATTTTGGCCCAAAATATGTAAGCTCGCAATCCGTTCGTCAAGGATTCTCACAATTCCAAGTCCCTAATTCAGACACTGTGCGTCTCGTGTATCCGTGCGAGATGCACCTATATAGTGCTGTTTAGCCCGCCTGACCTGGGTTTCTGGTAAAGATGGCACATTTTTTTCCATTTTTGCAGGATGTGTGTGGACCTTTTGAATTCAGGTGGTTAAATGGTGAGCCTGTCATGTGTTATGTACTCATATAGTGCTAACTGACCCGCCTGGACCTGGTGTTGTGCGTCATTTATAGGCCTTAATTCAGACACTGTGCGTCTCGTGTATCCGTGCGAGATGCACCCATATAGTGCTGTTTAGCCCACCTGACCTGGGTTTCTGGTGTCATTTATAGGTTACAGTTCAGACACTGTGCATTTCACTCATTATATGATGGGCTCCCAGTGCAAGCCTTATTAGTGTGCATGTCTTATGCTAAGCAGCCGCCCCTCCCCTCTAGTGTGGAGGTTGAGTGGCTGTGACATCAGCATCTTGCACCTTGGCTGCAGCCATCTTTATGAGGAAGGCTCACCACATTCTGTGTGTGCACATATCATTTGTCTTGGCTCCTTTTTGGTGTTTTTTTTAATAAATTGGTGAAAGAGGGAATGTTTTGGAGAGTGTTTTTTCAAATAAATTTTTTTTGTCGATTTTTTTTTTTTTTTTTTTTTTTTTTTTTTTGTTAGTACTGACAGTTTATGATGTCGGGTATCTGATACACACCATGACATCACAAACTGCTGGGCTTGATGTCAGGTGACTTTACAGCTAGTATGAACCCCATTTACTACCCCGTTTGCCACTACACCAGGGCACAGGGCTGGGGTGAAGCGCCAGGATTGGCGCATCTAGTGGATGCGCCACGTCTGGGGTGCCTGCGGCCTGCTATTTTTAGGCTGTGAAGGGCCAATAACTATGGACCTTCCCACCCTGAGAATACCAGACCACAGCTGTCCGCTTTACCTTTGCTGGTGATCCAATTTGGGGGGGACCCTACTTTTTTTTTGTAAATATTATTATTTATAAAATATATAAAATAATTATAAAAAAAGAGCCTAGGGTGACCTCCACATTGGATCCCCAACCACGGTAAAGCTGCCAGATGTGGTTTTCAGGCTACAGCCGTCTGCTTTACCCTAGCTGGCTATCAAAAATGGGGGGACCTAACGTAATTTTTTTTTAACTATTTTTTAAATAGAAAAAATTAATGGGCTTCCCTGTATTTTGATTGCCAGCCAAGGTAACGCCAGGAAGATGTGGGTGGCAACCCATAACTGTCTGCTTTATCTGCACTGAGAATCAAAAATACCGTGGAGCGCTGTGTCATTTTTTTTTAAAGATTTATTTTTACAGCGCTGTCATGTCAGGCAATCAAAATACAGGGAAGCCCTTTTTGTTTTAAGTTATTTAAATAAATAATTAAAAAAAATATATATGGGCTCCCGCTGCATTTTTTGTATTGCTAGATAAGGGTAATCCAAGCAGCTACTGGCTTCTAACCCCCACTGCTTGGAAAATCCAGGGAAGCATTTTTTATTTTTTTTGCCAAAAAACTACAAAAAAAATGACGTGCGCTTTTTTTTACTTAATTCATGAATTTTATGAAATAATTAAAAAAAAAAAAAAAAGAAAAGACGTTGGCTGCGCCCCATTTTTGTGTCCAGCCGGGTACAACTAGGCAGGTGGGGATTGGAATCCACAGCACAGGTTAGCCCGAGGTTTCTGGGCCCCTCTGCTGCGAATTGCAGTCGGCAGCCGCCGCAGAAAATGGCGCTTTCATAGAAGCGCCATCATCTGGCGCTGTATCCAACTCTTCCAACAGCCCTGGAGCCGGGTGGCTTGTTGGGTAATCATGAGTTAATACTGGCTTTGTTTTACTAGCCAGTATTAAGCCAGAGATTCTTAATGTCAGGCAAGTTTGACCCGGCCATTAAGAATCTCCAATAAAGGGTTAAAAAAAAAACACTACACAGAAAAAAATACTTTAATAGAAATAAATACACAGACACATTAGAGACTCCATCTTTATTACCCCCTGTCACCCCTCCACGATCCTGCTCTTCTGTCTTCTTTCCCCTTCAACACATGCAGCTCTGTCTGCTCCATCAGACAACACAGCTGCATGGGGGAAGATGCTGTGCTCTGAGCAGAAATCACTCTGTGAGAGTGACCACGGGTTCCCGGCGGTAAGCGGTGGCACGGGTTGCCATAGCAACGCTGCTCCGATTACGTGATTCTGGTGCCGCTGCGTGCTGGTAGCGGGACGTCCCCATCACCGCTACCAAGCGCGTTGCTATGGCAACGGTGATCTCCGTTATTGACCGGCTGTGTCAGCCGGTCAGGAGCCGGCTTCTGCGGACGCTGGTAACCAATGTAAATGTCAGGTTGGTTACCCGATATTTACCTTAGTTACCAAGCGCAGCATCGCTTCCACGCGTGCTGCTGGCTGGGGGCTGGTCACTGGTTGCTGGTGAGATCTGCCTGTTTGACAGCTCACCAGCAACCCCTGTAGCGACGCTCCAGCGATCCCTGCCAGGTCAGGTTGCTGGTGGGATCGCTGGAGCGTCGCTTAGTGTGACAGTACCTTAAGGGAATGGGGAAGCAGAGCTGGGAGTCGACCGTGTGCTAGAGCATGTCGCCGGTACATGGCAATACACAAACGTGCACCGTGTAACAGAGAGATGCAATGACAGGTCCTACATGACGCATCATAGTCATGTGACCAGTCTGTAGCCAATGAGATAACAGACACGTGACTGGTCACATGGCTATTTTGACGTCACGATAGGTCCTGCATCACTGCTGGCAGTGCTGGTTACCGGGAGGATTTAGCGATCATCGGATGGAATAGCGGCAGGAGACAGAGTGGACAAAATCCCCTGGGCCAGATGGCATTCATCCATGGATATTGAGGGAATTGAGTTCAGTAATTGACAGACCATTGTATCTTATCTTCTTAGACAGGGTTGGTACATTAGGATCGGAGAATAGCTGACATGGTACCAATATTTAAAAAAGTTAAGAGGGTGGATCCAGGCACCTACCATCTAGTAAGTCTAACAACAGTGGTGTGCAAGTTATTTGAGGTCATTTTAAGAGATGACATGCAACAATATATTATAGAGAATAATATAAAAACTGACAGAAAGCATGGATTCGTGAAAGATAAGTTGTGTCTAACCAACATATTGGGTTTCTATGAGGAGGTAAGTGCAAATCTGGATATTGGTAATGCAGCTGATGTCATTTATTTGGACTTTGCAAAGGCATTTGATACTGCCATATAACAGTCTTGTAATGAAGCTTCAGAAGCAAGGACTAGGGGAAACTATAAGCAAATGGGTAAGTAATTGGCTAAAAGATAAAAAACAGAGTAGTCATAAATGGTACATTCTCTAATTGGGCTATAGTCAGCAGTAGGGACTACAGGGGTCTGTGCTAGGACTGATTCTTTTTAATCTTTTTTTAATGACTTTGTGGATGGGATTGAAAGTAAAGTGTCAGTCTTTGACGATGACACCAAACTATGTAGGATATTAAAAACAGACCTTGATAGTACAATAATTCAAAACGATCTGGATAAGATGTCGGAATGGTCAAACATTTGGCAAATGAGATTTAATGTTGGTAAATGTAAAGTAATGCACCTAGGACAGAGTAATCCTATAGCTGCGTATACATTAAATGGAAGTAAACTCGGGACCACAGAACAGGAGAAGGACTCGGTATTCTGGTTACAAGTAAGCTGAGCAGCAGCACTCAATGTCAGGCACCAGCTGCAAAAGAAAACAAGATTTTAGGGTGTATAAAAAGAGAGATTAGATCACGTGATTCCAACATATTGTTACCCCTCTATAAATCACTTGTAAGGCCACATCTGGAATATGGGATCCAGTTTAGGTCTCCACATTTTTTTTATTATTGTTATTATTATTATTATTATGTTTTTAATTAAATGTTTTTATTAAAGTTTTTCAAGTTACAACCAAATAAACACCGGAGGCTACCCAGCCTCTACCCCCCTCCCAACCTTCCCCTCCCCAACAAACATTAAACAGTCTTGTAGAAAGGAGAGAGAATGTCAAATCTGCAGTTCCACACATTCCTAGACAAAAGTTCTTAAGTACCATTATTACATTTATCAATTAATCCAATTAGACTTTTGTTTTTCTTTGAGTTTTTGCTTTGTTTGGCATTGTACACAGTTAAATGTCATTTTTGATGAAGAATCTAACCTGTTCCCATGCTACTCTCTTCTCCCCAAACCTCCGTTAATCATTATAGATAAGTTCTGCAGAAATTTCTCGCCCTTTTCCCTTTGTTATCAATTTAGAGTAAAGGCCCCGTCACACTAAGCAACATCGCTAGCAACATCGCTGCTAACGAACAACTTTTGTGACGTTGCTAGCGATGTTGCTGTGTGTGACATCCAGCAACAACCTGGCCCCTGCTGTGAGGTCGTTGGTTGTTGCTGAATGTCCTGGGCCATTTTTTAGTTGTTGCTGTCCCGCTGTGAAGCACACATCGCTGTGTGTGACAGCGAGACAGCAACAACTAAATGTGCAGGCAGCAGGAGCCGGCTTCTGCGGAGGCTGGTAACCAATGTAAACATCGGGTAACCAAGAAGCCCTGCCCTTGGTTACCCGATATTTACCTTTGTTACCAGCCTCCGCCGCTCTCCCTGTCAGTGCCGGCTCCTGCTCTGTGCACATGTAGCTGCAGGACACATCGGGTTAATTAACCCGATGTGTGCTGTAGCTAGGAGAGCAGGAGCCGGTACTAAGTATTGTGCGCTGCTCCCTGCTCTGTGCACATTTAGCTGCAGCACACATCGGGTAATTAACCCCATGTGTGCTGTAACTAGGAGAGCAAGGAGCCAGCGCTAAGCGGTGTGCGCTGCTCCCTGCTCTGTGCACATGTAGCTGCAGCACACATCGGGTAATTAACCCGATGTGTGCTGTAACTAGGAGAGCAAGGAGCCAGCGCTAAGCGGTGTGCGCTGCTCCCTGCTCTGTGCACATGTAGCTGCAGCACACATCGGGTAATTAACCCGATGTGTGCTGTAACTAGGAGAGCAAGGAGCCAGCACTAAGCGGTGTGCGCTGCTCCCTGCTCTGTGCACATGTAGCTGCAGCACACATCGGGTAATTAACCCCGATGTGTGCTGTAACTAGGAGAGCAGGGAGCCAGCGCTCAGTGTGCGCTGCTCCCTGCTCTCTGCACGTGTAGCTCCTTGCGCTGGTAACCAAGGTAAATATCGGGTTGGTTACCCGATATTTACCTTAGTTACCAAGCGCAGCATCTTCCACGCGGCGCTGGGGGCTGGTCACTGGTTGCTGGTGAGCTCACCAGCAACTCGTGTAGCCACGCTCCAGCGATCCCTGCCAGGTCAGGTTGCTGGTGGGATCGCTGGAGCGTCGCAGTGTGACATCTCACCAGCAACCTCCTAGCAACTTACCAGCGATCCCTATCGTTGTTGGGATCGCTGGTAAGTTGCTTAGTGTGACTGGACCTTAAGCCCAATCTAAACCTAATCAGTTCCCTCAAAGTCAACCCTGACCCATCTATCCATCGTGCCCATATTTTTTCAAATTTTATGACGCCATTTCTTTTCCGGTATATACTTTTCTCCACATTTATCACCCAATTAACTTTTTTGACATATTCAGATATTGTATGTCTGTGGTCCGAGATCCAGTGTTGAGCGATTAGTTTCCTGTCAATATATAATAGTCTAGATACGGCCACTTTGCCCTCCTCCTTCAAAGGTAAATCCTCCACGTATCCCAGAATACATACAAATCAAAAACGTCCGTGGAGCCTCTGTTAGGAATCTCGACACAGAAAACTAGCCAGATATCCCTCCGGGAAGGACCTAGCCAAGGAGTGGCTCTTTTTAGGTGACCACCATAACCACCATATTAACCCCTTCACCCCCGGCCACTAAAACACCCTAATGACCGGGCCATTTTTTGCAATTCTGACCAGTGTCACTTTGACAGGTTATAACTCTGGAACGCTTCAACGGATCCCGGTGATTCTGAGATTGTTTTTTCGTGACATATTGTACTTCATGTCAGTGGTAAATTTA